>NC_088647.1:7782462-8167462 GCF_964019385.1 Sycon ciliatum
TGCATATGGGGTGAAGTTTCGGTAGAAAGCACGCATCAGGGTTCTGAAAAGTTCGTTGTTAGTTGTGAGATACGGTATGATTTTTACGTTCACACCACGGCTAGCCAGTCGCCACTCAGACGCCACTCGGACGCCACTCGGACGCCACTCGGACGCCACTCGGACGCCACTCGGACGCCACTCGGACGCCACTCGGCCGCCACTCGGACGCCACTTGGACGCCACTCGGACGCCACTCAGACGCCACTCAGACGCCACTCAGACGCCAGGTCGTCCACGTACTTACACGTACAGTAGTACAGTGCTGGCAACTGAAATCCGACCCCCTGGGCGGTGCGTTCACTATAGCGATCTCTATTTCGGGTCTTTGCAATGTGAGCCCACCGCTCAGGGGGTCGGATTTCAGTTGCCAGCACTGTCGGCGCTTGTGCCACACAAGACATAGTATGGTTTCCCAAAATTGGCCGGCCGAAAACGAGACTTATCGAAAAATCGCTAAGCTTTTCGCCGATTTTGGAGGGTTCCTTTGAGAATCGCCGAAAATCCATTTCCCCGATGATCCTACCCCGATACCTATAACCTCTCGCCACAAGCACCTTGGCGTTACCATGGTTACACTTGATAGCAAATTGGACTGGTCCCACCATTTCCAGAATCTGGAAAAGCGGGCAAGCTCAGTCGTCGGTATTCTTTATGGCCATCTCCCCTACATTTCACCAGAATGCCGAAAGACCTTTTATCATACATACGTTTTGCCTATTTTCTTGTATTGCTGTGTGGTGTGGTGTGGCGCCGGTAATGGCCTCTTTGCAAAGCTGGAGATTGTGCATCGACGGATTCTCCGGGCAATACTTCGTTTGCCGCCCGAGACCAACATAGCCGTTCTCTATGAAAATTGCTGTACATTTCCTCTGAAACATTACATTGACCGATCCTCCTGCGTATACATTCACAAAATCAAACTTATCACTGCCCCTCAGCATGTGCAGCATTCCTTAAGGTGGCAGACTACCCAAAAATTCGCTGAAAAATCGAATTTGTAAATTCATATTGAGTGCTACGTCAGTTGAAAGAGCATGAATAGCTGCAAATTCTCTGAAAATTGTGTCCCGATCTGACCAGCCGTTCAAAAGTTATGGCCGAAAATGTGCCCTTGCAAGGAAAGATTTTTTTGTTGCACGCTGTCATTTGTTGGCAGCACTGTATTTGAATGTGAGCAGACCGTGCGCAACTTGTCGTATCATGGAAACACGTGAAAGTGTGCAGAATTTTGCTCCAAGTCCAAAAATCAGGTTTTTGAGCCACGTATTGGGCTGCACGGCGGCGGGCGAAGCCCGCCGCCGTGCAGCAGGACTTTTGCCAGCACCCTCGTGACGTTGCAGATATGTGGCTTGATTATTGTAGTTGACGTTGATTTAGTGACTTTGGCAAGTTTGAGTCGTGTCAAGAAGTCAGGTAGGATTCAATACTAGGCAGTAGTGAAACGTGAGTGGTAGTCTTTGCCGGTTTCTGAGGGTATCCTGGATTTGGTGTGCAGCGCTGTGGAAATGGCTTGCTGTGGATGTCCCAGCACTGGATGTTGTATCAAAGGTACGACCTCGTAGCACGTGCTAAACCTAAAAAAATTCAAAAATTGACTTGGGTCTGTGGGAGTGTGTGAGAGAACGCCCACTCGTTCCGTTGTGACAGATTCCAGGGCCTCGTTGAGGGGCCCTACCCCATCACCCATGGCTGCTTCTGGACTTGTTCTAGGTTTGAGTCCCGCGCACGAACAGAATGAGCACGAAAATGTGAAAAAATTGTAAATGCATTTGTTTGGCTCCTGGGTGGCTCGCACACCGTGGCACTATGCCGGAAATTTGAGTTTTTCCGGCCTGGAAAGCCTGTCAGTGAGGCGCAAGAACTTGTAAATCATGTCCTGAGGGCCAGCATAGTGGCAGGAGTGTGTGGTCAAAATTTCACTCAAATCCATTGAGAAACACCAAAGTTACGGTCAATTGAATGCCATATGAAATTTATGGGTAGGCTGCCCCCTTAAACTGATTCAATGAATCCTCAACAAGCCGGAACTCGCTTCGTTTCCTGATTGCAAGAA
Source organism: Sycon ciliatum (assembly GCF_964019385.1). Lineage (NCBI taxonomy): Eukaryota > Metazoa > Porifera > Calcarea > Leucosolenida > Sycettidae > Sycon > Sycon ciliatum. The sequence continues at coordinate 7,784,558 of NC_088647.1, forward strand.
ACAATTCCATGAGCAAATCGCCTGTGTTCGTAGCATACCAATTATGGGATTCTCTTCCTCAGCAATTAAAGTCCAGCAACACCCTCAATGCGTTTTTAAGCTTGATAAATATACACGTATGTCGATCTTCATTTACTAATCATTGATTTTCATTCTCTTTTTGTATTACTTCAAGCTCCAAAGTAAATCACATACGCTAACTGTACAATTCATTTTGGTTTTGGATTGATTTTTTATAATAATATTGATTTTGGTTTTGGATTGATTTACTTTTATTTCATTTTCATTTAACTTGCCATATTTTGCGTGTGCATTTTTGCCTCTTCTTGTTCTTTTATTCCATGGCTGGTAGCCCTCATTCATAATATTGGTTGACACCATGTCATCCATGAATTGAGAATAATAATAATAATAATAATTTGGAAAGGATTGGGAGAACTTCAAATTCAAAGGATCAGTCGGGGAAGTGAACTGCCTGAAAAGAGAAAAAAACGCCAGACCCACCAGGACTCGAACCTGGGACCCTGCTTGTCATGAGCAATGCTCTAACCACTGACCTATGGGACCAGGCTGAACCCAGAAGGCGCTGACAAGTTTTTTCACTCCAAAGCAGGGTCCCAGGTTCGAGTCCTGGTGGGTCTGGCGTTTTTTTCTCTTTTCAGGCAGTTCACTTCCCCGACTGATCCTTTGAATAATAATAATAATCCCCTCTTTTTTGGGGATTCTTTGTACTTCGTCTTTCTTGTTTTTCTTGTTCCTTTGTTTTTTGTAGGACAGATTTTTGGTGTACTGATTTCGGTCGTTGTTGTGTCTGACTCTATTCCCAATATCTAATTCTGTGGTTGGTTTTCCAACTCATTGGGTTTTGTAGTTTCCATCATGAGTTTGATTCCATCGTGAGTTTGATTCCATCGTGAGTTTTTATTTTGCTATTTTTCGTTCCATTTTTGAGCTCATATTTTATTTTCCTGATTTCTTCTCCAGTGTATGTTGTATTGCATTTTAATACATTGTGTTAATTTTTGCCCGTAAAAGAGGCTTGCACTTCAAAAAAAAATAATAATAATAATAATCTCAGTTCCGATACTATTCACTGATGAGCGGAACACGAAAATCGATTTTGAATAACATAAAAATCCTTAAAAATTCCATGAACTCGTTGTTGTCTGGCCATGTCTGCATCGATTATACTCCTAATTGCACTAATAATATTATACGGTCTCTGCTTGGATGACGACTACACCATAGCTCAGCGGTTAGAGCATCGCTGGCTACAAGCGAGGGTCCCTGGTTCGAGTCCTGGTGCTGGCGGTCGATTTTTTTCTTCAGACTTTTCCCGTTTGTCTCTTTCCCTCAAAACTAGTCAATAATAATAATAATAATAATAATAATTTTCACAAGATGTTTCTTCGATTTCGTTGGAGTATAGCTTTTTTGGACACCACTATCTATAGGAAGCCAACTTTCACCGGCCTGTACATTCCGTGGGGGAGCTATACTCCAACGAAATCGAAGAAACATCTTGTGAAAGCGCTAGTTTATCGTGCGCATAGAATATGTTCCCCTCATCTATTGCAGGACGAATTAGACAGACTGACATCAATATTTACGAACAACGGCTATCCAAAGGAATTTCTGGCCAAGCTTATCAACGAAAAACCGGCGACAGACAAGCCGATCCAATTTGGACCTGACCTTTGCCCAGTGGTGCTCCGTTTACCCTGGGTTGGCGCCGGTTCTGCGCGCGTGGAGAAGGATGTTCGTGGTATCGTATGTCCATCTTATCCGTGCGTCAAGCTGTACGTCATATTTGGGACAGTGCGTGCGTTCAGTGTGAAGAAGGATGTTCTACCTACCCTTAGTAAAAGTAACCTTATCTATTTCTTTCAATGCCGACAATGTGAAGATCGGTATGTAGGTAGAACCCTTCAGCACCTGGGCGCGCGCATTCGTCAACATGTGCCGTTAATTTTTGTTCCGCTTGATGCGCGTGAGTGTCGTCCTCGCCGTGGTCGTCCTCCAAAATGTGCTGTCCAGTCCATCGGTGGATCTTCCTCTTCCTGTGAAGATATCACTGCATGCCCGCCCTCCTCCGCGTGTATAGCGCAGGGTCCAGCTGAGAACAGCGTGAAAGATGGTGAAAGACCGACACGTAAACCACCGAAATTGACAAAGGATCTGTCTGCGTCGGGAAGGGTTACGCGAAGCCAAGTAAAAATACGGACTGGTGAGGACGCACGTACAACGACAACGGAAGTGACAACAACAGTCAATATTCGAAAACGTGGTAGACCGCGAAAACGAACCTCAATATCGAGCACCGGACAAGTTGGAGTAAGAAGATCAATAGAAATCCGCAATGGAGGAGACGTAGCTGAAAGGACACTGGGCATCGCGCACACAACGGCTGGTGTCAGAAAACGTGGAAGGCCGCGGAAAAGCAAAGAGGCGGATAGTGGTGATGCCGCGAAGAGGCGAGATGACGGGAGATTGGAGGAGACTACACCCAACGGAGCTAGGAATCGCACTTCGTCCATTAAGCAACATCTGTCAGCCCGTACCAATTGTCGTGAGTTGTACAGTGATAATGTGTTCTCAATATTGTCACGTGGTAGATGTGCGTTGCATCTGGCTGTGTTAGAAGCTTTGTATATCCGTAAGTTAGATCCTGAACTTTGCGTACAGAAAGAAAATGTGTTGTCGCTACAATTGTTTGGTGTTACTCCTCGTCGAGGTGTTAACAATGTAACTTAATTTGCTCACTATGTTCTTGTCGCTATTATTATTTCCTTCGAGTTTTGTGTCGTGCTGAACTTGATACTTTTTCCACCTTGTCACGAGTGTTGTTATCTCATATCTTTACGCTATATAAGTTTTAGTCTTTCCAACTTGAGCCATTCCCTGTATAATCCTTGATGAGAAGGGACCGAAAACGTTCGGATACTTTGACAAGTGCCTTATTATGACTGGATGTGTGTTTGCGTGGATACTTACGACCCAACACGTACCTTCGTTACTAAAATAATAATAATAATAATAATACGAAGTAGTGGTTGCGACTTCGGCGATGATTTGTAAGAAAGGGTGTGGGGAGCAAACCCTTTCTTACAAATAATAATAATAAGTTACGAAGTCTGAAGAAAACGTTGAACGGTCTCTGCTTGGATGACGACTACACCATAGCTCAGTGGTTAGAGCATCGCTGGCTACAAGCGAGGGTCCCTGGTTCGAGTCCTGGTGGTGACAGTCAATTTTTTCTTCAGACTTTTCCCGTTTGTCTCTTTCCCTCAAAACCAGTTAATAATAATAATAATAATAATATGAAACTCGGATGTTGAGCCATAAATAAATGTAGAAGAGAAAAGGACATATGGATACGAGTTAAGAGTAACTCTCCATCACTGTAACATGATACTTTATACAGTCAGAAAGTGCAATAACTAGGCACAAAACTGACAGAGTACTGAAACATTCGACGTCCTGACACCTAGCTTCAACACATCTCCGTAGCGCTAACCGACAGCCTTCCAACTTGGAAGGTTCAGAGTTATGGAAAGACCAAAGAGGGGAAGGCAAGCGCAACGAAAACGAGCAAAAGCTACAGTCCCAACGGAACAAAGAATGTCGATTGTTACTGGACGATGACGAGACCAGTACGATATTTGACAAAGCGGTCTAACTACAATTCGAAGCAGCAAAGCAGCACACCACCCAACTTGGGTGGGTCATAAATATCAAAGATAAGTAAAGAAAGGGAAGCTTTGCGAAAACGAATTGTACAAGCCGAAAGCCAAACTCCTACAGTACTCCTCATGCATGACATTGTGATGGACTAGTTGACTACAAAACAAGTTGTTTCACACGACGTACGTTTCGCCGTATGGTTCGTGACGGCTCATCAGGTGTGCAATATGAAACTCGGATGTTGAGCCATAAATAAATGTAGAAGAGAAAAGGACATATGGATACGAGTTAAGAGTAACTCTCCATCACTGTAACATGATACTTTATACAGTCAGAAAGTGCAATAACTAGGCACAAAACTGACAGAGTACTGAAACATTCGACGTCCTGACACCTAGCTTCAACACATCTCCGTAGCGCTAACCGACAGCCTTCCAACTTGGAAGGTTCAGAGTTATGGAAAGACCAAAGAGGGGAAGGCAAGCGCAACGAAAACGAGCAAAAGCTACAGTCCCAACGGAACAAAGAATGTCGATTGTTACTGGACGATGACGAGACCAGTACGATATTTGACAAAGCGGTCTAACTACAATTCGTTTTCGCAAAGCTTCCCTTTCTTTACTTATCTTTGATATTTATGACCCACCCAAGTTGGGTGGTGTGCTGCTTTGCTGCTTCGAATTGTAGTTAGACCGCTTTGTCAAATATCGTACTGGTCTCGTCATCGTCCAGTAACAATCGACATTCTTTGTTCCGTTGGGACTGTAGCTTTTGCTCGTTTTCGTTGCGCTTGCCTTCCCCTCTTTGGTCTTTCCATAACTCTGAACCTTCCAAGTTGGAAGGCTGTCGGTTAGCGCTACGGAGATGTGTTGAAGCTAGGTGTCAGGACGTCGAATGTTTCAGTACTCTGTCAGTTTTGTGCCTAGTTATTGCACTTTCTGACTGTATAAAGTATCATGTTACAGTGATGGAGAGTTACTCTTAACTCGTATCCATATGTCCTTTTCTCTTCTACATTTATTTATGGCTCAACATCCGAGTTTCATATTGCACACCTGATGAGCCGTCACGAACCATACGGCGAAACGTACGTCGTGTGAAACAACTTGTTTTGTAGTCAACTAGTCCATCACAATGTCATGCATGAGGAGTACTGTAGGAGTTTGGCTTTCGGCTTGTACAATTCGTTTTCGCAAAGCTTCCCTTTCTTTACTTATCTTTGATATTTATGACCCACCCAAGTTGGGTGGTGTGCTGCTTTGCTGCTTCGAATTGTAGTTAGACCGCTTTGTCAAATATCGTACTGGTCTCGTCATCGTCCAGTAACAATCGACATTCTTTGTTCCGTTGGGACTGTAGCTTTTGCTCGTTTTCGTTGCGCTTGCCTTCCCCTCTTTGGTCTTTCCATAACTCTGAACCTTCCAAGTTGGAAGGCTGTCGGTTAGCGCTACGGAGATGTGTTGAAGCTAGGTGTCAGGACGTCGAATGTTTCAGTACTCTGTCAGTTTTGTGCCTAGTTATTGCACTTTCTGACTGTATAAAGTATCATGTTACAGTGATGGAGAGTTACTCTTAACTCGTATCCATATGTCCTTTTCTCTTCTACATTTATTTATGGCTCAACATCCGAGTTTCATATTGCACACCTGATGAGCCGTCACGAACCATACGGCGAAACGTACGTCGTGTGAAACAACTTGTTTTGTAGTCAACTAGTCCATCACAATGTCATGCATGAGGAGTACTGTAGGAGTTTGGCTTTCGGCTTGTACAATTCGTTTTCGCAAAGCTTCCCTTTCTTTACTTATCTTTGATATTTATGACCCACCCAAGTTGGGTGGTGTGCTGCTTTGCTGCTTCGAATTGTAGTTAGACCGCTTTGTCAAATATCGTACTGGTCTCGTCATCGTCCAGTAACAATCGACATTCTTTGTTCCGTTGGGACTGTAGCTTTTGCTCGTTTTCGTTGCGCTTGCCTTCCCCTCTTTGGTCTTTCCATAACTCTGAACCTTCCAAGTTGGAAGGCTGTCGGTTAGCGCTACGGAGATGTGTTGAAGCTAGGTGTCAGGACGTCGAATGTTTCAGTACTCTGTCAGTTTTGTGCCTAGTTATTGCACTTTCTGACTGTATAAAGTATCATGTTACAGTGATGGAGAGTTACTCTTAACTCGTATCCATATGTCCTTTTCTCTTCTACAATAATAATAATAATAATAATAATCTACCAAATCATGGCAAATGTTATTGCAAAGTGCGTTTACGAACGAATGACAATGCTGTAAGCATGACCGCTCGAGCTTCCTACATCAGTACTAAGTCTTGTAAGTATTAGTTGTAGTACTAGTGCGTTGAGGCCCGGAAATTCCGAGTGCTCGATGGGCCTTGGCACGCCCCTTGTTTTGGGGTGGGGGGGGGGGGGGGCAACAAGTTGGTGAAGCTTGTACACATGCACAATGCTGTACACAATGCATGCTGTAAAAAGTTGGTTTTTTGAACCTTACTTCCTGTTTTGCCTTTCGTGCACCCATAAATGGAAGGGTGCGTATTCATTTCTCAGCTTGGGTTCTTTTATTAATTTTATTCCAAGCAATACATGGCTGGGGTAGCCAATGACCACTTTGTGTGGCGATTGCAGGGTTTTTATAGCCAACCACGGCTAACAAGGCAAAGAGTAGGAAGTCAAAAAGAAAAGGAAAAGAAGAAAAAAGCAAATATGGACTGAAATTGTGGTCTCCTGGTAAAGCAAGGCGTTCCTGAATGCTGTTAAAGTCATATCTGAACATGTATCATGGGCTATGCTTCACTGAAAAAAGAGCACGTTTTGCCTGTTTTCACTGAAAAAAGAGCACTTTTTCAGCATATTTTGAGGGACGCGAAAATCACTAAGTGCGAATTAAAAGAGCACCTTTGGGAAAGGGGCTACCTTTGACCTCCCCTCAAACAAACATTAGCCAATAGCCTTATCAGGAAGATGGGTACTAGAAAAATACTAGATTTTTGTGATTGATAGAAAAGAAAAATGGACCAAGGAACTACAAGTTCCGCTATAATGTCCACTAGCACCACCAGTTACTAAACAATTAGCTCATGCGATAACATTGCACGACACTGACCGACGGGCGATGGTACTGACGTTCTGCAACTAACTAGCACATCAGTTTTACTGAGGCGTTCGGTTTTGCATGATTCTTGTTCGGATAGCTTCCCCTTTTAGTGATCTAATGATCTTCGCATCTTTTGAGCCACATAAGTTGTATGGAATGTTGCTTTGCGTCCTTTAATCGTGGTTTGACCGTATTGCTCAATGGTCTTGCCAGTATCGTCAACGACATGCTTGAACATCCGCCAACGTCCTTCACAGCTGAGACTTTCAGCTCGTGCTTATCTTGGTTGCGCTCGCCTTCCCCTCCTTATGTTGTTTCTATAACTTAGAACCTTCCAAGTTACTAGTAGTTGGAAGGCTGTTGGAGTGCGCATCCAAGATGTGCTAGAGCTGTTAGCCAGTTACTGAGTTAGTTGTAGAACGTCAGTACCGTTGGTCAGTGTCGTGCAATATTATCGCATGAACTGATTGTTTAGTAACTACATTGCAGTGGTGTTAGTGGACATTATAGTTAACTTAATTAAGCCTTGGCTCTCCATCCGAGTCCATTTTTGTGATTTTTTGATATTTTTCAATAATATCATTAGAGAGGTTCTGCACAACGAAAATTCGAACGAAGTTTCGCGACAGGCCTTGCGAAAATGTGTACGAATTTTCGCACGAACTTCGTGTTCTGCACATTTTCGTAGTTTGTATGCGCCAAGTGCACGTACGCCATGATCCGATCTCACGAAACTTCCTACGAAAGTTCATTTCGCGTTCCCTGCAAGTTTCGCGTCCAAAGTTGCGACAGTTCGTGCGAAGTTTCTCACTTTGTGACGTAGAGCGAAAGTTCGTACACATTTTCGTTTTGCAGAACCTCTCTATTCACAACAGTGGTTGCGATTTCGGCGATGATTTTTAGGAATGAGGTTGCTCCCACAATGGAGCTCGCGCTATTCCGCCGACTTGACTTGACACTTGACTGACTCACGACTGCCAGCTCCAGTGTGGGAGCAAACTCATTCCTAAAAAATCATCGTCGAAATCGCAACCACTAATACTATTTCGTCCTGTCGTGCCCCGCGGGCTTGCGACTAGCTTGTTTGGAGCCTGGAGGTGACAGCGTTGTGAATGACGGAGGGTCCTCTACGTCTGTTCTCACCGTCCAGGAGCGACACTGACTCACGCTGCTATCTGGTGTTCACGTACGGGGTGTTTGTCGCGCTGGAAACGGAGCGTCTCTGTAAGTTTGTATCCCTGGTGATGTTTGTGCCTGGAGACAAGCTGCAGTATAATAATAATAATAATAATAATAATAATAATAAGTGGTGCTCTTCAGGCATAATCTTCCTCTGCCTACTCAAGCTCAACTGATGAGGGGTGAATTCCCCGAAACACTGTGTATTGAGCAGGGAGTGGTGCTTTCTTGCAGGTTTGTCGAGTCGAAGGTTCGATGGCCGATTTCTCGTGTGCTCTGGATGGCAGTCGTGAGTCAGTCAAGTGTCAAGTCAAGTCGGCGGAATAGCGCGAGCTCCAGTGTGGGAGCAAACTCATTCCTAAATATTATTATCTCACCAATTGAAGTCAATACGCCAACAATTCTCTTAACCGATTTTCCAATATAATCCAATTTTGCAGCCTATTTTCGAACAATCAACTGATTTTGCAGCCGAATCTGATGTATTTTTGAGCCGAGCGAAAAGCCGAATAGGCGAAACAACGGGCCGATCTGGGGAAAGCCTACACACAACTTCACAAGGCACAAAACGTGAAAAGACAACCAGGTCCAGGATCCATGGGTCCGACTGTGTTCAGAGAAGTGCCAAGTCCATAATTATTATTCAATCGCACGAGGCAAGTACCCCGCCCAAAGAGGTGTACTGCTGGGTCGTAAAGACTAAGTAGATTTACACAGTCACTGGCTGGTCTGTGGATCTACCTGGTCCTGGATGTCAGGTAGGGATATCCATGATATCGCATATCCCAGCGATAGATCTGCAAGGTCGGGAGATTCAGCCAGGCAGGCTGCCTGGGTAGTACAGTAGACCCTCGGCCTCCACTACTACAGTACTAGTAGATCTACGATTATTGTAAACAATGATTATGACTTTCACACGTATGTATTACTGCACAAGGACCAGTGCAATACCGGCCGATATCTGCGCGAACGGCGAAGCCGTAAGTATGTATTACTGCACAAGGACCAGTGCAATACCGGCCGATATCTGCACGAACGGCGAAGCCGTAAGTGCAGATATCGACGCCGGTATTGCACGCGTCCGAGTGCAGTAATACATTTATCGCACCCCTGCCACCACACAGTCTGTCACCACACACTGGTGCAACCCTAGCATGCTGCATATATGCGCATGCAACCCTGCTATCATTCACAGTCATAGTATTACAACACAGCACAACCAGTCGCGTTCATTTTTAGAGGAACACTTCTTTCGAGTAGCTGCTGTCTATCACGGGAGATCCTGGAAGTAGCGGGACAGCTTGCTCATGTCGTCGTCGTCGTTGATGGGGTGTTTGTGCTCCACCGCTTTGACTTCTCCCGCTTTCTTTGTCTTCATGAGGAAGGCCTTCAATGCAATGTTTGCGTCCTTGAACGCTGGGTCACTGTGGACGTTCATGGGCCGCTTCAACTCGACTAGCTTGCGATGTATTGCGGAACGGAAACCGAGCAAGCTTGATGCAGAGTAGAACTTCACTCCAGCTTTCTTCGGACGCAATTCGACGTATGCATGTCGCAGAATGTAAGCTAGGTCGCTTGCCGTAACCGTACTCAGGTCACAGCGACGTCCTGTGTCTTTACAATACTCGTCGAATAAGCGGAGCCATTTGTCAGTTGCCTGCTCTGTGTTTTTGTTTTTCTGCTCAGAAATGAGGCTGTTCGATGGCGGCGTCGGACAGTTTCTCAAATCGGCTGTCGACAGTCTTCTCCAATACTTAGGCGTCCGCTGTCTCCACTCTCACGGAGCTTGTGAAGTAGTTGACTTGGCGGACGCAAGCCGGGTCCACATTCGCTTCCGCGACATCGACAGCGTCCTCGACCAATTATTTTGGTGTGCTGCAGCAAGTCAGCAGCGACTCCCTGGCGGAGCGACTCGCAATATTCCCAGTACACCGCCAGCCAATATGTGGATGCACTGCAGTCTGCAGTGCGATATTGCACCCCGGCGAGTGAGCGTGCAAATAACCTATATCTGCACGCTCACTTCGAAGCGAGCGTGCAAATAACCTATATTTGCACGCTCACTTCGAATCGAGCGTGCAAATATAGGTTATTTGCACGCTCGCTTCGAAGTGAGCGTGCAAATATAGGTTATTTGCACGCTCACTCGCCCATTGGCCGGCGGTGTACTGGGGAATATTGCACGCTCAGTAAGGCCGCTGATTGGCTCAAACCATGGAAACACTCACGTGGGGTGCGATAAGTGCAGATATCGACGCCGGTATTGCACGCGTCCGAGTGCAGTAATACATTTATCGCACCCCTGCCACCACACAGTCTGTCACCACACACTTGACACAGTCTTGTGCATGCAACCCTAGCAAGTAGCATGCTGCATGCAACCCTGCTATCATTTCACAGTCATACAACACAGCACAACCAGTCGCGTTCATTTTTAGACTAAATAATTAGAGGAACACTTCTTTCGAGCAGCGACTGTCTATCACGGGAGATCCTGGAAGTAGCGGGACAGCTTGCTCATGTCGTCGTCGTTGATGGGGTGTTTGTGCTCCACCGCTTTGACTTCTCCCGCTTTCTTTGGCTTCATGAATCATGAGGAAGGCCTTCAATGCAATGTTTGCGTCCTTGAACGCTGGGTCACTGTGGACGTTCATGGGCCGCTTCAACTCGACTAGCTTGCGATGTATTGCGGAACGGAAGCCGAGCAAGTTTGATGCAGAGTAGAACTTCACTCCAGCTTTCTTCGGACGCAATTCGACGTAGATCTATGCATGTCGCAGAATGTAAGCTAGGTCGCTTGCCGTAACCGTACTCAGGTCACAGTGACGTCCTGTATCTTTACAATACTCGTCGAATAAGCGGAGCCATTTGTCAGTTCTGTGTTTTTTGTTTTTCTGCTCAGAAACGAGGCTGTTCGATGGCGGCGTCGGACAGTTTCTCAAATCGGCTGTCGACAGTCTTCTCCAATACTTGGGCGTCCGCTGTCTCGACTCTCACGGAGCTTGTGAAGTAGTTGACTTGGCGGACGCAAGCCGGGTCCACATTCGCTTCCGCGACATCGACAGCGTCTTCGACCAATTATTATTTGGTGTGCTGCAGCAAGTCAGCAGCGACTCCCTGGCCTGGCGGAGCGACTTGCAATATTCCCAGTACTCGTACACCGCCAGCCAATGACTATGTGGATGCACTGCAGTGCGATATTGCACCGGCCCCCGCCCCGGCGAGTGAGCGTGCAAATAACCTATATCTGCACGCTCACTTCGAAGCGAGCGTGCAAATAACCTATTTGCACGCTCGCTTCGAAGTGAGCGTGCAAATAGGTTATTTGCACGCTCACTCGCCGGGGTGCAATAAGCCAAGATCGCATGCGCACTGCAGTGCATCCACATAATATAATCATTGGCTGGCGGTGTACTGGGGAATATTGCACGCTCAGTAAGGCCGCTGATTGGCTCAAACCATGGAAACACTCACGTGGGGTGCGATAATTGGAAAGGCTTCCTGTCTGAAGCCTTTCCATACTGGTACTCGATGTTCCAGTTTTGTGACACGAGAATGGCACGAGAATTAGTGTACCGCTGAGTGTACCGCTATACACGTGGTCGACACGTAGTCGACACTTTGTCGATACTTTTTTGACACGTGACCCCGTCAACGGTCTGCTTTGTGCCAATGCCACTCGGTAAACGCCGATGTCGCGTACGACAAAGACGACTATCCCGTACGCGAAATAGTTGAGAATTGCATGACGTGGACGTCCGGACCTGACGGCAAGGACAACTGCGAGGAGGCCCCTTTCGGTACCCCTGACGGGAAGGAGAACTGCAGAAGTCGAACGAGGAGGCCCCTTTTCCGTACCCCATACTGCAAAGTGCCATTGATGGATACCTTTTGCACCTGGAACGACCCCTTAAACGCTGTCGCGGCGACTATCCCGTACGCGAAATAGTTGAGAACTGCTGACGTGGACCTTTTGCACCTGGAACGGCCCCGTAAACGCTGTCGTGTCGGCGGAGTGAATGTGCAGGGTACTAGGGTGAAAAGAATTGCTGCAAAGACGTCCGTCCCCTCTACTAGGCTCTAGGCCTTTGCCTTTGGAGACATCGTCGGCGAACTGAATGCGCAGGGCGAAAAGAATTGCTGCAAAGACGTCCGCTCTAGGCCTTTGGAGACATCGTGGGAACTCCTTCCGGTACTATACAAACTGCTGACGTGGCCGTGGGCATGTGCATGGAGAGTCATGGTGGGACTTCATGTACATGGATACATGGTGGGAATTCCTTCCGGCACCCCCGTACCGCAAAGCCAACGGTGGGGAAGGAGAAGTGCAGACGTGCAGGAAGACGAACGAGGAGGAACCAGGACGAGCGAGCAATGGCAGGACTAGCTGGACCGTAAGTAATAGCTGAATTGTGCATGACAACTTGACATCCATGCGGCACTCGCCACTTGCCACTGCATATTTCTTGTCCACTAACAATGTCTCTCCTCTGCCCCCTGTGTGTCCACGGCCCTGTTGCTGAATTGGCCCGATGAATCGAATGTCTTCCGCAACTGGAACGGCCCCGTGAACGCTGTCGCGTCGGCGACTGAATGCGCAGGAGGGAAAATATTGCTGCGAAGACGTCTCCTCTAGACGACGGTAAGGCACCCCATTGATATGTTGCCAGTGTGTGCCAGGGTATCGCGCGATGGTGAATGAGGAATGATGAAGGGTACGGTGGGACTGTAGACCTGTTACCTTCTACTAACACGTTATCAGGTGGAGAGTGTCTTGTACTCACGTTATCAGGTCGAGAGCGTATTGTAGTCACTCTCTCTATTCCTGTACTTCATTACGTTTAAGGTGTACGTATAACTTCTCAAAAAAAAAAATGGTCTACAGTCGTGTCGGAAGGGTACGGTGGGACTGTAGACATGAACAACCTTCTAACACGTTATCAGGTGGAGAGTGTCTTGTACTCACGTTATCACTATATCAGGTCGAGAGCGTATTGTAGTCACTCTCTCTATTCCTGTACTTCATTACGTTTCAGGTGTACGTATAACTTTTCCAAAAAATTTAATGGTTCACGTCTTCAGATAGAGAGCGTATTGCACCCACTGTCTAGTCTCTGTAGTGCATTGAGATTTTGTTGATCGAACATGAAATGGATACACAGACAAAGCCAGGCCAAGTACATGGCGAGATGTCGCCAGAAGAACGTCTTCAGGTAGAGAGCGTATTGCACCCACTGTCTAGTCGATTTTGTGGATCGCACATGAAATGGATACACAGACAAAGCAGGCCAAGTACATGAGAGAGTGAACGATGTGCAGATCGACACGGCCTGCGGGTACTTCATTAAAGTTACCCGTGACATAACTAGGATAAAAGTTAATCACTGCAAAAACATTGCCAAGTATGTGAGCACTTTGGACTTGACAGAAGAGTGCACGGGCGACGTTGACAAAACATACCGCGGTGACTGTCACTATCATGACAGCAGGGCACATCGCACGCAGCATCGCAGATCGTGTCGAATTGCGCATCATAATAATTGCAAAATTGCTCCTGTGCATGCAAGTGGATTTCATTGCACTTCTCAGTTTGGGAAATGCTCGATTACGACAATTCTCCGTGTGAATGCACTAGCCCTGAACAGACATGTAGGTGAACCGTTTGTGGTGTCTCATAGCCTACCTCACGACCTTCTTTCTTCATCACTTGTATCTTGCAGGTATATCATCCCATGACGACCACATTGAAGTCTGAATTTGAAGTGTGAAGATGCTTCAGCAACCACATCGTACTTTTCCATTGCTTTCATTGTGCTTCTACTGTGCATGTGTGTAACTTGTGGGGTAAACATGTGATGACATTGTATGCTGGCGACACGGTCAGATGTTCATGCGTCTAACGTACACCTGCATGTTATGCATTGAAAAGGGTTTGCCACTTGCGATCCTAGGACGAGTATCAGGCCCGCTTTGTCCTGTGTGGGCTGTATCAGATTGCTGTTCACTTCTCTATCTGTTGGATATGTGACTTTCTGCAAGTTTCTGGTGTATGATGGCCACGTCCTTGCTTGTCACTTTGTATGATATTACATTCTGTATTCGCTGCTTCCATGGTCTGCAAACTGCAATCCTTGGGCAAATGTCATGTTTGCTATGTTGTGCTTTGGCCGTCAGCTTGTCTACACGCTGTAGTTGAATTATTTTTGTTTCTCAACTGACTTCCTCAAGTACGGTGGCCACTGCTTTGCATGGCATTATACATGAAGAATTTCCTGTTTGTGTCGTGTGCATGTGCGTATGTGTGCGTGGCCACGTGTGTGTGCCGTGTGCATACACATGTTTGTGTATCTGTGTGCGGGGTAGCGAGGCGGGGAGGGCTGGTATGTATCAGTGTGTTATTGCAGTCGCATGGCTACATACAGTACATCGCGCGCGTGGTCATCATGTTTACCTTCGGGGTTGGGGTGGGGAGGGAACAGAAAAAGAGCTGAAATTATCCATATAAAAATCGCTCTGTGAGCGGTTCTGAAAAACCTTTACTGGTACTGCCCCGTCGTAAAAGTAAGAAATTAGAACTGGCCCATTGTCCCCCCAAATGCGAACTGATCCACCTAAATCGCGAATGACGGGACCCGAACGCACCAGTAGCACGGGGTTCCTACCTGTGGATGCAGATGCGGACGTTGGTCCGGACCATAGGCCATGTACTGTACTAGCGGTAGGCTTCCCTATCAAAATAATAAATTCTACTGCCTATGATAATTGCCGTGATCCTGTGCCCTCCCGACCTCGTGCTACTGGTGCGTTCGGGTCCCGTCATTCGCGATTTAGGTGGATCAGTTCGCATTTGGGGGGACAATGGGCCAGTTCTAATTTCTTACTTTTACGACGGGGCAGTACCAGTAAAGGTTTTTCAGAACCGCTCACAGAGCGATTTTTATATGGATAATAGTATGACTGTACTACATGCTCCGACAGGCCTCTTTTACGGGGATCGGATTTCAGTTGCCAGCACTGTAGATCTAGTACTACTACTGTAGCGGACATGGAAATCCAGTCGATTGAACGGGGCCGGCGCCCTCAGAAGTCAGAACACTGCGTGCAGTGCACATGTACATGTTGATCCGATGCGACTAGCGCGCTACATCGCATATTGTGTGTACCGTTTTAATAACTCATGGCCAGCGCTCTGGGGCCGCTAGACGTGCGACCGGATTTCCATGTCCACAACAGTAGTATAGACTCTATGTGTGCTGGTCGTGAGAGCAAACTCAAACGATGCAGTGTAAAAAAAAGAGTAAAGTAATATTAGTTCGCACATCCGCGCGTGCGCGTTACCTCTACCTCTGTGTTGCAACACGGAGCCGGTAACGTTGAGAAACACAATCAGTTGTCTAGCTGAGCACCAGACTCAGTCCAGACCAGAGTAGTGTTCGCTGTTGGAAATGACCCTCGCACTACTACTCTCCTCTTTGTCGTGCCTGCTGACTGCGTCACCACTTGAATCGTGAGTCTACCTGGATAGTCAAAAGATGATGGTCACCAGGTCACTCCGAGTAGGAATGCGTCCGGCTGACGGAAAACGCCATGCAGTTCAACAGATATGATTGTAAGAAATATTCTTACAATTTCCGTGACTCTTGTCGTACTGGCGCTATTTCAAAGTTTACTCTTCGCTATTTTTGAAAATAGGAAGTTGTCGGTACAGCTTCAAAGTTGGACTGGACGTCTGGCACATAACAATTCCACTTTCATCGCCTGTCATCGCCGGCAATTGTGAACAGCTGTCCTCGAAACGAATTCTTTCACTATGGCCGTAAGTCTCGTACTGCGCTGTTCTTTCACTTTTTTTACTGGCTTTCGAAAGCGTCTTTGTACGGAAAATACAGGTCATGGGAAGCCAAATGTGACCGTGTAGTATAATATGCACATCAGCCCCCACGAGTCCGTAAATAGCATAATCTCTAATAGTGTCCGAGTAGACAAGAAACAGAATTGAATAGAGCACAGTAGAGGTCGGCCACTGCTCACAGACTGCTCACAGACTAGTACCCGATTGGAGAGAGCCTTCTCACCATCAAAAGCCTGCCTGTACAGACTGCGGCGGCGGAAACTATAGTTCTTTCTAACTGTAAGCAGTTTCACAAACTTCCTCACAGAATCCCCTCCCCCCCCCCCCCCCCTACATTACATTGACGGTCAACTTCGCTAATAACGACTGCGGATATAACGATAATTCGCGAATAACGACAGAATTTCCATTCCCAGAGCAAAGTCCCATCTAACTGTACTACATTATAATGAGACTTCGGGTATAAGGACACTTCACGAATAAGGACACTTTTCTGATGCCCCGCCGAGAGTCGTTATACGCGAAGTTGACTACATGAATTGGTTTGAACGAGTGCAATCCCATGATTTTAGTCTTTTAGTTTGGGAAATATCATGAATGAAAATTCCCAAAAAGGCTTCCCATGTTACTGATCACAACCCTGGGGAACCATGCACTCAGGTTTTAAATATTGTTTAGGTAGAGTAATAAAATTGTAGATTAACAGCTGAGCTGGTAGTCTGATACATGCTTCGCTCTGTTCGACTACTGGTGACATCCATAAAAGTCGAGCTCTCCCAGATATTATGTTTGAATTGCCTGATGAAAGCCGACCAGCCGAAGTATGTAGATTACTGTTGGGCGCCAAAGAACGGACAGGTTAGAATTTCACCAAGCGAAGCATACCCATGTATACACGGTCAGGGATCACCACGACCGTACGAAGCATCAATAACGGTCATTTGGATTTGACCAATCAGAGCACGGCAAAACGAGCCGTTTCTTGAAATTGCGGGGTGTTTTCTGAGCTTAGCTTGGCTGTATTCGTTGGTTTTAGACATCAGGCCATTGTGGATTCGTGTTCAGAAGGTGTGTCTTTGGAGGGTTACTGTCTCGAATTTTTCGATTTGGCCTTCGTTTGGCTGAGATCGGATGGTGAAATCACTCGAACTCGAAGACGTGCGAACAAGTGAATGAAGAGAAAATATAGAAATCAGGAACGGTAAACCGATAGAGAATTCCAAGACCTTGAAAATGAGCTATCGACGGTGAGAATCGGCCAAGTAGAACCGCTGTTTAAGTTTTTTGAAGACGTCAAGGTCGGCCGTGCGTTCCCGCGCACACCAACAAGCCTGGTAGCCTTGCGCATATCTGCAAATGCAACAAGAAAGGGCCGAGGAGCCAGCAAGCGTCCCAAGTGAAGAGTTTACCTTCGTGTTAACTCAAGCTAAGGACTCGGGTCAGTCAGGAATCATACCAGTCACTGGTCACTATGGTCATGAATCATGACCAAGGAATTCGTTTGTGGCCAGGAAACTCCACACTCACAGGGTGAAAGCTGCGAGGTCAAACTGAAAAGAGTGTGCTGAGTCGTGATCAGGAAACGCTGAGCTCTACTGACAACATTGGTTAGCCAGGGTGGAAAACTTTTGTAGATGCCAGGACTCCAGTTCACCAGTATCTCACAAAAACATCTTGGTCGACATGCGCCAGCGGATTGAGAAAAATGACCAAGATGGCTTGAAGAACGTCTTCTCCGCGTGTCTTTCCCGGCATCAAACAACAAGATTCTCTTCGGCACTGGCCATTCGCTGTACAGACTAACCAGGGAGTCGTAAACTACCGGTACTGTACGACTCGGCTGCACATCGCTGTACATCGGTCAGCATGAACTCGGGTGTGTAGCTGCTATGCCTGCACAAGCTTTGGCCTCCGCGGCGTCGGCATTTTGTTTCAAAATGGTGGTCGACGCTTTTTGAATTTTGTATGGTCGTGGTGAGCCCTGACGGTGACTAAACTGTGCATAGACCATAGTCCATGAAAATATGAACGGGGCTAGGTTACGAGGCTGCCCCCCCCCCCCCCCCCCAGGTCTTTGGAACCCGACAGTCCTGTAGTTGTTATAATGTCTGGCAGACTGGAGCTATACAAAGTAGTGTTCTAGATTATTTCTGGAGCTTGACAGTGGTGAGTGCAGAGCCTGGCAAATGACCTTGTGAGCATGCAGAGAGATGTAAGTTTTGTTTTCGTTCCTACCCTGTTAGAGTCACACAGTCGGCAGTTTAGCCTGCCCGAGGGTAGCTGAAATGCATCTTAGCGTATACTGTGTCCATTTTCACAATTTTTCAGTACTCCTGCCCACTCAGGAGGTTTCTTCACAGCTGAAACTGCATATTCCAATCTACAGTGAAACCTGTCAGTTAAGACGACCGCTCAAGCGACCTTCAAAACGTGGCCTCTGTTACCAGGTGGTCTCATCATCCAGGGTCATTTGACTGGAAATAGCATCCCTTGATCCTGGTTTCAATGGTCTTCTAGGACAGGTGGTCGCCTTATCCAAGTGGTCGCCTTGACAGGATTTTTACTATTTTAAAATTGATAGCTTTGAACTTAAAATGACTGTGTGACAGCAGTATATCCACTGTGCCTGTTCTGCTCTCTCTCTCTTCTCTCACAGATGGCACAGACACGCTACAGTCTACTGTGTATAGTGTTGGTTAGTATGAGCCAATTCACGCACGGACAGCCGAACGCGTTTCCACGTGAGTAAAACCATCATAATTATTATGATTTTACACGCCATGCTCAGTGTACAAGGTGATGGTGATGATACTAGGCTAAATTGTCAATGCTTGACTTACCACACCTCTGAAAGGTTCACTCTTACAGATTAGATTCCATTCAAAGTCCATATTTTGCGCAGCGTAAAACGTGCTATATTTATAGGGAGGAACAGATGTAAATACGATGACACATCCAGGCATCAGCCCACAACTCGTAGTCTTCTGGGTGCAGAGTCGGATGGTACTTCAAGTATTTTTCCGAGGACTCTGTGACACTCTGTTCATCCAAAATTCATACTCAATTAGGACAGATCCACTGTTTAATAGAAAGAGGATGTCACAAGAAGTCACAAGGAAACAATGTTTAAATCGATGAAGAATTGTTGTTTTTTGTGTCATGGTATGACTGCATGCACACTCTTTCTCCTAAGTTTCTAGAATTACTAGAAAGAGGATGATAAAGAATGTACGGAACTTTTCACTGGGAGTGCTACTTCATTCTTACAATTACATGCACAGATGGACGACTGCCTTTAATCAACAGGGCCCAACAGAGTTGGTGTGAGGCGGCTGCGATACCCTATGCATCCATTGCTCAGAATCAAACGTGGTCTTGTTTTCCATGCAGCTGATGGTCAGCTTATGACATGATAGTATGATAATACCATATTTAGCTGCATGCGACGGCAAGAAAATTTCTCTGCGTACAGTACACATGTAAAGCTAATGTCTTATTCCAGAGATCAAGTGCCCCGGTAAGGTTAAGTCCCAGTAAATCACATTCAATGCGAGATGCAGTCATATAGATTACAAGCCAAGTAGACTAACAAGCCAAGTAGACTAACCAGCTAGCTTCAATGATCTTTGGCATTTGGGCACTGTTGAATGGATGCAGCTAATGGGATTTCGGTCTTTGACCACTTGGTGGTGGGTCTGATCTACTCACCTCCCACCGTTTAGGCGCTGCTTCTGCGCCTTGATCCTAGAGGGTGGTCGCATTCCCACGGCAGATGCGGAAAACTCGAACCATGAAATTTATATTTTATTTGGGCATTGGCATGTGGACTGTGGTGAGGTACAATCCTAACGTGTTTTCAGGATAATTATTGCCTTTCTTCTTAGACGTGAGATCGTATTTTTTGTTCGTTTGGGTGTACCTGCTTACAGTGTGCCCTCGCCACTTCACACTATTCGATGTCGTCCGCGGTGCGGCTGTATACGCAGTTGAAAATGAGTCCTCTAGTTCCTTGCCATCCATCACCTGCTGTATACCAGGTCCCTTCACGCGAGACGGATTCAACTCTCCTCGCCAGCCATACCCGGCATCATTCTGGTATCACCGAGACTCTCTAGTGTCCAGCATTCCAGGTTTCAATATTTCCAAGCTCGTCACCTGGGTGGCAAGCACTCGAACTGCGTACAATTACCGCACTATTGTTTGGCCAAGCATCATAACCAAGAGCGTGGCTGGGTTGTACTCATGCAGTTATCCGGAATTGGGACTTGCAAAGAATTTGCCGCTGAGTTACTTCCATCTAATAGTAGGCAGTAAGTATGGATCGCTTGTCAGTAGATTATTCAGATGGACATAATCACATAGTTCTTTGTTGCCATCTTCAATAGGTCCATCAAATAGTAGTTATAGGTTTTTCATTTGACCGAAACGAAATTTGGAAATGTGGAACGAACGAGACTTGTCCGGAGTAATACTACTTGCTTTCGTGGAGTGTGGCTGGTGAACTGTTCGTGCTGTGGTCTGCAAGCGCCGTGGGGTCTCGTCGTCTCAAATGAAAACCCTGTTACATAATCACATAGGTTGGTTGATCGGATCATTCGAGCTTGCGCTTTTCCCGCTGGCTTCATTGACTCATACAACTGATCTAATTATGCGTTTCTTGTGACCCGCTAGTTTGAACTCGTAGCTCTTTACTCCTATCTCACGTTCTCATCTTGAATGACCATCTGTCTGAAAGAATTTTCTGATGCTTTTGAGCCATCACATGAAAAAATACCCTTTTGTCATCAAAAGGACTTTGAGAAATCACACTGAAAGCCTTCGGCATAGTTTACGGAAGAGCAGTACTGTAAATATACGAAATTTCACCGGCTATATTCGGCACCGACCCAGAACGCCGAAATTGGAACGCAGATGAAAATTTTCTTGTCGGCTCTGGTGATGTACTGTAACCCATGCCGAAAATAAATCGCTGCTGAAATATCGAAAATCGTGAAATGCTGAAATATTGCCAAATTTTGTACTTCAGTATATCTACGGTCCATACGTCTAAACATCAAAAAAACAAAAAAACAAAAGTATGGTAAAAAGAAACTGAAGATTACATCTAGGATGTCTAGGTTTTGGCAACCAAGGTCTCGCTAACAGTCAATACAACAGCTTGTAGAAGGTGACCATTTGCTCAATGTGACCCGACACCTCCATCCGTTTAGGATTGTGTTGCACGCCATGTGCACAACATAAGCTTCACACATTAATTACTATAAGACATGTATATTTAACGAGGAAGTAAATCTAACGTTTTAACGGATGACATTTCTTCGTTATAATAGATCCGTTGAGGCCGTACTGCTTCATATATGCTGTGTGTGGATATGGCAGAATACTGCAAGATCGTTAACATATCTTCTCGTTAACCTATGGATTTTGGACAATCGTTAAATTTGCGATTCGTTATAATAACATGCCTTACAGTAGTGCAAGAACATAGCAAAGCCTGATTTTCCTGGATTGTTGAAATCTTCTGTAACATCTGCAAACTGATTTTATGTGTCATTTGTCTGGGGGTGGTTCTCCTCTATTCTTTGTGAAGAAAAGCCGAAAATCGCCTTCATCACAAGGTCAATGACGGTGATGTCAACATCTTGGAAGATCGGATCACTCCGATTGCTGTGCAGAGCCACTGGTTCTTCACCTGTAACATACACCTGGACTAAGGACGGAGTTGCATTAGCATCTAGGAAAGGAGCATATGGATTTGGCGGAGTAGTGTCTGTCAGCAACTCTGGAACGTATACATGCTCGGTGTCAAACCCATTTGGACGTGCCACTGGACAGCTTTATCTACGTGTGCTCGGTGAGTTCTCCATACCTGAGTCATGAACAGTAGCTGTGGATGGCGTCTGCTAATTTCTTTTCGGTTTGAAAATGTTAGGCGGGATCTGAGCTGAATAGACACTAGTGAACTGGATGCTATTGATCTGAGTGGTGTCCCTGACAGGGCTGTAGCAGGCGGTCCGGCAGGTCCGGCAGCTGCAGGACCAATATTCGAGCCCCCCCCAAAAAACCGGGACCTCACAGATGTGAGCAGCTCAGGATGTCCACCCGGTACCATTGATGAGGATGTGTGCAATAAGTAGCATAGAGGTAGTACATAGTAGTGCCGGTAGTAGACCTACATGGCTACATGTCATCACTTTCAGGAGTATGACCCTGCTGAAGGTCATGTGGACAGTCGTCTTGCCCGTGAATGTTCCTACACTGTACTTCCTGAAATGTATTGATTATTTTCTTCCTCCAATTCTTTCTAGATAGGGTTTGTACCAAAGATATTCCATTGCAATATCCTTTCTCCTCCTCCAAAGGTCCATTTTGGTTCTTCATCACATGCGTTTAGATACGGTTGTTATGCCTTCATAGGCTTCAACAGGTTCTGTTTGGATGGACACAACATGCTGATGCCCTTTTTCCTGACTCATGTCGAACGTCCTTCTTCCTTTTCTCGCCCTATGTCACTCTGCATGGTCACGATTACATGCATGTACATGTACATGAACAATGTATGTACAATCATGTACATTTTGTACATGTACCTGCATATGTATGAGTATTGGCTCGGGGGGGGGGGGGGGGGGGCATCGAAGTCGGATCTTGCCGGACCAACCAAAATGAGGCTGCTACGGGCCTGCCTGATGTCCAGTAGCAAACCTGGCAGTTCGATGTGTTTGCTGCATGTTGTGTTCCAATGTGGATATTTTATTTTGCCGGTCTGCAGACATACCAAGATTCTGGCGCAAACCAGTACCAGCTATGATCATGTCCAGCACACTTCTGGCAAGGTCTGTTCGTCTGCGTCTTGTTCCACCATCATCAACGGGCGATTCACCGATAACAAGTTATGAAGTCACTTGTAGACCGTACGTGGAGTACAGATCATATGTGAAGGACACTGTACAGAGGTTTTCAGTGACCAGTGTCACTGTTACTGGTCTTCAACCAGACACCAAGTACAGTTGCTGGTATCGTGCAGAGAATGCAGTTGGTCGCAGTGGACCAGGTCCAATTCTCGACCTCCGGACACCCGAGTCACGTAAGATGCATGTGGTGTTCTCTCTCTGAATTTTCTACAAGGGGTGAAATGAACAAACAAGAGAAACAACATTTAGAGTATTTGTTCAACAAATTTGAAAAAAAACCCGAATGAAAATAGACCAAGGAACTACAAGTTTAGGGTTCACGGATTGGCATGCTAGCGTCGCCAGCTACATCATGCACGTGACAGGCGCGTGCATATACTGTCCCACACACAATCGGTCAGTGCTCAAATCGTATTTTCCCATCAATATCACTCACTTTCAACTCTACGGGATTCATTACGGTTGGCTCAAACTGCCTGAATTTTTGAATCCACACGCACGAAAGACGTTCCAAGACTTCCACCGTTCGTATTTTTTCAAACGAGTTCCGGGTTTTCCAGTAACTTTGGCCAAAGTTCGGCTAAAAAAACAGGGGGAGCCGTTGCGTTTCCGTAAAATACTGAACGGTAGAAGGATAGCCAAGGTCGAGAGCAAAACAACAAGCCATTATTTGTCAAAATCGAACAAGAAACGGCTCAGCGCATCTATTTTCCGTGCACGCGCGCGCGTACTTTGGCCGACAAGGTGTGGAGAATTTCTGAAGAAGAAGAATAACAAGAGCAGCAGCGCTCGGAACAGCCGTACTGGATACTTCCAATCCCGACGATGGAGCGTGTTGGCTGTCGTGAGCTGCTGAAACGACCATGACATTTCTTTTTTTTTGTATACCCTAGATATCTTGACGTGCCCTAGCTCAGTTTCGGCCTCTTTACAGGAAGAATATTTTCTTCCATGGCATCAGCGGCCAAACAGCAAGAAGAGCAACAGATCGAGATTTGCAGGGCAAACAAAGGATGCGTGCAGCTACATCTAGTCAGGTTCGATGCAGCTGCGCTTTGCCAGAACCTCAGCAGATAAGAAAAGACGACAGAGTGTCTCAGATGGAGCTGGATCTTTCGCCAAGACCGCCACCGCCGCCATCATCAAGTCCAGCACTCCAGGTCAGTCAGAAAAATGCAAAGCCCGAGTGAAGTGAAGCCACTGAAGCCAAGGAAAAATTCAAAAAGTACGCTCTCCGGCTAGACTTCGAGTCGATATTTTTTTACTTCGATAGGCGCTGTCGCGGCCTGTAGCGCGCGTCCATAATCCAAAATGGAGGCGCACGTGACGGGTGCTTTTAGTGGCAAGCCGTGAACCCTAAAGTTACGCTATAATATCCACTAGCACCACCAGTTACTAAACAATCAGCTCATTTTAATTTTTATCAATTAATCCTTGGCTCTCCATCCTAGTCCATACAAAGAAAAACTCTCGCCTTTGCTCTAACTGAACACTGCCCATGCACAATAATGTGCTTGCCTGTATAGTATTTAGTATATGCTGCATGCATGTACTCCGTACGCTACACGACATGCACATGCTGGACTCGGGTACTCGAATCGGAAACGATTTGACAGGTGTGATATTTCTCATCTGTAAATCTCAACAATGTCAGAAATATACTTTGGAGAGGCGATGAAACGGGGAAGAGAGTCTGGCTTGGCCCACCCAGCGGGGAATTCAAAACCTGGATGCGCTACAACACAAGCTACAGTACGCAGTAATCTTGTCTTATTTCGTGCGCATACGAGTGCGCTGAGTGAGAGAATTAATTTTCCATGAAAAAAAACTCGTAACTATTTGAGAATTTAGGTCTCGAAACAGAAACAGCAAACTCACTGATCAAATCGTCTAATTCGAGAACCTGGGTCTACCATGATACCATGATGATGAGTTTCGTATGTCAGTTGAGAACCTACCACTCCCTGGTTGAAACCAAGATTGTCAGTGATTCCGCAGATTCATCAGGTCTTCGGCTGTCCCGTATCGTAGACCCACATCCTCCGAATCAAGGACCCAGCAAAGTGGGTCGCGAGTATGTCAAAACCGTTTGCCGGGCTGCGCTGAAATTTGGCTTCTCGTTAGAGGGCCGTATGTTGGTAGTATTTGTGAAAAATAAATGAAATCGGGTCGAACTTCGGTATTATTTAGACGGTTTCCATTTTGGTACCCTGCCTCCGATTCGAGCACCCGGTACGGTTGATCTACGCGACCTCCACTCATGGTAATCGCAAGGCCGCGAGCTCAAACCCTGATCAACGGTGTGGTGTGTATACAGTGCTGGCAATGATTAGTATTAACGGCAGATGCATACTTGCAAACCTCTGTTGAAGGAGTGTTGTTCAGACAGTCCTAGTGTTGTGAAACTGTTCTGTATAATTATCATCTTTTTGGTGAATGGATTTGTAGTGAAAGAAGTCGCTTGTGACACCAGTTCTTGAATGCAAAGGTTCTACCGTTGTCAGAATCATGTCAAACTTTCAAGTTGGCCATCGCATAAAGAAGTGTGGGAGAACTTTGATAACAAATACGCGAAATGCAATGTAGTCGTCTGCTCCATCTGCAAGAAAGGTTACTCGTACTGCGGTAGCGACCACGAGCAATCTTCATACGGTACTCACGAAGTACCATTCTGCTGTTCTGGAAACCAAAACGGGTAGCGAAAATCAGCCTCCTGTCCTAACAATGACGAAAGACTCCTTGCAGCTGAGCTATCTGCATACCCTCTGGTTCAGTGCAGGGTCACGGATGCGCTACAACAAATCTGCTGAACAGTTGTTTGACAAGTAACGCGCGGCCTCTGAGCACACTCAACGATCAGCCTGGCCTCGATAGCTTGCTCCAGCACTTGGAGCCTGGATATATTTGTAATCTCCAGCAGGACACGTGCGTCTGAAATATTAGCTTTGCTGCAAATTCATTGTTTGGACGGGAGGCTTCTTTTCATGACCAGCTGAATGGCACGTCTTGAAGGACTTTATTCTTCTTTTTTTTACAAGAGCCACAAACCATCATGTTGCAAACACCGGCAAAACAGAGGTACACACAGCGATGGCAGCCGAAGCAGTGGAGGCGGGGTAAGAGCAGCTAAACCGACCAGGGGTCTCGGTATCATCACTGCTCATGCGCGCCAAACAGAAAAAGATACGAAAATAGAAAACAATTAGCAGGGGAACTACAGAGCAAATGAGAAATACAGAGGGCAGCTTTGAGTTCTTTACATTTTAAAATGTTTTGGATTTTAGTTGCACTTCTATCATTGACAAAGATGGTATTTTTGCCCATACAAGAGGCTTGAAACACATCAAAAAAAAAAGAAAAACAAGGACAGACCGCACCAGTAATAGATACCCTTGTCGTCCAGAGATTTTAAAATCCTTTTAACCCTTTATGTACGGTGTGTACGCGAATCGATCACATATGATCGATTCATGATCGATCCGTAAAACCTTCGTAACTCCATCATGTCTTGTCCGAATTCAACAATCGAAGGGTCTATTCAGTAGCGGAAACTCTAAGCTTTCCAATGCAACAATCGCCGAAGAGCTACGATGTACGAATCCAGAGATATCGCGCGCCGTATTCTTGTATCGGCAAATTCAAATTTTTTATCGATCTCTTCGCCATTTTAGGGGGAAATCCCTTTTCGTGTGCTCTTTGACCAACTCAGCACATGATAATGACGTAGTTGGCTGAAGTTTGAATCGCCTCAAAATGATTTGAGCGTTCTGCGATAAAGGAGAGTGGAATGGCGTTGATAGGGAAATTTGCTCGCATATTGGGCTTGGAGACGACTTTGATGTGTTCCTGTGCCTGATTTGTGGCAGCTAGTTGATGGATCCTGGTATCCTCGCGTTGCTCTCGCCAGGAGCTTTCCAAAGAGCCCAAGATTGTGGAAATGGAGCGAATGAGGCCAAAGTTATAGCCTGTTGAAGGTGAAAATTGTGCTGAAAATTCAAATTCTGCTTCATTCTGTGCTGGAAATCAGTACATAAAGGGTTAAAAGTATATCGAGATTTACGTACAATCAAGAGTCATTGTATTGTTTTGTGTTGTCTTGGAATAGTCTCAACATCAAAAATGCATTTTCCCATACACCCATGACATACAGTATACCAGGAAATTTTCGGACGGAATTTATTTTCGTACGATTTCGCACACGGCCTCTTTTTGCACTAAAATTAACTCCGTACTAAAGTTTGTTCATGTGAAATTATGTGCACTATACACGTACTGGTACATGCATACTGCTTGCAAACACGTTTATTTAGCATGCACTGATGCAGCACTGTACAGAAATAAAATCTGTACGAAAGGTCGAAATTCGGCTTTTTCCGAAAATATTTCCGTCCGAAAATGTCCTGCTATACAGTAATCACTGGCCTCCTTCACCATTGTAAACCCATGCTAATTGTAAACCCATGCTAATTGTAAACCCATGCTAATTGTAAACCCATGCTAATTGTAAACCCATGCTAATTGTAAACCCATGCTAATTGTAAACCCATGCTAATTGTAAACCCATGCTAATTGTAAACCCATGCTAATTGTAAACCCATGCTAATTGTAAACCCATGCTAATTGTAAACCCATGCTAATTGTAAACCCATGCTAATTGTTCACTCTGCGTTAATCTGATGTCTGCAGGTCCAGCGAAGCCGGGAAAGCTCTCTGCAGTGTCTACTTCACAAGGGCATGTCACAGTCAAGTTTAAAGTAAGGCAATAGCACACTAGAGTACAGAATATTGCAATGTTTACCAACACAGGGAAGTACTCCATGACAGCGGGCTAGTGGGTGCTTGTCTCTGCACACAGGATTTAGTGCACTTGGGATTGGACTCACTGAACATGCAACGTATTGAGACTAAAAGTGCATCTCGGATGAATATAGTTTGAGGTAAAGAGTGTTTGGGACGACTTGAAGTGAGCCATGCATTTCAGGATTACTGAAATTATTGCTTTACACTTGGAAAATATGTGTGGACCTCAAATCCAGCCTTTACTTTTGCAAAATGCTCCAGTCTTAGTCTAAACCAATGTGTCTGCTATACTACTTTCATGTGGGTGTCCACTTAAGAAAAAATCCTTTCTTTGCTTCATGCATGTTTCCTACAGCCATTATCACCAGCACTTTCCCATGGAGTACTCTTTGGATATCGAATTACTTTTAATGCAACTTCGTGCACTACGCATCAGGACTGCCCATGTCAGAATTACAAATGCTCTCTACATGGATCTGCCTCCTTCCATAACAGTAAGTTTTAGTGAGTGCATTGTCTCTACTGCCTCCCGTAGTATGATAAACACACATCAGCCAGAGCGCGCTAAAACATCACCACAGCTTTTCTGGGAGAGTCAAGAAAATCGTGGTTTCAATTCCGCGGCAAAAAATACGAAGGGGAGCGCGATGCGAGTTGTTGTTCTCCTCAGTCGACTGGACTGTTCTGAATGCATTTATTTGTTGCAAGTAAGTTTATTTGTTTGAGTCTGTATTCCATGTTGCGGTGAGTCGCCTAAAGCGGACCGTCATGTATTGAAGGAAGACCCTAAGGGTGTCATCGATTGGCGAATCTGGACTGAGTGCGAGCAGGCGGTGTAGTCCGAGCAACGCTGGCCCAATCGAACAAAGCGAGGGTGCAGTGTGCAAAATGCACGTGTATCATACAAAGATTCTGTGAAAGCTGTCAAAAAAACGCCAAAGTCCATTTCCACTCCAGTCACTCCGGGTGTGGGGGGCCGGTGTGGTCGGATTACACTCCAAGTGCACCTACTCCGGATTCGATCAGATTCGGCTAAACAAGTACGCTCACTCAGAGTGCACTTGCTCGGAATTCGCCCAATCGATCATGCCCCAATGCACGACGGCTACAGCAACGAGTCATTTGAGGGCGACACTTTCATCGAGCGTAAAAGAATTGATGCTGGCAGTCCCACAATCTGCAGTGACGAGGAGTTCTACTCTGATGAAAACCTGGCAAGCTATTTGCATCGGCACTGACTTGGGAGGTGAGTCGGCCGATGATTTGGCTAGAGTGCACATCGCTGCACATATCCGGGATAATGCCAGCATTGGTTGCAAGTGCAAAAAACAATCAATGGATTCTGTTGCTCTCTCAAGTCTATATTTTGAGTGCCCTTATGCGGAACATCGCTAACATAAGCAGTAGGCAGCGAACGCAGTACTCCCTGGTGAGCGGAGCAGACGTGTGCAGATGGGCTTTGGTGTGGGAAATATGAGTTCGACGTACAGTATGTTGAGGAACACTGTGTGCCGCAGTGTAGATCTGAAAGTACAGGTGGATTGTGATGGAGAGGAAGTGGAGCACCAACTTCTTCGGACGTCTACAGGTATTGAACGTGTTTTCGCTGACGTTTAACCAGTGGTGCTCCAACCAGGAGGTATTTCAGACACCCAGCTTGGCTTCCTATAGAACCTGCGAATGTGGCCAAGTACCTGTCAGCTCATGCTATAAGACCCTGCACAGAGGAACTAACCCGGAAAGGATGAACCAAGGGACATATCAACTGTATACAAGCATGACAATCCCATTGCTGTACATAGAATTCCACAATTGCAACATCGCTGTGTATAATACCACTGTAGCAAAACTTAGACATGTCAGATCAATCCGAAACCTTCAGACACCACGAACCGAAACCGCATTTTCCAATATATTTTGCACATGGTGCACGCATACGGTGTGTATAAATCCTGAAAATGCGAAAAATATTTCAAAAAGTCCTATGGAGGACCCAATGTAGGAAAAAGCGTTCCTACGGAAATCCGTAGAGAGATTTACGTATGAAAGTTGCGCTCGCTCCCCGGTGCGTACGACATACGGATTTTCATACGTATATTACGTAGAGCGAAACCTCCCTATCATTTGCTGAGATCAGAAAACGACGCGCGATATCTCTGGATTCGGACCTTGTAGCTCTGCGGCGATTATTTCATTGGAAACCTTCGAGTTTCCGCTACCACATAGACACTTCAATTGTTGAATTTGCAAAGTTCTAACTTGCATTGCCTGCCATCTCTTGTTGCCATTGGTCCTTCTCTTATTGATCCAGGCTGGATCAACAACTCCATCTCCTTGTCGGGTCTGAGATACTTCACAACATACCAAATATCAGTTGCAGCTGTCAATGGTGCTGGTGTTGGACCACCGGCTACGGTGGAGTTGAAACCGGATCTCCAGGAATTTGGTGAGTGACTGAATGTAAAGTGCGGGTTAAGTTTGTAAGCTATACGTGTATAGTCTACATCTCATTTTTCCTGCCATATACATAATTATATATGACGGAGGCTGAAGCGTCACACGAAATTACGCATCTATGAGCGGCATGCACAGAACCTGCAGGCAGACCACACGTGTACTCGATTCTCAGCCTGAGCACGTTTTTTCTTCTTTTTTCAGCTCCAGTATAGCTATATTTTTCATTGCAAAGCCGTCCTTGATTGTGGTGTTCATTGTTCAAACGAAGTGGACATTCAATCAAGAAGGCAGGGGACGTAACTGAGCCTGATTGGAGTTTCTCGTGGCATAGGACGGCCACACAGAGACACTTTGAGATTTTCTGAAAATAGAATACCGTACGCACGATGCAGAGTTTAATTTGTGCGATATCAAAATTGTTTGTGATCTACCGCATTGAGCAGAACGGGATCCAAACACAAGCTTACCGATGGTTAGGCTGCCGACATGACTGGAAAAATGACCTCCGGCTTCACCAGATGCCAGAAGTCGGACAACGTGTCCTTTGTCGCGACATCCACCTCCAAAAAGAACTCTATCTTCGTCAAAAAAGGCTTGAATTACTCAATAGTCAACCGAGCTTCGCCGTCTCACGCTTCCTCAGATCGAATCATTTTTGTTCTAGCAGTTGCAGGGCAGATCCCCGCCACTACTTCAACAGGGTTTTGCTTCAAAGCATGCCTGGAACAAGCCATATCGAGGTTGCAAGCTATCCCATCTTAGCAAGAAATTCGAAAAGTTAAAGGGGAAGTTAAGGCAAAAATTAAAAATTTCACCAGTTGTAGTCTTCGGGGTGCTGAGTCGAATGGTCTTGGTCCGAGAAAGCTGAGACGCTCCCTTCCTACTTGAATCCCAATCGAACTCGCGCACTTCCACCGAAACTGGGTGACTGCGCCCTACTAGATAGGGATTTGTATGCAAAATGTCACTAAAAGCGTCATTTTGTTCTTATAAAAGCACGGATGACCGCGATTGGCCCATATGTTGTAGTCTTTTGGACGCTGAGTCGACTGGTTTTGGTCCGAAAAGGCTGCGATGCAGCGTTCCTCCTTTATTCCCAATCGAACATGGTTGAACAAGCGGTCACGTGCTCCTGGGTGCCCAAATCACCTGGTCACCACGCCAGCAGGCGACAACTTTCAAACCAAGGTTCAACTCGAGTTCAACTCGAGTGACAGGACTGCACCCAAAAAAGGTCAAACAGGCCAGTAAGTTGTACCCTGCAGGCACGGTGACCAGGTGACTGGTGTACGCAGGAGCACATGACCCCTTGTTCAACCATGTTCGATTGGGAATAAAGGAGGAACGCTGCATCGCAGTCTTTTCGGACCAAAGCCAATCGACTCAGCGCCCAAAAGACTACAACATATGGGCCAATCGCGGTCATCCATACTTTTATAAGAACGAAATGGCGCTTTTAGTGACATTTTGCATACAAATCCCCATCTAGTAGGGCGCAGTCACCCAGTTTCGGTGGAAGTGCGCGAGTTCGATTGGGATTCAAGTAGGAAGGGAGCGTCTCAGCTTCCTCGGACCACGACTGTTCTGTCGCGCACACACATTGGTGCAGAAGACTGTATCATTGTTCACAAGACTGTTGTTATTCTTAAAGACTGAGTAGCACCGACTCTTTCTGTTCTAAGTACTACTAAAGAAAACTCTCTCAATGCATTACAGCGCAGCCAAACAAAAGGTACCGCAAAAACCTTATGCCGCACGCACAAGAACACAACAACCAAAAAAGCTACACGGTGCAAAGCTGGCTCAGCGAAACTGACTCGAGCGGAACCTAAATCGGAGCTCGCCGCCCAAATACATTATTACATGAGGCATCGAGGTGCAACCAAGCTGAGCGCATACATGGATAGCGATACTACCGAGAGCTAAGGTCAACACAGAGAACAGGCAGTATGACCGCAATGGCCTCGATCACAGCTAGAGGACGAGAAAGCAGACCGCAACTGAACATCTCCCCCTTCACTCACAAATGGTGAGTACGAGGTAACCGCAGTAATGTGCTATGAAGCGAGCAAACTAGAACCTACAGGTATTGATCAGAACCGTCTCGAACAAACTAAGAGAAATAGATAGAGAAAAACGAAACACTGAGACAAGTGTCACACTCATGCAGTTTACATAGCTATTGCAAACATTGCTCGAGAGTCACACTGCGATACTTAGCTGAGATAGCGTTACCGGCCGATGTCACCAGGCTGCTCAATTATCCGCCATATCGAGGATTGGAATGAGCCGGTGAATCGATCGGCGGTAGGTCTTGCCACGCATGCAGACGTCAACTACTCTGACGCAGCCATCAGGGCCGGGGAACGTGTTGCACACTCTGCCCATGGGCCACTTGCCGCGCGGCGTGTCAGGCTCCATGCATAGTACGACGTCTCCAACTTCCACATTCTTCTGCGTCCGGCGCCACTTCTTGCGAGCGTTGAGCAATGGCACGAACTCCGTGAGCCACCGTGTCCACACTTCCTTCAGGAGCTGTTGAACTAAGACGTAGCGCTCTCGGGGGTGTACCCGGTCCCTTGCATCTACGGCAAGCTCAATAGGCAGTGGAGGGCTGCATTGTCCAGCAAGGAAATGCTGTGGTGTGAGGGCTTCCGGATCCTCGGGGTCTGCAGACAGTGGCATCAGCGGGCGGGAGTTGATTAGCTCTTCGGCAATGACAAACGCCGTGTGCAGCTCCTCATCGGTGATGTCGGCTTTGGCAAGAGTCGAGTATAGGGCTCTCTTTGCGGCCTTGATCATTACTTCGAATGCACCACCAAAGTGTGGCGCGCGAGGAGGGTTGAACCGCCATCTCACTCGGTTGTCCGCCAGGCTTCGGGCAATCTCTCGGCGGTCAAGCTGCTCAACTGCCTCTCGCAACTCACGGGCTGCTGCTGAGAAATTCGTACCGTTGTCTGTCACTATCTGCTGGGGCGTGCCCCACCGCTTGGTGAACCGGGTCAGAGCCAAGAGGAAACCATCGATATCCATAGAGTATACCAACTCCAGGTGGCAGGCTCTCGTTTCCAGGCAGGTAAACAGGCATAGGTAGCGCTTTGCCTGGGCTCTGCCCCGCCCTTGCTTGGTCTGAAATGGGCCCGCAAAGTCGATGCCACATGAAGTGAATACCTGCAGGGACCCAGCCGTACGGATGTCGGGTAGCTGACCCATAATCTGGGATGCTGGTGGCCTCCACTGTCGCCGGCATCGAACACAAGCTTGGCGCACAGCTTTCGTTACTGACAGACCGTTGACTATCCAGAACCTCTCACGCAACTTGGCCAGGAGGTGCTGAGGACCAGCGGCATGCTTGCAGATTCGGTCCTGCTGCTCGACAATCAACCTAGTGACAGTGTGCTTAGCGGGCAGAATGACTGGCTGACGCAACCGATAGGGCAGATGGCTGGATGCTTTCAGTCGACCTCCCACCACCAAGAGCTGCTTCCGCGACGAGTCGAGCTCTGGTCCTAGTGCAGCAAGTGGGTCTTGCTTTTGCACTGGCTTGCCGGCTGCTAACTGATGCCTTGTGGAACCATATACATCAATCTGTGCTTGTAGTACCCAGTGGTCCTCAGCTGCCTGTAGCTCTGACGCTGCTAACTCTGGCACTGCAAGCACTGATGTGGCTGTTGTCACCTGCAACAGTGCAATGACCTCGTTGATCTCTCCGTGGGGATGGCCTTCCCCCTTCGTGGCAACGCGGCGTCTGCAGTTGCAGATAAAGCGTTGGCACCACGCTGTTATGCGAGCCAACTGCTGCCATCTTGAATACTGCTCCTGTTGGAGTCGTTCCACCACGGCGGCACTTGTGAAACCCTTCTCAGCCATGAACGTTGATTCTCGTTGAACCTCTCCAGGGAGGTCCACTGTTTGGACAGGCTGCGGTTGTTGTGGCCAAGTGTCTGCGCTCTTGGCAAGGAACTTGGGACCATGCCACCATTCTTGTTCACTAGCCAATGCCTCCGCTGCTAGCCCACGCGTACCCTTGTCGGCCGGATTCTGTTTTCCGGGAACATGTTGCCACTGGGACGGCTTGGTGGCACGTTGCAGCTCGGATACGCGGTTGCCAATGTCCACCTTGAATCGACGGCTGTGCGACCGGATCCATCCCAGAACATTCATCGAGTCGGTCCAGAAGGTGTGTTCGGAAATTGGCACATCCAACGCATCACCGACTCCGCTGCTGATCCTCAGTCCGAGCACTGCTCCACGAAGCTCCAGCTGTGGAATGGTCTGACGACGGGTCGGCGCTGTCTTGGCCTTGGCCATGGCGAGTGTCACTCGCACCGCACCCGAGCTATCTTCAGCTCGAACGTAGGTGGCTGCTGCAATAGCGCGGTCGGACGCGTCCGTGAAGGTATGGATGGATACGGATGATGCTGCTGATGCCTTGAAGCTGCGCGGCGCTGCTATCGCTGCTAGGGCTGGCAGTTCGCCAAACCACGCCTTCCACTTAGTGGCTACTGTTGACGGGAGCTCATCATCCCAAGACAGGCCGAGAAGCCACGTATCCCGCAGTAGGACGCGCGCTCGGATGATGAATGGCGAAATCTGGCCACGTGGGTCGAAAGCTGTCGCGACACCACTGAGCACGGATCGTCTAGTGAGTTTTGAAAGCTGAGGTTGTTGGAAGCGAAAGGTGAAGGTGTCCTGCTTTGCTGACCAGATTACTCCCAGTGTCTTCGTTGTTGGCAGGGTGCAGTGCGCATGGTCGCCGACGTTGACCACTGTGGACGCTGCGCGATCTGCTACCGGAACGCTTTCCACGACCTCTGCGCTATTAGACAACCACTTGCGTAAGTGGAATCCACCGTGAGCTAGGATCTCCTGACAGTGCAAGCGGCTTTTCACAGCGTCCTCGACTGTGGGCCTCGACGCAAGCAGATCATCAATGTAACGGCTGCGCTCCAGAGCTTCTATAGTGTGTGCTGGATACTCAGGGCCGAACCGACGCAACACTTCTTGGACCGCCCTGCCTGCCAGGTACGGAGAGGCCTTGATACCAAACACCACGCGCTGAAACTCATAGACGTGTGCCGGGCCGTCGTCGAACCGCCAGAGGAAACGGTGGTACTTGCGGTCAGATTTCCTGAGCATCACTTGCAAGAACATCTCCGAAATATCAGCTACGAGTGCCACCGGTTCAGAGCAGAAACGAATCAGGACCTTGACGAGGTCTGTCTGAAGTGCCGGGCCACTGTGCATCTCATCATTGATAGAGCGGCCGTCCCATTTGGCTGCGGCGTCGAAAACTATCCGCACCTTGGTCGTCTCTTTGTCATCTCGAACCACTGGGAAGTGGGGGAGAAACCATTGATTGTCACCGTCACCGTCTACCTCTTCACTGGGTACTTCGCGGATGTATCCCTTGGCGAGATGACTCTGCATAACGTCATGGTACCGTTGCCGCACACTCGGACGGCGGCTTAGCGAGTGCTCCAGGCTGCGCAGTCGCTGTGCGGCTTGCGGACGATTTGAGGAAACGTGAGGCTCCATCTCAATCCACGGAACGCCCAGCTCCACTCTGCCACTGGCAAACTGCGCCGTGGCAGTTGTACGCTCTTCGACTTGCCTATCGTCTGCTGATGGCATGCTGTCGTAACTGGGTGGCCTCGTGCCAGCTGACTCCATCTCAAGGTGATTTCTGACGAGTACCTCGAGGCTCATCTCTTCTGAGGTCGGCGTGACAACTGCTGAAAAACTGGCCGGGCTCGACTCAGCTCTCCCTGGGCTCAGACATACCCAGCCTAGTGGAGTGTGCCGGGCAATTACATGGCTGGGGTGCTGTGTGGTAATCTCTTCCAGCACAGTATGAAGCTGGATTGCATTGAGGCCGATCAGCACGTCAATCTGCCCACTGCACAGAGCTGGAAATGGTATGTCCTTGAGGTCCTCCCAGGCATGCTTGGTTGTACTCCAGTCAACAGGTTTGACACTAGGGCACACCGATGGCATGGCCCAAGCACGGAACTCAGATGCCGCTGAGCCGTCAACTGCCTCAACGGAGATAGTCACATGTTCAAACACTCCGCTCACTACCTCACCACTCAAGACCGATGCGGTTAGTGGCTCACGTGGGCCGTCTGCTCCGACTGCTGAGGCAATGTGCTGCCTAACGTAGCTGGTTGAAGATGCCGGGTCTAAGAGTGCCGTCCCTCTTACACATCTGTCACGGTACTTGACAAGAACCGGCGCAGTCATGAATGACAATGGTGCAGAGGTTGTTTCTTGCTGTTCTCCCGACTTCCTGTCAGCCGCTAGAGTTGTGTCAATGGTCATGGTCGTGTGTGCTGTTTCTCGTCGACCACCGTTGGCGTCCGCTGGCGACCACCTTGCCTGATTAGCTCTGCTAAACTCCCTCTTCGATCGGTCTGAGTGTAGCAGTTGATGGTGGCGCCGCTTGCATATGCTGCAGTTGGTCCTGCACTCGTTGGACCAGTGACCACGGGAGAGACAACAGCTGCACACACCTTTGTGCCCGCGCACAAAATCCCACCGCTTATCGACTGTAAGCCTCTGGAAATCAGGGCACTTCGCGAGATGGTGAGGGTCTCCACAGAGGCCGCAAGGCTCTATTGCTGCCGCCAGAGTGTGCTGCATTGACGGCATGTGTCGTCTGGGGGGAACCGGCGGCCGAACTGATTGGCCTGTTGGCTTGCTGGAGCTGGTTGGTTCCTGAGGCGCGAGACGCTCATCTACACGCGTCATTTTGTGCACGCGTTTCATGACGAACTCTGAGAACGTCTCAGCGTCGCACCGTGTATCGTCGTACTTGTCAAAATATGCCGCCAGCACTGCCCTTGGCACCTTCTGCGTAATCGACAAATACAACTCACGGCCTGGAGTGATGTTGGCCACTTTCATGTTGAGCAACGTGTTTCGCAGTTTCACGGCAAACTGCTTCATTGTTGCCAGGTCTCTCTCGTTTGTAATTCGAGGCCATGCCATGAGCTCTCGCTCCTGTTGCTCTAGGTTGCGGTCCTTCCCACCAAACCATCGATCCAGCTCCTCCATGATGGCAGTGTAGGCGCCTGGACCATCCAGCACGTCTGCAATTAGGTCTGCTGCAGAACCGCCGGATAATGCCTCCCGAAGGTGAGGCAGCTTGTAGTCCTCAGACATGAGCGGGTTCTCATGGACCAAGTGGAGGAATCGCTGTTTCCACTTTAGGTACGACGGTCTTTGACCGTCAAACTTCGGCAAGTCGAGCGGCTTCAGGGACCTGCCCAGGCAAAGCTGGTAGAACGCATCCGGCCAGTTCGTGCCGCCACCAGGTAACACATTCGCTTGCTGTGGTGCAGGTGCCAACGGCACAAACTCTGCTGCAGCATGGCTCAATGCACTCTTGTCAGCTGTTTGCTTGGCACTCTTCCTGACCCTTGGTGCTGGCACTGGTCTGTCATTCCTGGGCTGGGCCTGTGCAGAGGTGGCTGTGGGAGTAGGCTGGTTGCTGGCAGCAGGTGAGTTGTAACGCAATAGGCTAGCTCTGTGCCTATGGGCTGGTCTTTGGTTCATACTACTATGTGCTGTTGTCACATGGCTAGTACCACTCGTCAGGCGAAATTACTGGTCAGTCGGCGTCACGCATTTTTCACAAAAATTTGCGTTTCACCTGCTGGGAGAGTATGCGTGTACTCGAGTCTCATCCTGAGCACGTTTTTTTCTTCTTTTTTTCAGCTCCAGTATAGCTGTATTTTTCATTGCAAAGCCGTCCTCGATTGTTGTGTTCGTTGTTCAAACGAAGGGGACATTCAATCATGAAGGCAGAGGACATAGGAGCCTGATTGGAGTTTCTCGTGGCATAGGACGCCCACACAGAGACACTTTGGAATTTTCTGAATATAAAATACCGTACGCACGATGCTGAGATCAATTTGTGCGATATCAAATTGTTTGTGATCTACCACATCGAGCAGAACGGGATCCAAACACAAGCTTACCGACGGTTAGGCTGCCGACCTGACTGGACAAATGATCCCTGGCTTCACCAGACGCCAGACGTCGGACACCATGTCCTTTGCCGCGACGTCCATCTCCAAAAAGAACTCCATCTTCGTCGTGAAAAGGCTTGAAATACTCAATATTCAACCGAGATTCGCGGTCTCACCCTTTCTCAGATCGAATCATTTTTTGTTGTAGCAGTTGCAGGGCAGATCCCCGCCACTACTTCAACAGAAGATGGCTCCAAAGCATGCCTGGAACGAGCCATATCGAGGTTGCAAGCCACCCCTCTCAGCACTTTTTTTGAAGAAATTCGAAATTTCAATGGTGGAAGATATACTATGAAGAGAATCTCAAAAAGCATATTTCGCGGAGCGATCGCTCAACCTACGTCATTCAAACTTTGCAGGATGGCTCAGACGTACATGCTAGGCATGGAACCACAGAAGATGATATCATAGCTGACACACAGAGTCACACACACAGCAGATTCGTGTGCACAGATACTAAATTAGTGGACGTCGTCATCTTCTTCCCGCTGATCTCAAATGTACGATGACGTGCTATTTCGCCTGACGGCTTGCTGCTACATGTACACTCTGGCTAGTAGTAGTACTAGTAGTACTAG
The DNA here is from genome assembly GCF_964019385.1 of Sycon ciliatum. Taxonomy (NCBI): domain Eukaryota; kingdom Metazoa; phylum Porifera; class Calcarea; order Leucosolenida; family Sycettidae; genus Sycon; species Sycon ciliatum. Next base: position 7,823,159 of record NC_088647.1, read on the forward strand.
TAGCTGCCAAACAGGGCTGGACTGTCCCACTAGCACTCACACCAGTCAGACTCAGAGGCTGCACTTGAGTGTTCTGCTGCAACACTGACCTGTCACTTGCATGCACTCTGGAGTCAGGAGCGCGTGTGCTGAAAACACCAGAAACCGTGACTGATGCGTCTGCGTCGCTCCTGTACTGTCTGGCCCTGCTCCTCGTTGGTGGCGGGATCTCTCCGTCGGATCGAACCGTGCTCAGGGCGCTGTTCGGGGAACGGATCCGTGCCGATGCCAAAGGTCTACGACTCCGGACCCCAGGCAAACTGCCACCAAGCCCAGTCGCCTCACCGCCACTGAACTCGTCGGAGGAGGACTGCTCTCCATCCGCCGACTGAGCATGGATCTCCGCGTTGCCAGATGCAGAAACTGCAAATTCTACGTGCGGTTCCTCATACTCAGTACTAGTAGCGCCGGTCAAACTTTCACGTTGTTCTGCTGCCCTGGCTCGCTCCACGGCTAGCCTCTTGTTGGCAAGCTTGATCTCAAGGGCCAGTTCCTGGCGTTTCAACTCCGCGATCCGTTCAGCTGCTTCCAGCTCCATCTCTTGTTCTCGTCGTTCGATCGCGGCCCTCCTGCAGCTCTCTAGGCTGCTGTGATCGTACTCGCTGGCCGACTGTGCGGGCGTCTTCGCCTTGCGTCGGCTCCGAACAGATTCCTGGTCGGAGAGGAATCTGGACGGCCTTTGTCCAAAATTCCGTCTGGCGCTCCGTCTTGGAGCCTCTTCTGCCATCGTGCCCTACTCTGGCACGTTCACGGAATCACTACGGATCTCGCTCTTCGGATCCGGCTCGAAGGACCAGTTTATGTTCTGTCGCGCACACACATTGGTGCAGAAGACTGTATCATTGTTCACAAGACTGTTGTTATTCTTGAAGACTGAGTAGCACCGACTCTTTCTGTTCTAAGTACTACTAACTGTTAAAGAAAACTCTCTCAATGCATTACAGCGCAGCCAAACAAAAGGTACCGCAAAAACCTTATGCCGCACGCACAAGAACACAACAACCAAAAAAGCTACACGGTGCAAAGCTGGCTCAGCGAAACTGACTCAAGCGGAACCTAAATCGGAGCTCGCCGCCCAAATACATTATTACATGAGGCATCGAGGTGCAACCAAGCTGAGCGCATACATGGATAGCGATACTACCGAGAGCTAAGGTCAACACAGAGAACAGGCAGTATGACCACAATGGCCTCGATCACAGCTAGAGGACGAGAAAGCAGACCGCAACTGAACAACGACCATTCGACTCAGCACCCTGAAGACTATAACTGGTGAAATTTTAATTTTTGCCTTAACTTCCCCTTTAATGGTGGAAGGTATACGAAGAGAATTTCAAAATGTATTGTTGGCCGCGCGGTCGTTCCACCTACATCATTCAAACTTTGCAGGATGGTTCTGACCTACATGCTAGGCATGGAACCACAGGGTTTGATGTCATAGCTGACACACAAAGCCACACACACTGCACATTCGTGTGCACAGATACTAAATTAGTGGACGTCCTCATCTTCTTCCCGCTGGTCACAAATGTTCTATGACGTGCTATTTCGCCTGACGAACTATGAAATTGTATCTTTACTCAGAAACTTGGATTGTTGGATGCATTGCTATTTTAAATCGTTTCAACTTAAGGTGGCTACAATGGAGTTATCCTTCACTTCTCAAGGAATTGCATTCTTCCTAGTTCAATCGGAATTGTGACTTGTAATACCGATCACTTCTCACTGGAGTTCAGGTACTGTAAAACCTGAAACGTTGCCCCTGTTTTAGTTCGCGATTTGCGAGCACAGAAAAATGTCGCACCTTGATATGTTTGAAATTGGAGTCAACTTCCTTAGCTTCCCTACTACAGTTTTGCGTTTCGCGCCGGCATGCTTTTGCGATCTCACGTCCATCGCGAAAACCGCAAATGATTGCGGGCTTACGGTATCCTGCATGCAGTACTGTTGCCTGATTGGCAACACTACTGTATAAAATTAAAATTAAATAAATTCGATGGGGTTCGCGTACCGGACAGGTCAAGAACAAGGAGTCGCACAACTCCCTGGTCAAGAACCACCTTTCCGCTTCCGTGGGGCGCCACCACCCCATGATCACCCCATGATCAGGCGTACAGTATACCACAGAGAATGTTCTCAGTAGGAGTGGTGGCAATGTCAGGAGTCACCGCTACTGTGTACTTGGTACTCAGGAAATATGTTTTACATTTCCGTTTCCCTTGTGTTTATCATGCACATGCATCCATTTTCTCTTGTGATGTGCTTATAATATTACAGCCCCGGGTCCGGTGGAGCGCTTGACTGCCATGGCAACATCTACCTCTGCGATTCATACACGATGGGCTGCAACACAGTCACCTAACGGTATGTATACTTGGTCCGCGTCAGCGATATTGTCGCTTATCTTTCAGCTTTGTTTATGTGTCGCCAATGCTTACTTGGCAACCCATTTCATCCCAATTTTGGTTAGCAAGTTAGGTGACTAGTACCTGAAAGGTCTAGCTGGAGTTCGAGTGGATTTCGAGAACGACGGGTGGGGGATTCTGATTGATACAGCGCCGCATCAAAATAGATTATCTTGTTACGCTGTGCAGGCAAGAGCAGCGCAAGCCACAAGAAAGTAATCGGTTACTCGGAAGCAGCTCCATTTTGCGGAACGGCCGAGATCGCTCACCTCAGGGATCGCTCATCAAGCTGAGATCGCAGCTCCCTTACCTCCAGCTCAACGCTCGGAGTATCCAGCGCATCGTGGAGATTTGCAAGTACTGTACGCGTCGTCGTCGACGTCGTTCAAAATAAAATCTTTCAAAGAACGGCGTCTGATTCGAACCACACAGGCTGTTGTGCCGCCCATGCGAAGTCCTATAGAGAAGGCGACCGTCACGATCGACTTCTCTTTAGAAAATGGCCAGGCAGCGGAGAGGAAGACAGATGAGCTTGCAAAAGCAAGAGAGTCCATCCCGAGCAAAAATATTTGTCACCAGCGCCGAGAGCAGCGACGAGGAGGACCGAAAAAAAGTAGGAACCCTTCCTTGGGCAATAAATTCCTCACATCTAGTTGTCATTCTATACCTTACCGTCCATCGTACCAAGTTTTATCACTTCAAGTCCACGCGTTCATATCCAAAGGCTAAGTTCAAATTGTCGAAAGATAAGCGACAATATTGCTGACGCGGACCAAGTATGTATATTGAGAGCACGCATTCCTCACTGCTAAACAGAGGGATGCTTTGCCAGTAGTTCATACTGTTTTCTTCATAACTACAGTCATGTATAAATTGTTCGTGCATGTAAGCCGTGTGTGAGTTACAAGTGCATGCGTTATTTTCTATTCACACGAAGCACACCAGCTCGCATATCTTATCGCCCTTACATGGTATCTTGCATTGCTTCTTATTCCAGTTTTCTTTATCCTTACCTTGCCTTGTACTTCCATTTTTGCTTCCCGAGTCATGCGTAGGCTATATGCCATAAGCATACGACGCCTTCTTTTCGCCTCCCATCGATTCCCGTGGCCTCACGTAGTTGCATTGCCTCCACTTCGCTCACCAGAGATTTAGTTTAGCTTCCATGGAGAAGCATTGAATTCCAGAGTTCCGATAACGTGAACATATTGTCTCCTGATCGCGTGTCGGCATAAGAGAAACAGAAAGACGAAGATGCAAAATAAATCACAGCTGGACCATGGTGTGTGCAGTGTGCTGTTTCTCCTTGGAGTTTCATCTGTGCTGTTAAGAAGGTCCATCTGTATATTGGGATACTTCAATGTCCTACTTTTCGGGAATTTCTGCAATGTCCAAACCAAATAGCTCTTTATGCAGTGCAATCTTGCTACTGTCATTCCATGCAGGTTCGTCCGTGACCAGCAAAGTCTACAACGATAGTTTAATCATTAGAATCCAAAAATGCTAACTGCTTTTCGTTTTGCTCTCTGGTTTCTCTCTTTCCAGCAGGCAATATCCTGTACTATACACTGGAGTATAGTATGGTGAATTCTCAGTCATCTGTGCAGAGAGTCAAGGTCAATATCAGTACAGCAATGTTACAATACAACATCACTGGACTACTGAACAACAGTGATGTTCTGATTACAGTGTTTGCTGTCAACTCTGCTGGTCCTGGACCTGGTGTCACTACACGTGTCAGAACAATGGGATTTGGTGGAGAGCGTAAAATGCCTACGTCACCCTATACTCAGCCCAACACTGCAGTCTACTGCATAATGCCAACTGATCATGATTGGACGGCATATGTTGGAAGTTCTTTCAGCCCTGAGACCATTATGATGATGGGAAACCACTTCCCAGCAGGTTCATCGGTAAACTTGACATGCAAGGATGGGTTGTTTGTATCAGGAAATCCATCACAACAGCATCAAGTCGTCACGTGCCAAGAGAACGGGATGTGGAGTGTCATAATTGTAGCATGCTCAGGTAAAATAATATGGATACAAATGCGTACAATTTGAAATCGAGTACGTGTGCTTTCCTCATTATTACTAGTATCAATAGTCTGTAATCCCCAGAGTGCGTAACTTCACTTATCAGGTCGATTACATCCCGCGACATCGCGTCCACTACAGCGCGAGGCATTTCAGCGCGACCACTTCAGCGCAAGGCATTTCAGCACGAGGTAGTGTCAGCGCGAGGCACTTCAGCGCGAGGCACTTCAGCGCGAGGTAACGTCAGCGCCAGGCACTTCAGCGTATATATGGCAGCGCGAAGCACTTTCGCGCATACTAAAGTACGCGGTACTGTGTCGATGGTGCCATCCCTCAACACCGTTGTTGGTCCTGACGTCCCTTCCATGGCAGCACCACAGCGACATCGGAACGCTAGCATTCTCAATCCACTGTGTCCGCATGTAATCTGTCAATTGTTGAAGGTTTAAATCAGAGGTGATCTCCTCCAACCAATCGAAGGCGGCTGTGACCTGGTCTTCTGGCAGGAATGGCAATGCCATCAGTTGACGGCAGCAGTCCTGTAGGTCACCACCAGCATTGTAAAGATCCTGCATGCCGGCTGCTTGAATCTTTCTCCAGATCACCTGAGTGAAATGGAACAGACAACCTGTCGACTTGGCGGGGTTGAGAGGAGGTAGTCCTTGGCTGTCTCAAATCGGTTCAATTCCATTTTTGAGAGGTAGCTTGCATAGGAAAATTAAGGAAAATTATGGCCTATCCCCAAAAATACTGTCTCTTTTATAGGGCGCCTGGTGTACATCGAAGTGGTAATACCCTGTGCAAGTTGTCAAGAGAGACGGGTCGCACACTGGAGACGAGACTGGAGGAACACAACGGTGAAGCTCGTAGGCGCACTGTGGATAAGCCATGGGGTGACCACATGCGTTGCCAGCAATCGCATGTCACCACGTACTTTGAAAATCAACATAATTTTTCGAATCGACCTTTTTTCCGGATCACTTTTCAACGAGGACGAAGCAAAGTCGGCCGAACGAAGCCTAGAGGAAGAAAATCACCCTCTCCACTTCACCATCACGATACTGACATAGATACGAGATGAAACAACTAAAAAATCCGCAAGAAAACTGTACGGCCATCATCGCGCTGACTTTGGTCTGACTTTGGTCTGAGAATTTCTATCACGATCAAAAATGTACGAGGAGCACTCAAAAATAAGCCACAGACGTACCTTTATCGCTCTCTACTCCTTTTTCAAGGCACAAAAGTCGAGTCTCCACTTTCAAACCAGGAACCAGACATACCAGTGGTCCTTTTCAGCTGCTCCACGAGCGCAGGAAAGGTTCACCAAGGGGCGCAGAGCAGCATCCATTCCAGAAAAAGACCTAAAATACGAGTGAGACTGCATGACTGAGTACATGAGTACATGTATGAGTACATGCAGAAAATAGTCAATTTCAGCGTTTCTGCTCCAAACAGCAACTAGCTTCGACTAGAAACAAAGATTACACCAAAGGATCAAACAACAACCATTTTCTGCAGTTTTTTTGCAGATGGCTTCCTTGTGCTCGGCCCAGCACGCCAAAAATCACACCTCGGAGGAGTACAAAAATTACAACTCTCAGATGTCCTCGATTGCTGGCCATGGCGAGCTAAGCATGCAGGGATCAACCTAGGTGTCGGGGACAGCATCCTCTCGGCAGTATCTGTGGTTGCAAGAGCCAGTGACAGGGCAAGCCGCAAATTGCGAGAGGCAGTGGAGATCAGAAACGAAGGCCCAGAGATCAACACCAGTGCTGGATGGTCATTACTCTAAAACAGTCACACCACACTGGCTATCTAGGTGACAGTATTTTCTGGAAAACACTGACATGGTAACATTCGTGTATTGCTTGCGAGAAACCTGTTCAAGACATTTCTCAAGTTATCTTGTGACATCTGCGCTGTGCTAACTTATTACCAACACCCAGCATATGAGTCAACTTATTACCAACACCCAGCATATGAGTCAGTGAAAACTTGTGATCTTTCACTAGTTTTAAACATGTCATATTTCTAGCACTGAGGTAACATGTGCAGTCATAGAAATATTATCAACACCTAAAAACACCAAATTTGTGTATATAACTGCTCCTTGGCAGACTTCCACTTCATATTGCATCCTGATGATTGCAATTTGCCGAAACGTTGAAAATGATTCTGTAAAATGAAATGAGTTGTGAATTTGAAGTGCCCAGGGAATGAGCATGTGTGCTCACCAATTCTTTTCAAGTTGTCAATAGTCATTGATAGTCACTAATAGGCACTAATTGGTGCCCGTACGTACATTAACATGTACGGCGCTGAAGTGCCTCCCGCGGAAAAAATCTGCGCTGAAGAAATTGGCGCTGACATGTCCTGCGCTTTAAAATTTCGTGCTGAAATCATTGGCGCTGTCAAGACACGGCGCTGAAATGGCACCGAGCTGAAATGCCTCTCGCTAAGGCGGTCGCGCTGAAGTGCACCGCGCTAACATGGACGCGCTGTCGCGGGACGTTGCCATCAGATCTGGGACGGCGAAATCCGTATAGGACGACATAGTATGACATCATGAGTAGGGGAAGTGTGGACCGTGGTGGACCGTTTTGATAGAATGACACAAGTCCGACACAAAAATTGACGTACATCACGGATTACGCCGTCCCGCAACCCCATCCGAGTTGCGCACTCTGGGGGGGGGGGGGGGGGTATGTACTCTTGCTAGTATAATATTATTATCATTGGCTTGACCAAAGGATACTCATCTGAAGGATGATTGTGTTCACCTAATCTAGTTGCAGGCTTGCAGCGCAAAAGCCAATGATAGCAAACAAGAAACGAAGAAAACCCGTAAGGCGACCCATCGATAACAGAAAAGACCCATTTTGGACGGAACGTTTTTTTAAGAATTCACCAGTGCTGTGTAGTTAAAGCGAGCACGCAGTTGTACACAAGAAGCGTGGATCGGTTTTCTTCTTTATTCTTTGCTGCAAACATCTCATTATTTTCTCTATTCGTTTTCCAGTAATGTTCCGGCATCGGTCCGCCTTGCTGCTTCACCAAGTCAATTTTGTATCGCAATCCTAGATTGGCTAGGGTACCCCGTAAGGAGACCATAGGTCTGTGGGGACTGCCCTAGAGAAATATGAATAAATCCTATACTTCACTAGTCTGAGGGAAAGAGAAATCCTATACTACTATACTATGTTCGCCTTGCTGCGTCGAACGGTATGCCACTGTACCTTGTGCCTGAATGTTATCACATAGCATTGTGCGGACCATGATACAATGAGCACTTGTCTGATGGTTGCGAATGATTATATAGAATTGTAATTTGTAAACACGGTACTATTTTGCCGGCATGTGATTGATTTAGGCTGCGTTTACACGGAGACGGAAACGAAACGAAACGGATCGGAACCAAAACGTGCTGCCCTCGAATCGTTTTCAAACCGTTTAAACGAAAACAGAAAGAGGACAATCAGGCTGGCGCTGGGATGCGCTGGCCTGGTGCAAGGGCGGGAAGTAACACGCTAGTTGGAGCTGGCTAGCTCATGAACGCTGTTAGTGTACGTTGTTTTAATATTTCCCGTACGTGCAGAATGGTTTCCATGACCGCATTCCGTTTCCAATCGTGTTCACTGTTTACACGAGAACGAAAACGTTTTGAAAACGTTTCAAAACACATTGAAGGAAAAAAATAAAAAAATAAAGTAGAAAGGAAAAGGACATAATGGATACGAGTTAAGAGTAACTGTCCATCACTGTAACTGGATACTATATACAGTCAAAAAGTGCAATAACTAGGCACTCGTTTTCGTTGCGCTTGCCTTACCCTCTTTGGTCTTTTCATAACCTTGAACCTTCCAAGTTGGAAGGCTGTCGGTTAGCGCTACGGAGACGTGGTGAAGCTAGGTGTCAGGACGTCGAATGTCTCAGTACTCTTGTCAGTTTTGTGCCTAGTTATTGCACTTTTTGACTGTATATAGTATCCAGTTACAGTGATGGACAGTTACTCTTAACTCGTATCCATATGTCCTTTTCCTTTCTACATTTATTTATGGCTCAACATCCGAGTTTCAAAAAATAAAGTGCGTTTCCATTTCTTTCCGTTTTGGGTGCGTTTTCAGGCGTTGTTGTGTAAACGATAGTAGTAAACGCAACGATTTCGTTCCATTTCGGTCGTACTTCGTTGTCGTGTAAACGCAGCCTTAGTCATGAAATATCCCAAGAAATAATGATTTTCAACAATTTCAACAATTCAAGTGTAGTACAAATGCCAACTCATGGTGTGGAAACGGTTGGATTGTTTTGCTGTTCTAATGATTACTTGGCACTGAAGCTGAGTGGCTCATTGAGATGAACTAAGAAGTCTCTATTTGCGTTCTTTGTCACTCTGTCATGCCAGCAACAGAGCGGAACGCATCTGAGGATCTAACGGTTGTCTTGGTTGCATCGAAGTCTCCAACAATGGTCGTAGGGCTGGTTTTGGGACTAGCTTTATTCTTCTGCATCGTCGTCATCTCCGTACTTATTGCTAAGAAATGTGAGTGCGCTGCGCTGGAATACCTTCACATGTAACTGTGGTACTTGGAGTAGAATTTATGACAGGTGCTCTGTTCTTGTCACTCACCATCCTATTTGGTTGCAGTCAACCCCCTTGCCCATGGATCTGCACACCTATTGAAGCATGCATCCTTATCAGCATATCAGCAGATTATAGAACCGTGAACATTTTCGAATGGGCACATCAACAATTTTCCCATGCACCTCCATCATTATTCTACTGCAGAATATCATGACTGGCCGCTATCCCCCTTTTTTTCCTTTTTAGAATCCTAAATTCTGTTCTAGAACGATCTCCAGCAAGACAGTACGTGCATGAACCCATGTTAGTCATGCGCTGGTTTACCAGCCAAATTGCTAACCTGATTGTGTTTATCTACACAACACGACCGATGGTAGCAGGTGTTAACACTGATATTCAATCAAGTAAGTTTCTTGCAATTCCAACAACACAGCCCCCCCCTCCCCATTGTCGTAATCAGTGGGGAAAATGACCCAGGTCTTTTTTGTCATGTGATGAAGTTCTAATACCCCCCCCCCCCCCTCCGCCCTGCTGTGCTGGCCATGTCCATGTGATAAGCACGGGAAGGTAGAACTGAAAGTATCCTTGAAGTCCTAGAGGCATCTCCCGGTCAACACCTCTAGGTGAGGCAACGATTGTGTATGCAGTCATGTACAGTAAAACCTGTCTCACCTGTCCCGCAAGACCACTGAAACCTGGACCGAGGGATGCTATGTCCGGTCAAATGACCCTGGATAAGCAGACCACCTGGTAACAGAGAAATTTGTGAAGGTCCCTTGAGCGGTGGCCTTGGACAGGTCTCACTGTACTCCACTTGGATTGTGTTCAGACGTATTGGGAACAAGAGCACAAGCACTCCGCCAGCAATTCAACAATCAACCTCAGGATTGGAAATCAACCCCATAATACCATTGCACACGTACACACCATGTACACATGCACACACCTACACATATACACATGCACACACATACATACACATGCACACACATACATGCACACACACATACACATGCACACACACACCTACACACACATACACATGCACACACATACACATGCACACACATACACATGTACACACACATACACATGCACACACACATACATACACATGCACACATGCACACATGTATACACGTACTACTACTACTACTACTACTACTACTACTACTACTACTACTACTACTACTACTACTACTACTACTACTACTACTACTACTACTACTACTGCTACTGCTACTGCTACTGCTACTGCTACTGCTACTGCTACTGCTACTGCTACTGCTGCTGCTGCTGCTGCTGCTGCTGCTGCTGCTGCTGCTGCTGCTGCTGCTGCTGCTGCTGCTGCTGCTGCTGCTGCTGCTGCTGCTGCTGCTGCTGCTGCTGCTGCTGCTGCTGCTGCTGCTGCTGCTGCTGCTGCTGCTGCTGCTGCTGCTGCTGCTACTGCTACTGCTACTGCTACTACTACTACTACTATGTACAGCTACCCTATCGGGCCACGCCGCTCCCAGAAGCGGGAGACAACGACAAGAAGAGAGAAGAGAAGAGAGAGAAATCGCAAGGTCAACAATATTCGGCATGGCGTTGCAAGTCCTGTGGCCTTGAGAACCGTCTCGCATTCATGACGGCAGTTGTTCCTGGCTGCACGTGACATCCGTTTCGCACGGTCACAGTGATGACGGCTCAAACCAGAACGAGAGCGGAAAGAGCGGCGACAAACATCACATCGAAAAGAGTCAGATTCATGGCGAATAGATACAGTGGGGACATCCGTGGACACAGGACAGCGATGCACAGCCAGTCCTCCAGTGCTCCTCAACCACCGCATGCACTTCATACATTGCATGTATGTATGTATGTATACACGTACACACACATGCACACCCGACCGTACACACATACACACACATACACTTGTACTTGTACTTGTTGCTCACTGCCAAAACTGGTCACGTGGGTCTCCCCGGGAGAGGGGAGAGAGACTCAAAAGGAATCTTGGAAAGATGGCTCTATTGGCTATTGAACCGCCCAACGGCCGACACCCCCTGAAATCCCCAAAACTCTGGGTGGACTTGAAAATGATCCCACTTATGGGCTCACCACACCTCAGTAAGTGGGTGAGGACAAGGTGCAGAAAAAGGATTGACGGCATCAGGGTATCCGTCCCGGGATCCAACTGCAGTTACCCCTGCCCCCAGTGAAGGTAATACTTGCTACTAGTGTGGGTGGCTAAATCAGAGTGAATCTGATATAAGCGTCACTAGCACCATTGATTACACAAGAGTTAATCTAGCCAGAAGCAGTCCATGGTTAACAGGTATGTATACTTCAAATAGAAAGTATATGAACCCTGAAACCAACAAAGGTGGCAGATACAACAATACACCATCATGCAGCCGAGCCTGTTGGCAACAGACCCAACACAATCAGGCATCAGTGTACCCACCAATCGAACTAGCTGGCACATGCACACATGTACACACGTACACACACATGCACACCCGACCGTACACACATACACACACATCAACCACAGTCAAGTGCTGTTGATCACTGTTTCAAGCGTAAGCTTCATCATTGGTACACTTCACCTATCATACCTATCAGTCATCACTGGTGAATTCCAGCTAGCAACCCTATTGATGACAAGGAAAGTGGCAAATCATAAGTCGAATGAACCATTGAAGTACTGCAGATAGACGTTCTAGCGGGCTCTGGGATATGAACCCGGAGTTGGTGTCAAAACAGGTAGCGTTGCCCCGAACTTTGCCTTCGTTCAGCTCCGAAAACAGCAAAATGTTACTTGCGCATCGTCTCCATTCTTCCCCCACAACAGCGATTTGTAGCTCTCGTCCACAGACGTTCAAGTGCTTGTACATCGTAGTTGTTGAAAATACGCTGCTGCATCGAATATATCAAGCCGTCACTTAATCAGGCGCGCCGAAATCGGTCCGGTTGGTCAGGTCATCACCGGACAAAACTGTTATTTTTTTCATGTTGAAGAGGTTATGTTTACCCACTATCATGCACAAAGTACTGTCCTGGACATGGAAATCCGGTCGGAGGTCAAGCGGCCCCAGGGCGCTGGCCATGCAGCGTTCTGCACGCACACGATCAACAGCGTTCTGTACGCACTGACGACGCCGGCCCTAGTCATTCGACCGGATTTCCATGTCCACGACAGGATGAAAGGGCTCCAGTATGGACATACCAATCAACAACTGCTTTTGACGGTTTTACATGACTGCTGCGATTCCCCTTCACGGCTGAAGTATTGGTATGGCGGTGTTAGGTTCACAAACCATACTTGGGCGTCCATGACGCGTATATCCAGCAAAGGGTGTTTTTGGCTGCATCGAACCGAATATACTCTCAATTGTCGATTTTTGAATCGCCAGTCTTGTTGGCCCAGGATATCCCTTGCTCCTTGTCATTGCCTTATGGTGCCGCTTATCCACGATCAAGAGCAAGGTAGAATAGAATCTTGAGCCGGGTGGGTTTGGAGCTCATTAGACTCATTGTGTAGTGATAACCCCCCCCCCCCCTCCCCCCGGGTGGTGTTGACATTGTGTAGTGATAATACCCCCCCCCCCCCGGGTGGTGTTGACATTGTGTAGTGATAATACCCCCCCTGGGTGGTGTTGACATTGTGTAGTGATAATACCCCCTCCCCCCCCCCCGGTGGTGTTGACATTGTGTAGTGATAATAACCCCCCCCCCCCCCGGTGGTGTTGACATTGTGTAGTGATAATACCCCCTCCCCTCCCCCCCCCCCCCGGTGGTGTTGACATTGTGTAGTGATAATAACCCCCCCCCCCCCCCCCCGGTGGTGTTGACATTGTGTAGTGATAATACCCCCCCCCCGGTGGTGTTGACATTGTGTAGTGATAATAACCCCCCCCCCCCCGGTGGTGTTGACATTGTGTAGTGATAATAACCCCCCCCCCCCGGTGGTGTTGACATTGTGTAGTGATAATACCCCCTCCCCCCCCCCCCCGGTGGTGTTGACATTGTGTAGTGATAATAACCCCCCCCCCCCCCCGGTGGTGTTGACATTGTGTAGTGATAATAACCCCCCCCCCCCCGGTGGTGTTGACATTGTGTAGTGATAATACCCCCTCCCCCCCCCCCCCCCCCGGTGGTGTTGACATTGTGTAGTGATAATAACCCCCCCGTGGTGTTGACATTGTGTAGTGATAATAACCCCCCCCCCGGTGGTGTTGACATTGTGTAGTGATAATAACCCCCCCCCCCCCCCCCCCCGGGCGGTGTTGACTCGCTTGATCAGATTTCAGTTAGCAGCACTGTGCAAAGACTCTGCGTAATGATTGTAGATCTACTGGCGCAAGGGTTAGCACGAATATCAACACATGCACGAACCTGTGCATGAACTACACGTGCTACTCACTTCCAGAAACTAGCAACATAGGTCTCTCCGGAAGAGGAAGAGAGGTCCGAAAAGCATCTTGGAAAATTAAACTCAACTGTAGAATCACCCAATAGCTGATACCCTGAATCCGGTAGAACTAATACTTGAAATCACTCCCATGTTCTCACCACACCAGGATACCTACATGTACATGTAAGTTCAGAAAATGGGCTGACAGCGTCAGTGTATCGTCCTTGTAGACGATAGCATTGTCCCCCAATCCGCATGTGAAGATCATGTAATGCTTGGCTTGACATGTACGCACTGTAGCTGATACTTGATCCTGGTGTGATATGCTATATCAGATTGTATTTAAAGAGTCGGCGTGGAGAAAGCAATTTTATTAGTGCAATTAAGAGTATAATCGATGCAGACATGCCCAGACAACAACGAGTTCATGGAAATGTTTAAGGATTTTTATGTTATTCAAAATCGATTTTCGTGTTCCGCTCATCAGTGAATAGTATCGGAACTGAGGGTACTGTGTACAAAAAATAGAACATTTTTTAACAGCATAATTAAAAGTGTGAACAAAAAAAAGGAAGTGCTAAACTGTCCCTCCAGGAAATCGCGATTCCACGGACGCAACAAATTTCGCGATTTTGGCCCAAACCCGCGATTTTCCGAAAAATCCGCGATTTCCCGCGTTTTTTGTTGTTTTCTGCACTTCTTTTGACATTTTTCTGCACTTTTCACGCAGTATACAGTGCTTTCCATGATCCTGCTCGTAGGTTATTTCCACAGTACGCAAATAGCGATTCTAAGGATACAACAAATTTCGTGATTTGGCCCAAATCCGCAATTTTCTGCCAATAATTCCGCGAGTTCCTGGCAAGTTCCGCACTTTTCGCCGCATTTTTTGTTGTTTTCTGCCGCACTTTCTTGCGCAAGTTTTCGAGGATTTTTTCCGCAAATTTCCGCAGGGACAGGCTAAAGCATTACATAATAGGTGTCAAATATAGTGCTAACATATATAACTGAATGCAGGCACAAAGCATGAGGTGATACAGTGCAACATGACACAACATTTACATCTGATAACCAGTTACGAGAACAACTTTAGCGCGACTACATGCTTCTTTTGTTTACAAAGAACAGGATTATGCACACGAATACATACAGCTTCCAGAACCTTCAACTGCTTAACATAACTTGCACGGCACAAAACAGAAAAGTGAGAATCATCGTACACACTAAGACAATCTGGACGTGATAACAAGTGACAAAATACAGCTGACTTTTTGCTCACGTCGCTCTCTTCCGTCTCATCCCGCTCCTTTCCTTCAACCTCCTCCGCCTTATCCTCGTCCTCCGTCTCATCTTCATCATCATCGTCCTCATCACCACCATCATCATCATCAGTCTCTTCCTCATCATCCGTTTGATGCTCAGTCTCACTGCACTCCTTATCAGCCTCCAACATGGCTCCATCATCTCCAACAGCATCACAAGTCGTTTGACCGCTGCTCCGCGTCACCGCTGCTGGGTTCTCTGCTACTGCACACCCATTTCCACTGTCCATTTTGTGAGGGCCAAGTCCATTCCGTGCATAAATTTCAAGTGAATAGTTAGCTGTGCTTCTTCTGGGTCTATGGGTAAGGATATTGATTTCATTTTGGTTTGTCGATGATCTCCCTCTCTGTCCAGACACAGTCGGCACCGTGGATCCCAGCACGGGGGACCACCGTCTCGGTAGTCACCAAAGGTAAAGGGGGTGGCTCAGGCGGAGGCAAGGGCAACTGCCGAGATGAGGGTTCAGTGTCTCTCGGTAGCCCTCCTCCATTCCAGGACGATGATGCTGTGCTAGAGTAGGCTCCGCTGCCGTTCGCCGTGGGTCGAGAAGTGGTGGCCAGGTCACTGATGGCAAACCCACCTCAGCTCCAGCCACCCACGGCACCCCAGGTGGTGGGGCCGGTGGTGGCACGGGAACAGGCGGCGCTGTCGGCACAGCGTGTTTGTCTACTGAGCTAACTGGGTTCTTACACGGCCTACCACGCTTTGGCCGCTTTGCTCTGGCTGCTGGTGGTAATAAGTGCAACGGCACATGTTGTCTGATACCTCATGCTTTGTGCCTGCACTCAGTTATTATGTTAGCACTATGTTTGACACCTATTATGTAATGCTGTAGCACTTCCTTTTTTTGTTCACACTTTTAATTATGCTGTTATAAAATGTTCTATTTTTTGTACACAGTACCCTCAGTTCCGATACTATTCACTGATGAGCGGAACACGAAAATCGATTTTGAATAACATAAAAATCCTTAAAAATTTCCATGAACTCGTTGTTGTCTGGCCATGTCTGCATCGATTATACTCTTAATTGCACTAATCAGATTGTTTTTCATAATAATTATAGCCTTCGCTAGCAGCATCCAATTCAGAGCGGTAGTTGGCCAGTCCACAGCCAGACGTGAGTCGGATAACGACAGAAGTTTCAAAGCCAGGTCTGAGAACAGAATGTCTCAAATGTAACTGCACACATGCGAATTCCAGAAAGAGAACATGATATAGAACTCCTTGGGACCGTCAAACCCTCATGTCAACAGACACAATAACGAGGGGAAACGTGTGTATACCAGCAGTGGCGATATGGCATCATGGAACCCGCCATTGCAATAAGATACATCGGACTACATAGGCATCAGTTGAATGATTTCTCCCCTTTCTCACTGCACTCGGCCAGCGACAAATAGAACATCTCTCAAACTTGTGAATAGATTGAATGAAACCAACATTGGCAGCACATACACCAAGCAATGTTCAGGGAGGTAAGATCGGTAGCAAGAGACCCAACTCTGATTTGCAACACACATGCACATGTAGTCACATACCATGCAGTCATGCACCCCCCCCCCCCCCCCCCACACACACACACACACACGCACACTTGGGAGGGTAATGTTAACCTAGTAAAAACATCACCTCCCTCGAACTAATGAGTATTCAGCAAAAAAAAGCAAATCCTCCTTGAAGTACAATCATGGATATTGTTCACGACCAGTCAATACGACATTTTGTACGATCAGCTAGATCCACATAGACGCTGGCATGTTCAAACTGACGCGTCCAAACTGTGCCATTCCGCAAAGCCGCACCTTTGGGATTTCCCAATGGCTGGCCGAATTCCTTGTACCACGTCGAGGGCATGCCACACTCAACGTTTCCAGGACACGGGATGTAGCCGTCTTCGATATTCCAAAACCAGCCATAGCTGAAGAATACTCTCTCATTGGCAACAATGAGGAATGGAGCTAGAGACTGGACTAGAAGATCGGCAGCGGCTTGTCTCACTGCCGCTGGGTCTTCCGGCACTGGTGTTTTTCCGAGCCACTTTGCAACCCGAAATACATTGTCGCCTGTGCCCCTGTTTGAGAACGGTGCAGTAGCTGGCCCCGGGAACGCGTGCAGTATCATAGAATGACCAGCGTTGCTCGCGTTGATCACCGTTTCAAAGGTAAGCTCCATCATTCTCACGTTCCAGCTGCCGTCTTTGTTTAGCACTGCAAAACTTCCGAACCATGGATCGAATGCACCATTGAAATGCTGCAGATAGTAGTTCCAGGGTGCTCCGTGGTAGGAGGCAGGTGGTGGTGTCCAAATAGGCAAGGATGGGTTACCCCACACCTCTCCCTTATTCATTTCCGTGAACAGTTGCTGTGCCATGCGCATTGTCTCCATTCTGCCCAGGAACAGTTCATCATAGCTCTTGTCAGAGAAGTTGTCATGACGATAGGTATTGATGTAAGCTGCTGCGTCAAAGAACAAGCCGTCACACAGATCTTTGGCTTCTTCTGGATTTCTAAAATATGAAATAGTAAGGTTGACGAACCAGACTTGGGCTTCTTTCACACGCAGGTCCAGCACAGGGTGTTGTTTGCTCTTGTCAAACCAAATCACATCTCCATTGTCGTTTTTCAGCCACCAATCTTTGTGCGCCTGGATAACATTAGCACCGTACGGAGCTAAATCACCTCGATCCAGTGCCTGATAGTAGAGGATCTTGAGCTTCGGGTTGGCTGCACGGAGAGCGCGCCCGACCGTCACCATCCTGTTTTCACCGGTGCCATTGTATTCGCGTGAATCCTTCCAATGATTTATGCTCACGGCCGCGTAGTATTTGGCAACCTCGCTCACCCACCAAGAGTCGCTGAGATTGAATCCGGACTCGCTACTGTGCCCGAAATCACCCGCGAGCATTGAGTTTGTCTCGCATGCGATACAATCCCAGCCATGCGTGAAGTACGACACGGGTTTCCAGTCGCTCACCGGTAGCGCTGGCAAGGCTAGAACCAGTGCGCTGTGAAGAGACAAAGCGGCGAACAGGGCAACACATGAAACGTACGCCATCATGCACAAAGGTCTTCTACACGAGAGATTCTCGGCTCTTTCAAAACGCCTACAGCCTACTCACGGCACTCACTCAACTCTCAAGGCAGTGCTTGCGCTGCTGAAAAGTCTCCTCCCCGTGTACGTGTGAGGTGAAAGGACAGGTACTGGTAGTCATAGTGTCAAGTAATACTCGTAGTCATAGTGATGATGTGACTACTGTAGTGTAGATCTACTCACCCATGATCGCGTGACCGTTTCTGGCTTCAGGTAACCATTGGTAACAGTTAGAGTAAGTAATTACATGTAGTTCAACACTGCGGCCTGTTCAGTGACGCCTAGGCACCGGCGGATTATGCCGGCATAATTATTGGCATAATTTGGTGGTTGAAAATTTGGAGCATAATTTGGCATCCTCTCGGAGGTAGGAGCATAACTACACGATTATACCACAGTTCTAGTATGTAGGCTATACAATTGTGTACAATGCACCTGATCAGTGCTGGTGGTCTGCATGGTAAAGGGTTAGGAGGTCATGCAGATAGTGTTTTCAATGAAAAGCAGGGTAGAAATCATGGCAATACAGTATTGTATGCTCGAACTCGTCTTCTTCAAAGTTCTTTCTCACACTGACGCAGTACATATAGCAGAAGATGCGAGTGAATCAGCCTTCATCAGGTATCCCGGGGCGGACGAGATAGTGGCGGGTAGTCCGCAAAACTCCGTGTACATGTACATGTACATGTACACATTACATTTGTACATTATGCATGTTACGAAGTCATGACCTCTGGATTTTAGCAGCCATGATATGACTGCAGGCTATGGATATTGCTCGAAATTGATGTATAGTTGATGTTCGGTCATGATGGAAGGAGAAGTGGAGCTACGGGAGTAGCCCTTTCCCAAAGGTGCTCGCCCTTTTTTTCGCCCTTTTTGGCCCTTTTTGGAAAAGCCCGTTTCTTTCGCCCTTTATTGCGTTTTTTTGGTGAATATCGCCCTTTTTGAGCTTTTTTAGCTGAAAAAGTGCTAAAATCCATTTACTCATGCATGCGATCACAGTTTCCGAGTGCTCGATGGGCCTTGGTACGCCGGTTTTTTTGGTGGGGGTCAACAATACGAAGTAGTCAATAACAAGTTGGTGAAGCTTGTACCCCGTGAACACAATGCTGTAAAAAGTGGGTTTTTTGGACTTTACCTCCTGTTTTGCCTTTCGTGGACCCATAAAATGGAAAAGTGCGTATTCATTTCTCAGCTTGGGTTCATATCTGAACATGTAGCATGGCTATGCTTCACTGAAAAAAGAGCACTTTTTGCCTGTTTTCACTGAAAAAAGAGCACTTTTTCAGAATATTTTGAGGGACGCGAAAAGCACTAAGTGCGAATTAAAAGAGCACCTTTGGGAAAGGGCTAGTGGCCTGTGGGTAGCAGCACGGCTGGAAAAACCGCTCCCAGGCAGGACTTGAACCAGGTACTCCTCGTATCTCAATCATGGTCTTTGACCAACCCACTGTGCCTGCCTGGACGCCCTCATTCAGACGAGGGAAACTGCGAGTTGCAACCATGTCTTTTACATGTATTTCAGAAAGCTAGGTGTAGCGTTTCGTGATTTGTGTGGCAGGTACAATGTAGATCTACACGCGTTGCCTGTTCGACCCTCTTTGAAGCTGTGCGCTGTACTGTTTAGGCAACGAACTAAAAATAAATCAAAAACAAAACAACAAAACACAACTTGAGGCTCGGTGGCCTCATCTAGGGGTAAGTGCATTATGCCGGCATAATTTTTGGCATGATCAGGTCCTTTTTGTGAAGCAGCATAAAATGGCATCCGAAAAACAAGAGTATGCCCAATGAAGCTGTTATATACACCTGCTATTGAAGGCATAACTGAAGGCAAAATTTTTGGCATAAGCAGGTCCTTTTTGAGGAGGAGCATGAAATGGCATCCGAAAAACATGGGCAGATGACCAATGAGGCTGTTATATACACACCTGCTATTGAAGGACCATACATAGCGCTTCTTGTCGATTTGGAATAATAATTTAAAGGGGAAGTTAAGGAAAAAATTAAAATTTCACCAGTTGTAGTCTTCGGGGTGCTGAGTCGAATGGTCTTGGTCCGAGAAAGCTGAGACGCTCCCTTCCTACTTGGTCCGTTTCATCGCAATTGTCGCTTATCCATCGCAACTAAGAACAGGAGTTTTTTTACCGCTCTGTAAAATTTCCAATACGCATAGTGAAGAAGCATGATACAGGATTCCTGTCCGGCCACAAGAAACAAATTCGGCGATGGAATCTGGTGAAGCAAGTCGAAGAAAGGAAATAAAGGTTGCAAAAAATGTACTAAAGAAAACAGCGACGGAGCGCGTTCTTGCACTCACGCTCTAGTTTATCCGACTCTGGCTCTGTATCACTCGAGCTGATGTCACTTGAGCTGACATTCGCTGGTCTGTATAGCTGCTGGCGTAGAGTATCTCTTGCTGTTTCCGCTTGGCGTATGGCAGCGATGAGAAAGGAACAGTCGTGGCTGTCCCTTTGGCTTTGGCACTTGGAGGAACGTGGGCAGCGTGACCCGTGTGTCACTACAGTAGATCTACTCTGTGTTTCAAGAATGCTTTTGAATCAGGCACACATCCCTCTCCAGACAGCTGTCATACGCTCTGCTGGACACGCTGACCACGACTCTTGTACTGCCACTGCCAGGTCGGACAATGTCTTCTTTGCCACCATCTCCCATCAGTTTGCAGGCTTGCAAAGAATGCCAGGCCGTTGCAGTTCAAACGTGGCGACTAAGCTGGCTGGCCTGGCCGTGACTGTCACGCTCTCCAGGTCAGGATGTCGATTTCCCCTGCTACAGTTCCGGTCTTTGAGCTGCGCTTGGCTTTTCGCTGCAGTGAATGTGTGCATTCACTGCAGACTGCAGTGCAGTGCATTCACTGCAGCGAAAAGTTCCCCACTTTCCCATCAAAATCGTACGAATCGCGATGCCACTGCCGCCAGTCACGATGATTTTTTCTTTCTGTTCTCCTTTGATCTTTCCATCACAACCTCCCAAACGAATGTGACTTAGATATCGAGATCGGACTGTGTTTTACCTGTCAAAAGGTGTGTGGGAGATAAGCGACAATTGCGATGAAACGGACCAAGTACTTGAATCCCAATCGAACTCGCGCACTTCCACCGAAACTGGGTGACTGCGCCCTACTAGATGGGGATTTGTATGCAAAATGTCACTAAAAGCGCCATTCCGTTCTTATAAAAGCACGGATGACCGCGATTGGCCCATATGTTGTAGTCTTTTGGACGCTGAGTCGCCTGGTTTTGGTCCGAAAAGGCTGCGATGCAGCGTTCCTCCTTTATTCCCAATCGAACATGGTTGAACAAGCGGTCACGTGCTCCTGGGTGCCCAAATCACCTGGTCACCACGCCAGCAGGCGACAACTTTCACACCAAGGTTCAACTCGAGTGACAGGACTGCACCCAAAAAAGGTCAAAACAGGCTGTAAGTTGTACCCTGCAGGCACGGTGACCAGCTGACTGGTGTACGCAGGAGCACGTGACCACTTGTTCAACCATGTTCGATTGGGAATTAGGGGCGAACGCTGTATCGCAGCCTTTTCGGACCAAAACCAGTCGACTCAGCGTCCAAAAGACTACAACATTATGGGCCAATCGCGGTCATCTGTGCTTTTATAAGAACGAAATGGCGCTTTTAGTGACATTTTGCATGCAAATCCCCATCTAGTAGGGCGCAGTCACCCAGTTTCGGTGGAAGTGCGCGAGTTCGATTGGGATTCAAGTAGGAAGGGAGCGTCTCAGCTTTCTCGGACCAAGACCATTCGACTCAGCACCCCGAAGACTACAACTGGTGAAATTTTAATTTTTGCCTTAACTTCCCCTTTAAAATGCCACTATAGGACATCTCCCAAAAGGTCAGCGTTTCGGCTTGTGAATATTGTTTTCCTCTTGCATATTATTGTCTTGCACTTCCACAAGGCTCCCAGTCCACGTCATGACAGTGGTCTGAGTCCTCTTTTCAAGATTATCTGTTCTTTTTGTCTTTTTGGTGAAGCATACAAAAGCATAATTGCCTGTTTTCTCGAGCATTCTCAGCATCTGCTAGAGCATAATCTGGCCGGTCATTGCCAGTCAGAGCATAATGCGCTTACCCCTATTGCTGAATATTGTTGTTGATCACTTTTACGAAACAAGGTTGTCGAATGTCTCAATATCCTTGTCAGTTGTGTGCCTCGTTGTCGCACTATCTGACTGTGTTATCTCGTTACCTTGGTGAACTGTTAGTCATAACTAGTAACTTATACATGTTGGTCCTCTTTTTGTGGCTCAACACCCGAGTCTTTTATTGTTGTTGAGTTACACAAATTACACAAACAAGCCATGTCGCTCGCTCCCTTTTATACATGTGAGAGACATGACAAATGTATTAATGACATAGTGATGGAGAGGGGAGGAGGAACACATTAGAAGCGAAAGCCGAAACGTTGTAATAATTGATTGACTCAATCTGCGGACAGAACTGTTTCGTCCTTTGTGGACTCGTCAGCGCAGCACAGAGGAAATGAGGCCGAACCTGATAGCAATGGAAATAAAAATTTCCAATCAGGCCCGAACGTACCTTGCCAGAGTGCTCAAACTGACAAGTCAGTGAGCTCTGCATAAAGCAAACAGCAAAGGCACTACCCCACGCAAGAGTGCTCAACTGCTACAAGAGCAGGAGCGAAATACTCAATCTGCGGACAGAACTGTTTCGTCCTTTGTGGACTCGTCAGCGCAGCACAGAGGAAATGAGGCCGAACCTGATAGCAATGGAAATAAAAATTTCCAATCAGGCCCGAACGTACCTTGCCAGAGTGCTCAAACTGACAAGTCAGTGAGCTCTGCATAAAGCAAACAGCAAAGGCACTACCCCACGCAAGAGTGCTCAACTGCTACAAGAGCAGGAGCGAAATACTCAATCTGCGGACAGAACTGTTTCGTCCTTTGTGGACTCGTCAGCGCAGCACAGAGGAAATGAGGCCGAACCTGATAGCAATGGAAATAAAAATTTCCAATCAGGCCCGAACGTACCTTGCCAGAGTGCTCAAACTGACAAGTCAGTGAGCTCTGCATAAAGCAAACAGCAAAGGCACTACCCCACGCAAGAGTGCTCAACTGCTACAAGAGCAGGAGCGAAATACTCAATCTGCGGACAGAACTGTTTCGTCCTTTGTGGACTCGTCAGCGCAGCACAGAGGAAATGAGGCCGAACCTGATAGCAATGGAAATAAAAATTTCCAATCAGGCCCGAACGTACCTTGCCAGAGTGCTCAAACTGACAAGTCAGTGAGCTCTGCATAAAGCAAACAGCAAAGGCACTACCCCACGCAAGAGTGCTCAACTGCTACAAGAGCAGGAGCGAAATACTCAATCTGCGGACAGAACTGTTTCGTCCTTTGTGGACTCGTCAGCGCAGCACAGAGGAAATGAGGCCGAACCTGATAGCAATGGAAATAAAAATTTCCAATCAGGCCCGAACGTACCTTGCCAGAGTGCTCAAACTGACAAGTCAGTGAGCTCTGCATAAAGCAAACAGCAAAGGCACTACCCCACGCAAGAGTGCTCAACTGCTACAAGAGCAGGAGCGAAATACTCAATCTGCGGACAGAACTGTTTCGTCCTTTGTGGACTCGTCAGCGCAGCACAGAGGAAATGAGGCCGAACCTGACAGCAATGGAAATAAAAATTTCCAATCAGGCCCGAACGTACCTTGCCAGAGTGCTCAAACTGACAAGTCAGTGAGCTCTGCATAAAGCAAACAGCAAAGGCACTACCCCACGCAAGAGTGCTCAACTGCTACAAGAGCAGGAGCGAAATACTCAATCTGCGGACAGAACTGTTTCGTCCTTTGTGGACTCGTCAGCGCAGCACAGAGGAAATGAGGCCGAACCTGATAGCAATGGAAATAAAAATTTCCAATCAGGCCCGAACGTACCTTGCCAGAGTGCTCAAACTGACAAGTCAGTGAGCTCTGCATAAAGCAAACAGCAAAGGCACTACCCCACGCAAGAGTGCTCAACTGCTACAAGAGCAGGAGCGAAATACTCAATCTGCGGACAGAACTGTTTCGTCCTTTGTGGACTCGTCAGCGCAGCACAGAGGAAATGAGGCCGAACCTGATAGCAATGGAAATAAAAATTTCCAATCAGGCCCGAACGTACCTTGCCAGAGTGCTCAAACTGACAAGTCAGTGAGCTCTGCATAAAGCAAACAGCAAAGGCACTACCCCACGCAAGAGTGCTCAACTGCTACAAGAGCAGGAGCGAAATACTCAATCTGCGGACAGAACTGTTTCGTCCTTTGTGGACTCGTCAGCGCAGCACAGAGGAAATGAGGCCGAACCTGATAGCAATGGAAATAAAAATTTCCAATCAGGCCCGAACGTACCTTGCCAGAGTGCTCAAACTGACAAGTCAGTGAGCTCTGCATAAAGCAAACAGCAAAGGCACTACCCCACGCAAGAGTGCTCAACTGCTACAAGAGCAGGAGCGAAATACTCAATCTGCGGACAGAACTGTTTCGTCCTTTGTGGACTCGTCAGCGCAGCACAGAGGAAATGAGGCCGAACCTGATAGCAATGGAAATAAAAATTTCCAATCAGGCCCGAACGTACCTTGCCAGAGTGCTCAAACTGACAAGTCAGTGAGCTCTGCATAAAGCAAACAGCAAAGGCACTACCCCACGCAAGAGTGCTCAACTGCTACAAGAGCAGGAGCGAAATACTCAATCTGCGGACAGAACTGTTTCGTCCTTTGTGGACTCGTCAGCGCAGAATAATTGATTGAGAAATGAGTTCGAGTGCAGAGTGAATGGTAAGAGAGCTAGTCTGCTCTGAAACTTTTTTCCGAAAAAATCGCAGACGGTAAAAATGTGTTACACATACAACCGAGGAAAACCGGTTGAAAACGCCGAATACATGGAGTATAAATGATCAAGGGGTGTGGAAGCAGAGCATTTCCTAAAAAGGGAAAATTGCTTGTAGACCATTTTTCAACAACAGGATAGGATTTGATCAGATGACATTTTGCACACAAATAGAATAGTGGATTAGTGGTGAGCAGATACAAAGTGACTACTTACTTAGAATACTTTGGAGAGACCACAGAAACGGTTGTGATCAGTGTGTGATACTTCGAGCCCTACCCTCAGAACATAACGTCCAGCAGCCAGCACTGATGTACTAACATCCATGCTGTGAAGAGTAGTAATGGTAGCAGCGCTTGTTGGTGTGGACAGGCGGCACCGGATCGCGACTGCTGTCCAGGTCTGACGTCAGTGTATTGAGGTACGGTGGTTTTACAGGCTACGTCACTGCACTGGTTAAGGGATGTTACTTTAACCTGGACCAGGCTTCCATTCAACGCCATCTGGATATCTTGGAGCGCTGCAGAGGTCCTCACCGCGTTGGCCAGTTCTTTTACAGCTTTCTCGAATGCCAGTTGCGTATCCTGAGGCATAGAGGTAGTGGCTGGATCCTGAGGTACAGAGGAAGTGGCTGTCACATTTCCAAGCTGAACTGGAATTCTCTGATTAGACAGCAGCAATCTCATGGTTACCTCCGTATGACTTGCATTATTGCTGGCAGTGCGTCTTTGGCGATTGCTGTCAGGCTGGGCAAATGCAAGCGATTGGAAGGGCCAGCTAAAGAGATCGCCAAGAATCTTTCTAACGTGTGCAACGATGGCGTTGAGATGGTTCACGATACTCGTTGCAGTGTGCTCACCCAAGGAGTAGACCGTAAGCCCTAGGTTGATGAGAGACGCACCGCACTCGCCTGGACTATCCAAAGAGATACGGGTTAGACATATGGCTGCTGTGTCGGCCATCTGGCCAAGGATCTCCATGACATTCTCGGTTACGCGTGTGAATCCCGGCGGCCCAAACACCATGAACATGATGGTCATCAAGTCTTTGCAGGGAAGTTCGCATATTGACGGAGCAGATGTATAACATGGCGCATGGCTTTCGAAGGCAACACGCTGCACCATTCGGCAGGACTCAGACATCCAGGGTTTGATCAGCCTGACCAGGGATATTTGCAGACATCTCCTGACGTTTTGATTCCATGCCCTACCTACATCGCTGAACTTGGCCTAGTTCTGCTTGGTGACGCGACAGAAGTGTTTGCCGTACAGCAATGGATAGCGATGTTGGCTAGTACTGCATCCATACCTACTGTCCAGACACTGCTCATACCAGTCGCAATCGGACCCATCCGGAATGTTGCACTGAGCATCGTCTTGTCGACTGGGCGCCTGGCCTACAGTAGTACATCTGCACTTCTCCACGCCACGATCACGTGTAACTCTGCCAACTTCTTCCGCGGAGCAAAACAGTTCAACAAGCTCACCCCCACTGCCGAGGGAGATATCGGCAAAATGCGAGTGGAAACTTTCTCTCAAGCAACTCCATGGCTTTTCGTTATGGACATACTTTTTATACACGCGACAATAGTCTAATGGAACACAAGTCACCCACTGACCCTCATCCCAACCATAATCTTTGTCTTGCCACACGCATCCAACGTCTCCTTCTGTAGCACCTAAATCCCCACAAGTGGACGGGTACTGTGGTGATGAAGTGGACTGAGATGATATTCCACCAACTGACAAAATTGCGATAAGAAGTGCAAGTTCTAGGTTCATTGTGACGGAATTAAAATGGCAGCTTGTGCCGAGGCTCTCCTGATCTTGTAACAAGGCACTACTGAATTGCAAACAATCTTGTAGAGGATTTAAGAAGACCCGCATGGTCGGGATCATGCGCACAAAGCACCAATACGGCAGTAGTCAGTACGGCCACAGGAACGGGATCGACGTAGGCGTCATAACCGTGCATTGGAGGATCTCGCGCTCTGTTTCCTCCTTCTATTGACCGATAACGGTTCGCAACATTTGGGTGACTTCGCCCGCGCTCACACCATGTAAACCATTGTTGCTGGTGGCGGGCGTCACACCTGGGCCTACCAGGAAACAGTCAGAAATAACCATGCCTACCGAATGGTACAGCAGGATTCATACATTGTGCAAGTTGTTACAATGAAAGCTGCCATGGGAAACCAAGTACCCCTTTTTCACATAGGAAAGAAAACTTCAAGCCTGGCGTGACATAGAGCACAAGTCCATGTAAAGAGATCTTCTGCATAATCAAGACTGGAATTGCGCGTGCTAGCGCATATCCCACACACCACCTACGAAGACTGCCTGAAAACACCTTCTTTTTTCGTCTAATGTGGTGGAGTTGCACAAATTATACAAACAAGCAATGCCGCCCCTTTTATACACGTGAGAGAGATAACAAATTAAATAATGTAGTGATGGAGAGGGGACGAGGAACAAATCAGAAGCTAAAAAGTCACAGAAGCGAAAATAATGGGGTACACATACAACAGTAGAAAACCTGTTGAAAACCTGTTGAAAACCTGTTGAAAACGCCGAATAGATGGAGTGTAAAATAATATGATCGATGAGGTATGGAAGCAGAGCAGTTCCTTAAAAAGAATTGCTTGCAGAACATTTTTCATCAACAGGATAGGATATGATCAGATGACATTTTGCACACAAATAGAGAAAATGGATTATTGGTGAGCAGATACAAAGTGACTTACTTTAATTTGGAGAGAGCATAGAAATGGTGATGATCAGTTTGTGATGTCTTGAACTCTACAATCAGAACATGACGTCCGGCAGCCAGTACTGATGTATTAAGATCAATGCCGTGAAGAGTACTAATGGAAGCAGCGCTTGTTGGTGTGATCAGGCGCCACCAGATCCCGCTTGCTGTTCAGGTCTTACGTCAGTGTATTGAGGTACGGTGGTTTTACAGGCTACGTCACTGCACTGGTTAAGGGATGTTACTTTGACCTGGACCAGGCTTCCGTTCAACACCATCTGGATATCTTGGAGCGCTGCAGAGGTCCTCACCGTGGCTGCTAGTTCCTTTACAGCTTTCTCGAATGCCATTTGCGTATCCTGAGGCATAGAGGTAGTGGCTGGATCCGGAGGCACAGAGGTAGTGGCTGTCACATTTCCAAGCTGAACTGGAATTCTCTGATTAGATAGCAGCAATCTCATGGTTACCTCCGTATGACTTGCATTATTGCTGGAAGTGCGTCTTTGGCGATTGTTGTCAGGCTGGGCAAATGCAAGCGATTGGAAGGGCCAGCTAAAGAGATCGCCAAGAATCTTTCTAACGTGTGCAACGATGGCGTTGAGATGGTTCACGATACTCGTTGCTGTGTGCTCACCCAAGGAGTAGACCGTCAGCCCTAGGTTGATGAGAGACGCACCGCACTCGCCTGGACTATCCAAAGAGATACTGCTTAGACAGATGGCTGCTGTGTCGACCATCTGGCCAAGGATCTCCATGACATTCTCGGTTACGCGTGTGAATCCTGGCGGCCCAAACACCATGAATATGATGGTCATCAAGTCTTTGCAGGGAAGTTCGCATATTGACGGAGAAGATGTATAACATGGTGCATGGCTTTCGAAGGCAACACGCTGCACCATTCGGCAGGACTCAGACATCCAGGGTTTGATCAGCCTGACCAGGGATATTTGCAGACATCTCCTGACGTTTTGATTCCATAGCCTACCTACATCGCTGAACTTGGCCTCGTTCTGCTTGGTGACGCGACAGAAGTGTTTGCCGTACAGCATTGGATAGCGATGTTGGCTAGTACTACATCCATACCTTCTGTCCAGACACTGCTCATACCAGTCGCAATCGGACCCATCCGGAATGTTGCACTGAGCATCGTTCTCGTAGTGTCGACTGCGCGTCTGCCATACATTACATCTGCACTTCTCCACGCCACGACCATGGCGTGTAACTCTGCCAACTTCTTCCGCGGAGCAAAACAGCTCCACAAGCTCACCCCCAAACCCACTGGCCAGGGAGATATCGGCAAAATGCCAGTGGTAATCACTCAAGCAACGCCATGGCTTATTGTTATGGACATACGTTTTATACACGCGACAGTAATCTAAGGGAACGCATGTTACCCACTGGCCGTCATCGGACGAATGATCTCTGCCTTGCAACACGCATCCAACGTCTCCTTCCCTAGCACCTAATTGCCCGCAATCTCTTGGAGACTGTGATGATATTCCACCAAATGATGAAATAGTGATAAGAAGTACAAGTTCTAGGTTCATTGTGACGGAATCAAAATGGCAGCTTGTGCCGAGGCTCTCCTGATCTTGTAACAAGGCACTACTGAATTGCAAACCATCTTGTAGAGGATTTAAGAAGACCCGCATGGTCGGGATCATGCGCACAAAGCACCAATACGGCAGTAGTCAGTACGGCCACAGGAACGGGATCGATGACGTAGGCGTCATAACCGTGCATTGGAGGATCTCGCGCTCTGTTTCCTCCTTCTATTGACCGATAACAGTTCGCAACATTTGGGTGACTTCGCCTGCGCACACGCCATGTAAACCATTGTTGCTTGTGGCGGGCGTCACACCTGGGCCTACCAGGAAACAGTCAGAAATAGCCATGCATACAGAATGGTACAGCAGGATCCATACATTGTGCATGTTGTTACAATGAAAGCTGCCATGGGAAACCAATTACCCATTTTCACATAGGAAAGAAAACTTCAAGCCTGGCGCGACATAGAGCACAAGTCCATAAAAGAGATCTTCTGCACAATCAAGACTGCAATTGCGCGTGTTAGCGCATATCCCACACACCATCTCCGAAGACTGCCCGACAACACCTTCTTTTTTCGTCTAATGTGCTTGAGTTGCACAAATTATACAAACAAGCAATGCCGCCCCTTTTGTACATGTGAGAGAGATAATAAATTTTAACACTCTTCTATATCGACCTCCACTAATTCGCGTGATCCTTGACTGGTCCTGTATTACCCATATCGCCGCAATATCGACCGCTTATATCGACCGCTTGTATCGACCACTTACAGTCTGTTTCAAAAAGATTAGCAATCAAGTTTGGGTCTTAAAAAGTATGAAGATAAGGGAAATCTGGACAACAAAGTACATAAAACGGCTTGTTAGGGCACGGCAAATTGTTCTGTGAAGGTTTCGGAACAATTGGACCTACCGTTAAGGAGTTGGTATTTCCGCCAGGTTTCTGGCCTTTTCCCATGGTTTATAATTTGCCCTGGAAGCCAGTATCGATTTTTTATCAAAACCCACGATTTATCCCTTCCTTTTTGGCCTAGTGGTTATGAATGCTGTCTGCTGACCATGAAGTAATTAGTTGTGAGTTCAAATCCCAACAAAGTACAAATCTTCAAGTCAAACATTTTTTCTTCATTTTTTCATTGTTTTGGTACAAGACAAAGAAGGTGGCTGCGCCAAGCGACTTGTTGTTGGAGCTCGCGTTTCCTGCCGAACTGACTGACACTTGACTGGCTCACGCCATGTGAAGTTGGAACACATACAACACTGAAACCGAACACGGAAGTCATTGCGCTGTAGCTACGTGTTGTTGAATAAACCGGCACATCGCGATCGATCGATTTCTGTTTGAGAATTATTTTAGTATTTGAAGATCGCCAATTTATTTTGAATTTAGGAGTCAACGCCGTCTTCTATCAGCTTTCACAGGCGTCTGCTTTCTCAAAATGTCGTCGAAGTCACACGGATAACTTTGCCACTTCAAGGCCTTGGGAATGAGTCCGTGTCGATGCCGTTTTCGTCACATCGTGAAATTGCATCCGCGGCAGCTCAAAGAATCTATTAATTTTGGTCAAAAAATGGACGCATCCCGCTCGTCAAAATTTACCACGCTTTCGACATGTCCTCTCTGACTCCACATCGATGCGAGGAAGAACTCGTTTGTTGTAAACCAGACGAACATGCACGAGTACCGACGTCAGTGAGTTGTCATTTTTCATGCTTTCGCGCGGAATATTTCTTCGAGTTCACAGTGAGTTTTTCCAGGCAGCGCTCGAGCGATCATACGGTAAGACGGCAAACTCCCCGGGCGATCACCAGGATTGCTAATCTTTTTGAAACTGACTATAGGCATTGTAATCTTTCGACTTTGGAGGGACTTAGAATTTTTCTCTCTACTTCAAAAAGAAAAATTGAAAGAAAGAAGACAAAGGAAGAGAACAAGCAGGATTCGAACTCACAACAGTATGAATCTTAAGCAACCCCTTATACCACCCAGCCACTGTGCTGCAGATGCTGAACTCTGTTGTTCTTACAGTCTTGTACCCAAAAAAGGCAACATCCTATGTACACTATAGTACAAATGCTATACTAAAAAGGTTAAAATAGCTCCTAAAGGTTCAAATTTTGGGGTTATGGCAAAGGAATCGTGATAAATAGGATATTGACCTCGATTTCGGTCTATATGGGAAATATAGACCTCGTCTTGGTCAATATCCTATACATATAATTTAGTGATAGAGGGGACGAGGAACAAATCAGAAGCTAAAAAACCACAGAAGGGAAAAAACCTGTTGAAAACGCCGAATAGATGGAGTGTAAAATAATATGATCGATGAGGTATGGAAGCAGAGCAGTTCCTAAAATGTATTGCTTGCAAAACAGTTTTCAACAACAGGCTAGGATTTGATTAGATGACATCTTGCACACAAATAGAGATAATGGATTATTGGTGAGCAGATACAAAGTGACTTACTTTTATTTTGGAGAGAGCATAGAAATGGTGGTGATCAGTTTGTGATGACTTGAACTCTACACTCAGAACATAACGTCCGGCAGCCAGTACTGATGTATTAAGATCAATGCCGTGAAGAGTACTAATGGAAACAGCGCTTGTTGGTGTGATCAGGCGCCACCAGATCCCTCTTGCTGTTCAGGTCTGACGTCAGTGTATTGAGGTACGGTGGTTTTACAGGCTACGTCACTGCACTGGTTAAGGGATGTTACTTTGACCTGGACCAGGCTTCCGTTCAACACCATATGGATATCTTGGAGCGCTGCAGAGGTCCTCACCGTGGCTGCTAGTTCCTTTACAGCTTTCTCGAATGCCATTTGCGTATCCTGAGGCATAGAGGTAGTGGCTGGATCCGGAGGCACAGAGGTAGTGGCTGTCACATTTCCAAGCTGAACTGGAATTCTCTGATTAGACAGCAGCAATCTCATGGTTACCTCCGTATGACTTGCATTATTGATGGCAGTGCGTCTTTGGCGATTGTTGTCAGGCTGGGCAAATGCAAGGGATTGGAAGGGCCAGCTAAAGAGATCGCCAAGAATCTTTCTAACGTGTGCAACGATGGCGTTGAGATGGTTCACGATACTCGTTGCTGTGTGCTCACCCAAGGAGTAGACCGTAAGCCCTAGGTTGATGAGAGACGCACCGCACTCGCCTGGACTATCCAAAGAGATACGGGTTAGACATATGGCTGCTGTGTCGACCATCTGGCCAAGGATCTCCATGACATTATCGGTTACGCGTGTGAATCCCGGCGGCCCAAACACCATGAACATGATGGTCATCAAGTCTTTGCAGGGAAGTTCGCATATTGACGGAGAAGATGTATAACATGGCGCATGGCTTTCGAAGGCAACACGTTGCACCATTCGGCAGGACTCAGACATCCAGGGTTTGATCAGCCTGACCAGGGATATTTGCAGACATCTCCTGACGTTTTGATCCCTACCTACATCGCTGAACTTGGCCTCGTTCTGCTTGGTGACGCGACAGAAGTGTTTGCCGTACAGCAATGGATAGCGATGTTGGCTAGTACTGCATCCATACCTACTGTCCAGACACTGCTCATACCAGTCGCAATCGGACCCATCCGGAATGTTGCATTGAGCATCGTAGTGTCGATTGGGCGCCTGGCCTACAGTAGTACATCTGCACTTCTCCACGCCACGACCAAGTGTAACTCTGCCAACTTCTTCCGCGGAGCAAAACAGTTCAACAAGCTCACCCCCACTGCCGAGGGAGATATCGGCAAAATGCGAGTGGTAACCTTCTCTCAAGCAACTCCATGGACTTTCGTTATGGACATACTTTTTATACATGCGACAGTAGTCTAACGGAACACATGTTACCCACTGACTCTCGTCCCAACGAGCATCTTTGTGTGGCAACACGCACCCAACGTCTCCTTCCGTAGCACCTAATTGCCCGCAAGTGTGCACGTACTGGCGTGATGAAGTGTACAGAGATGATACTCCACCAACTGACAAAATTGCGATAAGAAGTGCAAGTTTCAGGTTCATTGTGACGGAATTAAAATGGCAGCTTGTGCCGAGGCTCTCCTGATCTTGTAACAAGGCACTACTGAATTGCAAACAATCTTGTAGAGGATTTAGAAAGAAGACCCGCATGGTCGGGATCATGCGCACCAGGCACCAGTAGTCAGTACGGGTACAGGATCGGGATCGACGTAGGCATCATAACCGTGCGTTAGAGGATCTCGCGCTCTTGTTTCCTCCTTCTGTTGACCCATAACGGTTCGTAACATTTGGGTGACCTCGCCCGCGCTCAGACCATGTAAACTGTTGTTGCTGATGGTGAGCGTCACACCTGGGCCTACCAGGAAACAGTCAGAAATAACCATACGGACAGAATGGTACAACGAGGATTCATACATTGTCGTGCATAGTTGCCATCCAAAATATGGAAACTACACTTACATCTGGAGAAACTTCGGAGACAGAGGCCCGGTTGGAATCGTCGGAACTTTTAACTTTTTTTTTCCACACATCGTTTCACATCGGCGAAATGGAGGGCATTGTGAGGACGGCGATGAGTATTGCCATGTGTCCTGGGCTCAATACCATGCTCCTCAAAGTGCTTGCGCAAGTTGTCCGTGCGCTTTGTGCCGATGTTGAATACATGACGGAACGCAGTGACGCACACCGGCAGACCGCTGGACTCATCAGGCAATCTCCTTCTTGGATGTCTTCATACGGAGCTTAACTCGGGAGAATGAAGTTGAAGACACCACTGCAGCTGTACTTATGGTTGATAAATATGGTGGTAAAGACACACCTGGCAATATGGCGGTAAACACACGCCGGGGACGGGGACGAAACGTACGTCGCAATCGAGCTATGTCGTTGCTGTGTCATCATTTATGTGCCATGCGCTACTTGATGTACCAGCCTGCTATGCCGGATACCGCCAGCCATGCATCGACCAGGCGCCAGGCGCGAACTGATGGTGGTGGTGGTGAGAAGGAGAGCTCTGTGCCAGAACTTTGCAGCCTAGAGAGCGTGTGTGGGCAGGCGTGTGTTTACCGCCATATTGCCAGGTGTGTCTTTACCACCATATTTATCAACCAAAAGATCAGTCTATTCTTATTATTCTTTCATTCAACATCATTATGCCTCCACTGATGAGCTCATTAGGAGCGAAACAGCTGTCTGGAGGGTCATTGTCAATATCTATATACCGGAATTGTCCTCGATGTGGTGATGGTGATGTGAGTGCAAGGCCAAAAGCGCAATGTGGTGGTGTGGTGTATGGGATTCAATAATAATAATTATTTATTTATTTTGACTCCCATTGATTTTCGCTATACAATGTACCTAAGCAGTCAAGTATTCCTGCATATTTCACTCCTTAGCGCTATAATGACTCATAGTCCGTGAGCCAAAACTCAAAATCACAAGTGCCGTTGCACTCTCGGATGGACAAATCGCCGCTTACAGTGTTGGTCAAGGACATCACAAAGGATACGTTTTCGCTTGTTGGACGTTCCAGAACCGATCCAGAGACCTTCGGGAGGGCTTCTTTTCTCGACCAAATTCCACCGTGAGAACAAATATTTTTACGCGAGTGGTGAGGTGTGCATCGGACGAGTAAGCACAAAAGTACGATTTCGGGTGGAGTGAGGAAAAATAATTTATTTTTTAGAAGATAACGACGTTGACGACAATATGGATTTGGGGTTTTGTGATCACTTTATTGAAGTTTATTCCTTTCGTGTACATTGATGTTGTTTGACAACAATGGAAGAGGAGGAAGACGTTTCCAGTGGCAGCGAGGTGCCAGATGGGGCAGCTGACGGCAACGAAGTGGCAAATGACAGCCCAGCGGAGTAATATTGCTGGAATTTGTGTCTGTGTGACAGCACCCAATTTAGTAGAAACGAGAAGCCTGCAGCGAGTAATATCGAGACTACAAGTTGGTGTCGCATCGTCAGCGCTGTTCGAGAGAAGGACGACCATGTCTGGGATTTTCTCTGCCAGCACAAGGGCTCAGGGAAGAGCAAATGGTGTGGCTGGTATCATGGAAAGTGCTACACCAATTGCACGCATGTGATCCTGAGCATTTGCAACACTGGAGAAGACCAGTGCCTCTGATTTTGCTTTATCCGACAGTGATGTGCATGTAGTAGTGAACCCAGAGCCACATCCTAAGGTCAACAATGGGCTACCTACCAGGAGCTTAGTGGCTGATACGAACACCGAATGCCATGAAAGCAGAGCACGGTGTAAACACAACACCGAGAACTGGTCCACCCAGAGTTTACGGAAGGGAATGTTTTGTTGCAGGCAGCACTGGAGAGGGCAAGACGACAAGTAGCGAGGGCGAAACCAGCGCTGCTGGAGGTCCAAGCCAGAGCACCTGGCTGCTTGACGAGGAACATACTATACCAGTGTCTGTGTATGTGTGCCAGTGTGTGCATGCGTGTGTGCGTGCACGTTTCTGTGTGTGCGCGCGCGTGTTTGTGTGTGCGTGTGTGTGTGCTCGTGCGTACATGTGTGTGTGTGTGCGCGCGCGTGCATGTGTGTGTGTGCGTGCGGGTGCATGTGTGTGCGTGCTAGGCGCTTTCCTTTGTTGGTGACACCACCCCAGGCTACAACTGCGGGCGGATGGTGGGTGTCGGGGCACGGTGTTGCCACAATCACTGTGGTCAGTGTGATCCGTGTTTCAGGTCAGTGGTGGGTTTTAGCTCACTGCAGCCAAAGCGATCATGTTGCAAGTCAAGCCGAGGGTTCCAGCTGCACAACTGCAACAAATGGATTCAAGAAAAGTCTAGATCTTGCTAGGACGTTGATGCGAGCAGCGCCTCAGCCAAACTCTCCATGTCTGTCGGCCCCTCACACGAGGGGACATGTAACCGGAAACGGCAATGTTCAGGACAAGACAAGACAGGAAGTGTGTTCCGGCCGCGGGACATGCTGTTGTTGCTGGTTTCGCAGCAGAGGAGCTTTGGCCGGCCACACGTGCATCCCTAGATTGCCTTCACTCCCCCATCCGCTACTGGACTCTGCCTCGGTGATCAGGCAGGCACCAGGGACATCTGCTTTTCCTTCGTTCGGTCGCTGTCCGTCTTGTGAAGAGAGATCAATTTACAACTGACGGCAGCAGGACCACAACAGACAACGGGCATCGGTCATTTTGCACTCACTGAGGTGGGTCCTCCTCCTGATCCGGCGTCCTCCTGGAGTCTGTTCTTTTCCCATTGCCATTGGGGTTGCGTGCCTGGGAGACTGCATAGTCGGATTCGGCAGCTGGTCCATGTGTGTGTGTGCGTGCGCGTGCACGCGTGCCTGGGAGACTGCATAATCGGATTCGGCAGCTGGTTCATGTGTATGTGCGCACGCGCGCGCGCGCGTGTGTGGATGTGCACGCATGCCTGAGAGACTGTATAGTTGGATTCGGCAGCTGGTTCGTGTGTGTGCCCGTGCGCGCGTGTCTGGGAGACTGCATAGTCAGATTCGGCAGCTAGCTGCTGCATGTGTGTGTGTGTGTGCGCATGCGCACGCGTGTGGGTGCGCGCGTATGCGTGTATGTATGTGGCATCATCTTATATCGGTAGTTATCTGTGTATTACTGTGTACTGCGGTGGACTGCGATAGCACACATTATGTGCCAAGATGTGCACCTAGCTGGTGATTTCCAACTGTGTTATGTTGAGTGGAAAATGAGCAATGACAGATAGTTTTTGGTACTGTATGAGTGTGTTAGGCAATCAATAGCCAATTCCAACCTCTTGCATTGGCTGTCAGGTTGGATAGGATCAGCGCGTGCATTTACAACAGTGGTGACGTACTTCCTATTGTACTACCGTAACTTAGTGTCACATTAGCTTCAGTGTTCATATCATTCTATACTGGAGTATTCTACGTACACGTATTCAGTAATGGAGTGGTTATTATAAATATACTTCACTCACCAATTCATTGCTTGCTATTATCTACAAGTCCAATTCCAGTATGATGAAGTCAAGAGGCAATTTATCCAGCCAAGTAGAGGAACTTGGGATACGAAATCCAAGAGAAATCATTAGGGTATTCTCAGTTCAGCCATTCACGAATGTAATTGTTATTCTTCAACGCAAACTGAGTAATATTTGACCTTGAACAGGATGAAAAGAAGTTCATGCTCGGGGCAGAGTCCGCCATTCGCTCCAGAAGGTTACTCACTACAGTCTTCTACGCCTAGGAAGTGGTGAACAAATATCTCGAGAGGTATTAATTTAGGACATTCTTTGAAGTCAGTTTAGTTCTGAACGAATGCATTGCCATTGTAACTTTGCTGCAGTTTGCATGCATGATCCGGATTGATAATTCTCAGCGGTAAAAAATTCAAATCTAGTTTTGTGCACTGGTTTCCGCGTTATGTGCACTCGTGGAATCTGCTCATGGCTTCAAAAAATGAGAATCCGTGAACAAGCGCAAAAAAATCAAGTGAAGAAGGCGAAAATGGCCGCTGCTGTCAGTGAGCAAAGTTGGATGTTTGGCGTCTTCTGTGACCTCCCTGGATCAGTTTCGAATTGTCCAACAAGTGGAAATCGCTTCAGGATACCATCCTGAAGCGGTGTGCTGAAGGACGATTTGTCCCTCTCTGGGTGCAACGGTCGATGCTAAAACAGCCGATTCTGAGATTTGGCTCACGGACTATCATATTTAACTGCTTATGCCAGTTATGGGTTGCGGAGTTGAACGGTGCCTACTGCAGCATGGTTACTGTATGAGTAGGTGATGGTGCAACGGTTGCGCAATCAGGATTCATGAGGTAATCGTTCTGGAATTTGAAATACTGACTGTTTGTCGTGATAAATCTAATATAATATTGACTTCGTACTTGGTCAGTATAGGAAATAAAAACCTCGTAAAAGACCTCGGCTTCGCCTCGGTCTTTTATTCGGCTTTTATTTCCATTACATGTATTGACCTCGTACCCAGTCAATATTAGATACATACTTCAGTAATAAAATTCCTGTACATATACTGGTATTCCATTTTGTGATTACTCTCTTTGTATTCGATTATGTCCTGGCCTCCTCCATCGTTCTGCTTATTTCTTCGTGTCTAAGTTTCTGCCTCGACTTTCAATATACCCTGGCCTCTTCCATCGTTCTGCTTATTTCTGTTCGTCTCTCAGTTTCTGCCTCGGCTTTCAGTATTTTTGCTTTGGTTTTTACTCCGCTTCGGTCTTCATTGCGTTGGCCATTTATCTATTCTTTTCTCATCACCCTTGGTCTCTTTTGGCCCGGTGATGGCGTTCTTACCTCATGTCATGACAAAAATAAAATAAAATAAATTCGACGGGGTTCGCGTACCGGGCAGGTCAAGAACAAGGAGTCGTACAACTCCCTGGTCAAGAACCACCTTTCCGCTTCCGTGGGACGCCACCACCCCATGATCAGGCGTCAGATGCGGCTCCTAAACGGTGGGAGGAGGGTAAATCAGATCCACCAACCTGTCATGACAGCGTGAGTGAAATGAAGCCAAATCCATAATAATAACACAGTTGCGCGTAATGGAACATTTATATTGTGCAATACTAATGTTCGGTCCGCTGCGGTCTCTTGATGAATCTTGACAATGAATAATAGCATCCAGCAAATACTCTTGAGCTTGAAGGTACACTTTGCACACTTGTAGTTGTCATTCGACCATCGATTCAAGCAATGTAGTGGTCCAGAGCTCGCCTCCCATGGCGTGAATATCTTTTCCGAGGTCCGACATAATCATAATAATTATCTTCATTTGACTGAGGTACATCAGCCTCTTTTACGGGCAAAGTCAACACAATGAATGATGATGACGTGATCGCAGACCTAAGCATTAATGTGTGTGTGTGGGACAGCACAATGCACACTGACACTTGTGACAGCAAGACAGCTGGCATCTTCGGAACGTTACTTCACGGAAGTGAGTCCTAACGGTTTCTCCGAGCCCTGGGCCTGGTCGGGCCGCGGCCCGCGGGAGGAACAACGGTCAGTGTTAGGCCCCCGTGTAATATGCCGGCATTGGTTTTAGCATTTTCGGTATAATCCGCGAACCCTGCACTTTGGGCTCGTGATGCAGCATTTTGGGGGAAACGGAGCACTTGGCCGCTGTGTATCAAAATTGAGAGAAGAAAAACTTCCCAAACAAGAACGTCACTTCCGCATTCCGTGGGTTAGCTTTTTGTTGAGTAGTTGAATTGTTTACCATGGCAGACTCGAGCAAGTCTCTTATTGAGTGTGTTTCGGATGACAGTGATGAAGATGAAGATACTGTAGAGAGCGATTCTTGCAAAAAAAGTGAGCATTTTCCGAGCATTTTCGGCAAGGTTTACGAGAATTTCCCAAAAGCATTTTTGGCAAAGTTTCGGGCATACATGTAATAATTATTAGTAATAGGGCTTGAAAGTGCTACGTCACTCCATAGCAATGGCATAGCAACAATTTGAAAAATTCGAAAACTGGATCCACCTGGATCCAGTTTTAGGATCCACCTGGATCCAGTTTTTGTATGGATCCAAGCACATTTCAAGCGGTCTCACTCACAGCAAGGTGATGTTGCCAGTGAAACTGACTGATTTGGCTAGTGGGGGCGGGGTGACAACTGGTGGCGAAGTAAAAGTTGCACCTGCATACGACATGAGTGGGTTGCTATGCACCCACATACTGAGGCAATAGCAAAGTCACACCTTAGTGGATCCAAAATAGAAATCTGATGTCAATTTTCTACTCCCAGGCCGTTTTTGACGTCATCACTTTCAAGCCCTAACACCGGGCCCTAGTCAGTGTAGTTTGGACGCAAATCGGAATCCGTGAGTTCGTCCCCTTGGCCTTGTGTTGTGATGTGAGAAAGTCTTTGTAGACCACGTAGACTACAGTCATGATGTAGGTCTACATGTAACCATACAATCATGATGTATGGTAGATTGACCTACTACTGTCGTGGACATGGAAATCCGGTCGCACGTCTACATGTAGCCTTGTAGGCTGTGTGTAGAGCTGAGTAGCGCGGCCGAAGGGCGCTGGTTATGCAGCCGTGGGTAAGCGCCGGTAGGCTCTACACATGCGCTGCAGTCAGCTGGTCGCATCGGCCGGCGGACGTGTGCCCTGCATGCAACGGGTACCCCAGGGGTCCATACTTGGGCCGCTCCTATTTCTACTGTACGTTAATGACTTGCCAGCCATTGTACCAAATGTAAGTCTTTTTGCTGACGACACTGCTCTGATGTGCTCCGACAGCTCGGCAGACAACCTCACGGCCTCCATGCAGTCCGGGGTCAACGCTACAGTAACATGGATGGAAACCTGGAAACTGAAGCCTAACCTCGCCAAAACCGAGGCCATGTTCTTCTCTCCCTCGCCCCCCACTCAACTTCTGTATTTTCCTGGTCTAAATAGTACACCTATTAAAGTTGTTAACGAGCACAAGCACCTGGGCGTTATTCTCGACCGCCAACTCTCCTGGTCTCCACAAGTCCAGTCTGTGTGCAAGCGTGCGAGTGCGTCCTTAGGTATGCTACAACCCCACTGCCAACACTTGAATGATAACTGCAGAAAATTGTTCTTTAAGTCGTACATTTTGCCTATATTTGACTATTGCGATATAGCTTGGTGCGGGTTGTCTCAGACTTTACTCCACAGACTGGAGGTACATCAACGCTTGCTTCTGAAAATTCTGTTTCGAAAAGACCAAACATTTGCCTCCCTTTGTCTTTATAAACTTGCTTCCACGCACCCTCTTCTTGCCCGACATCAGCAGCATCTTTGTATCCTTGTGCAAAAAATCTTCCTAGCCCAAGTCCCGAAACATATTGCCAAGTACAACTGGTTTGTTACCACTAGACCAACACGCAATGCCTTATCACTGCCCCGCGCTAGTTCCTCTCTGTTTTTGAAATCCCCTTTCTTCTCAGCATACTCCCTTTGGTCTAACCTGCCTACTAGCATTAAGACATGCCAGGATATCAGGAAATTCACAGTCCAGCTTTCCACACTGTCTCATCCGAAGTGATCCCATATATTATTAATGTGCCTCCCTTTCTTTTTCTCTCCCTATCTCCTTTCCCTCTCTGACAGCATCTTTCTTTTTTTTCCCTTTTAGCTTGCCGTGGTTGGCTATCACCTGACCTCTCATGTTTATTGGCAGTCTTCGGACGGGCCAGGAGATGTTGAATAAATAAATAAATAAATAAAAACGTTCTGTACGGGCTGAGGGCGCCGGCCCCGGTCATTCGACTGGATTTCCATGTCCACGAAAGACTACACGTTCTCAAAGCTTTATTCGGGAAAACCACAAATTGCGATGCAAAATGTGAAAACCAAGCGGATTATTTCCAAAATCCATTATAGGAACCGATAAAAAATTTAAAAAAATTAAATTAAACAAAAAAATTGTACCGTGCCAATCAGCTACTCAGTACTAGTACTTCAGAAGTCACTTGCCAAGTAAAGGTTAGTTGCCAACCCACAAAGGCACAAGAAGATGCAGGCTAGTTTATTAGATGCAGCATCCTACTACTAGTACTAAAGCCGGCCAGCCTACAAACCATTATTTTTTAAAGGCGGAACTGGCCTAAGAAGGTGGAACGTGATCCGCGGCGCAGGCAAGACGCCCGCTAGCGCTAGCCACGAAAACACGTAACAAACCACTTCAGCCGAAAGACTATTATTACTTTTAATAGTACTATTACAATGCAGATCTACTGCATGCTACAAGTAGTATACAAATTATGTAGTAGTGGGTGCAACGGCGCGGCATCACCATGATCGCCACCCACCGACGATCGAAATCGCGATATCGACAGAAAGCAAACATTAACACAGTTGAGTTAGCTTGTTTCTGCCATTACCTGATTACACCCACGGCCACGGCATCAGTACAGTCATGTAGCTAGAGAGTCGAGAGCTCTGTAGCTGTGTTCTTGTTACGTCCTGCAACCGGTAGCTAGAAAAACAAGAAGCGAACAAAGTGTGTTGACGACGATTTGCAGTCGCATCTGGCATGCAGCACTTTACTAGTATTCTCTAGCCTAGCCTAGCTCTGCCTCTGAGGCGCATATAATCAGCAGCATGCCTTGAGTCTTGACCATACTCCATAGTCATGATAGTAGGGCAAACAATTTTCTAAACAGCTCTTTGGCATTTGCTGCCGGGGTGTGGTAGGTTTGGTGACACGTTGAGCTGCTGTTCGACATCCTCTCCTGATCTCGGAGCTGCGCTTGTGCCGGGTACAAAGCGTTTCAGTAGAACGTTTAGGCCGACTTGTCAGTCTCTCAACGACTTATGTAGTGTAGTGTTTCAGGCTGGCTCGAATCAAGTGTATTGAAGTGGTGTTTTGTTACGCAGATGCTATCAGTTTACTATGGACGCGGCCGCCGACATCGACGATGGTGATGTATTCTTGCAGAACGTGGAGTTGACTGGCGATGTGTCAGTGGTCGGAGCAGCCAGCAAATCGACAGCTTCGTCAGGTACGCAATCGGACCGCTGTACAGGCGGGGACGATTTCGTCGGCAAATGCAGTGTCGGAGCTAGCGCCAGAAAGCGACGGGCGTCAAGTACCCCGGTATTGACAGCTCAGGAGGCACTGGGTTTGAGCTTTGAAGCCTTGAACCTGCCTGACAGTGTACATAGATTCTGTCGGAATGGCATTGTGGAGGAGCAAAGCCATGGCTGTGTTCGCGAACCATTATGCACAACGCCTGAGGCTGAGGAAGGGATCAAGACCTCAGCACTGCTAAGCAGACAGCGGCATCATGCAATAAAGAGAGAAGAGCGCTTGCCAAGCTGGAAGCAGCTGCAGCGTACACGTTCCCACTCACTGCCAAGCACATCAAGGCAGTTGGCGGCCATGACACTGTCATCAATTGATGATGCTGATCTGTACGATGAGGTGTGTGATGATGATGAGGAGATCACTGGGCCGTTTTCCAGTATGGAACAGTTGGTGGAGAATCCTGCTCATTTTGCTTGTTTCATACGATTTCATTTTGACAACACCGACATAGAGGAGAGTGATATTGGCAGCATTCTACTCTACGTATTGCTTGACATATACCGGCGGCAGGATGCGTGGAAGAATTCCAGAGAAGTGAAGTGGTTTGTGCGTACGGTCTTGGAGACTTTCTGTGATGATGGCGCCCTGCTACGAGTGAGCCTGCGTGAAGAGCATGTATCGGCATTGAGGATGACGAGCACCGGAAAGGACGGCATGGAGGGAGTCCAGGTGGTGTTCGACATGATCACGCAGATCATGACTGGCACGAAGCACGAACAGACCTTAGCGCTGTACAGGAGCAAGCGTTCTCTAGGATTCGGTAGCCTGTATGGAGAGTCTGAGCTGTGCCGCTCGCTGACGAGTGCGGAAGGCGTGAGTACTGCTATTAAGAACATCCTGTACGCAGTGCTGAATCAGCTGTGCACAACACCACTGTCGCAGTACAGTAACCCGAAGAAGTCTCAGCAACGTCATGCTTGCATTGCTCGCATTATCCTCACGTTCCTCGTTAGTTATGGCGTGTCCGTAGGAGAGTGGATTTCCAAGTGGTCCAGCAATTTCGGAGCGTACCAGAAACACATCAAGCCCTATATGATGGCCTTCAGATCTTCGTGTTCGGAACTCACTGTTGACAAGGCCAAAGGCTCTAGAAAACCCAAGTCAAAAGTGCCTCGTTGGCTGCATCACCTGCTCCGACAGAAGTCAAAACGGGGATCTCAGTAACTGAGTTGCGGGTTTTCTTCGAATTCGGACTATGCCCGCTTCATCGATACCCTGGGGTTGGTTTATGAATCAGTGTGGTGTCACTCAACGTTTGACTGTTGATAGCCATTCCATAATCACAGGACCATATCAGTTGAATATCAAAAATATTTGAGAAATGCATCGAAAGCCCTATCCGCGTGACTCTATGGAGCTGCCAGCTTGTCACCATTATCTTCATGCAGGTTTCCTGTTGATAATGGTTTATAGAAAAGATAAAGAACAAGGGAACTACAAGTTAAGCTGTAATGTCCACTAACACCACCAGTTACTAAACAATCACAATCAGCTCATGTGATAACAATGCACGACACTGACGGACGGTACTGACGTTCTAGTGTAGTTCCTTGGTCCTTTTTCTTTTCTATAAATTTATTCTTGGCTCACCATCCGAGTCCATACTGCACTCATTGATAGAGCACATGAAACTGAAGTATGGTGTTCTTCAGCACCAGGCTAATATACATGTAACTGACTGCTACGGTAAGTGACTCACAAAGAGGCTTGAGTATCTATCTAACAGGTGAAAGGGAGCGAGTGCAGTGAGGAATGAAGTGGCAGGCAAACACTGACAAGGGAGTGATTGGGCTGAGATTCCTGGGAATGCCTTGATCTGCTCCTTTTGAACTGAGTTCTTTGGTTCATTGCATCATTGCATGTTTTATAGCAGAAGGGTAGAACGAGTGTACACATAACGTTACTCAGAGACGTCGATGACAGAAAGCCACCAACTGGGCAGGGGGTAGGGGTTGGAAACAACAGTCCATCTGCCTCCTCCGTTTTATGGAAGAAATGGAAGGTACTTCATTTTTGTTTTTCTCCACCG
Source organism: Sycon ciliatum (assembly GCF_964019385.1). Taxonomy (NCBI): domain Eukaryota; kingdom Metazoa; phylum Porifera; class Calcarea; order Leucosolenida; family Sycettidae; genus Sycon; species Sycon ciliatum. The sequence continues at coordinate 7,867,779 of NC_088647.1, forward strand.
TTAAGTGGTCCATCGAGTCTTGACAGTTGACATCCTGTACACGTACACATCAGTCTGTCATGTGTGTACAATGTGCATATTGGTATTAGATAATCCAACCCTAGTACAGTACTAACGTTAGCACCATATATATTATCTAATCCAACCCTAGTATCAGTACTAGCACCAGATATATTAGATAATCCAATACTAGCACAGTATCAGTACTTGATAAACCTTGTTATAGTTCACACATATTGTTGGTTTGACAGCATGAAACAAGGTGGAGGACACCGTGTTCGGAAACAGTGACCTTACTGTTGCCATCCAAGGTTGGTAGAGGCCCGGTCCGTTGGGACCATCTGAACCATATGGGTGTTGAACCCGGTTCTGACCCTCATTATGCTAGGGGAATTTTTAGACTCCTCCTAACGTCAGTCGTGTATTCCTTGATCGCTCCTGGATGTCGTGCTGATAGTCAGACAACGGTTACTGTCACCACTATGACACTGTCGTGAGAAGGTGCTCTGTGTAGACGAGGTTGGTGATGTCCCGACGCGGAAAAAGGAGTTAAAACAATTCAGATTCGACACCGACTCATGCTGCTATCTGGTGTTCACGAGGTGTTTGTCGCGCTGGAAACGGAGCGTCTCTGTAAGTTTGTATCCCTGGTGATCATCGGTTTGTGCCTGGAGAGCACTATATAAGTGGTGCTCTTCAGGCACAATCTTCCTCAGCCTACTCAAACTTAACTGATGAGGGGTGAATTCCCCGAAACACTGTGTATTGAGCAGGGAGTGGTGCTTTCTTGCAGGTTTGCCGAGTGGACGGTTCGATGGACTTCTCGTGTGCTCTGGATGGCAGTCGTGAGTCAGTCAAGTGAGAATTCAAGTGGGCAGGAAAACCGCGAGCTTCCATGTAGGGAGCAACACACTCTTCCCGAGATTAGAATAGCTACTTTAATTTTATGACTATCAGGACGACATCTAGAGCGATCAAGGAATACACGACTGACGTTAGGAGAAGTCTAAAAACTCCCCAAGCATAATGAGGGTCAGAACTGGGTTCAACGCCCATATGGTTCAGATGGTCCCAACGGACCGGGGCTCTACCAACCGTGGATGGTTGTAGTAAGGTCACTGTTTCCGAACACAGTGTCCTCCACCTTGTTTCATGCTGTCAAACCAACAACACGTGTACATATTGTACAGTCGTGCACATGACTGTATTTTTATGGCTGTAGGGGTTGGGAGGCGGAAACAGATGTATGATGTCAGGAGGAAAACTTCCTTCTGCCAGCGGAGAGGGCTCAACACAATAATGTGGAGCACTATAGGGCTTGAAAGTGCTACGTCACAGCATAGCAACAATTTCAAAAATTCAAAAACTGGATCCACTTGGATCCAGTTTTTGTATGGATCCAAGCACATTTCAAGCGGTCTTACCCACACTGGGCCACAGCATGGTGATGTAGCCAGTGAAACTGACCGATTTGGCTACTGGGGGTGGGGTTACAACTGGTGGCGAAATAAAAGTCACACCTGCATGCGACATGAGTGGGTTGCTATGCACCCACATACTTAGGCAATAGCAAAGTCACACCTTAGTGGATCCAAAAATAGAAATCTGATGTCAACTTACTACTCCCTGGCCGTTTTGACGTCATCACTTTCAAGCCCTATTACACACAAAAGGCACGACACCAACCTGCTGTTGCGCATGCAGCCTTCAGTTGAGCATGCTGTGACCTTTACTACGGTTTGTGTTCATTGTCTGGTGCTTTCGGTGATGCATGTCTAGAAAGTACCAACCTCCTGGAATGCTACTGTTGTTCTCAAATGTGCCAGTGAATGAGAGGTATTGCTCCTGGTATCATGGCATACATGTACATGTGCATGGACTGATGTCAGTACCTTGCTGTATCGTATTCTGGTGTAGTTCAGAGTACGGAAAGTGGGCCTGGGGCCACGGTGAGGGCAACGTCCCACCGGCCTGTTTAGTGGCACAGGTCTGAGGAGGTCTCGTGAGTTTCGAAGTTTGAAGAGGATGTTGAACGTGTGCCACTGCCACTGCCACTGAGATGACGACTACAGCATGGTACTGAAGTGTAGGCGCACACGACAACAAGTACAACGGGTATGGAGGATTGCTAAGTAAAGTCAGACTACAGGAAGTTGCGACTAGGTTGTGAGATGATGAAGAAGGAAGAGACGGAGGCGTTTGTAGATGTAGGTTGAAGGCAGGCATGCTTATGTATGTTTGGTACTCATTCACTCACTCGCTCTCCCCCCCCCCCCTCCCAACTCTCTTGCTCTCCTTCCATCATTCTCTGCCTCTCAGGCTCTCACTCTTTCACACACAGTCTTTCTTCTCTCCCTCTCCCCCATGGTGCATGATGTGCGCCTTGATCCCGAGGCCAATGGTCGGGTGAGCGCACTTCACCTCACCGGCACAGCTTTATAGCACCTACACGCCCTCTGTAGTCCCTAAGTTCTCTTGCTGTTGTTGCTGTTGCCTTCCATTCTATTTTAGGCATGTGCACTTTCATAAAAATAAAACAATGTTCTAGAAGTAGTGCAATACTGCCAATAGAGAATGTAGAGGTTAGTAGAATAGTAGGCATGCGGATAGAGTCATGGGTGGCTAGTGGCTACACTTCCCTAGAGCAGCGGGAAGCAATAGTTCACGTTACTGTTGTTATGCGTGAAGCGGTGAAGAACAAGGTCCGGCGGTAGCAGCTATGCGGAGGACTGTATTCCAAACGTAGAAAGCGCACTCCCGGAATGCATGATGTGCAAAAGCGAATGGGTGGGTGAGGCGAGTACTGTGAGCTGTGTCAGGAATGATGTGCATGCAATGTGTGGGACATGCGAAGGTCATGCTTTTACTTAGTACTATTAGTAGGCTCAAGAGGTGCAGGCCGGTCAAGTCGAAGAGGTAACTGTTGCTGGTAAAGATGTACACGTCATTGTATACATGTGTCATGAGTCATGACCGGGGAGTGGGCGGGTCATGACCGGGTCATGACCGGGGAGTGGGCCAGACATACATGTACTATCAGGACTCTACGATTCCAGGTTAGGCCAAAACAAAACATAGGCTTGTTTCCGGTCGGCAACCCCTCAAAAAGGAGACTCGATCGGCCGGAATGAAACTTTTTTTGGATACTTTTTTTTGGTTGCTCAATCGTTGTGTTATTGATGGACAAGGGCACCTACACATGTACATTGTACATACATGTATATCATGGCAAGGATCAATGTCAAAGTTGACTGACTCACTGTTCTTGTACAGCACGTGGTGTATTCCTGTTTTCGTACATCCTGAGAAATCAAGCAAACAGTTAGAGTCCTTCCAGCTCCGTTATTCTAGCTCGTATCGACCCCGGAGGTTTTCGAGCCGACAGCTGAGAATCTCTGCTACCTTGTAGGTGTTTCGATTGTGGAATTCGGTTGAGATTTGACTGAGTTATGACTCGTTGAGTGCACTTGCACACATGGCATTGCCACCGTTTGTATACATTTGGGACCGAAAAAAAGTTTTAGAATTTGGGAAAAAGTGGCCCGGTCGGGCGACCGGAAACAAGGTCATTATTTGTTTTGGCCTTATGGAAATATACCAGGAGTCCAGATTTCTATTCTTCACCCTCACCACACAAGAAGACCAAAGCGGCAAAGGCAAAGCTTCACGTCTCCACTCCAGTTGTCTTTCTTATAGCTCGCCTTCGGTGAAGGGTGCCGGTGCGAGGCCTCGAGTCGAGGCCATGCGCCAGGCCTGCAGCTAGTGCAGGCGCTGTGTTGCCATGGTTACACTTCAGTGAGTACAGTCATGTTTCTGGCTGCACGCCGCGGTCGCACGCCGCCCTACTGCTGGGCGCGCGTGACCGCGGTCCTGTAACAGTGTGAGGCTGTGCGCAACAGTTTTCATAACTGACATAAGTCTGTGATCCGAGTGTGAAGTGTCAGCCAAGTACTTGTACATCGCGAGCCACATCATGCAGATGTACTGCTGAGTACAGTCTGCATGGCAGAAAGGCGCTGGTCACTCGCCGAACTATTCTTAGCTACCGTGATAGGATCTCAAACCGTTCTCTTGGTGCTGTTTGTGACAAGAAAAGCAACGCTCGCCATTGCACGGGCTGGAAGGGGCATGTAGGCTCCTAGATCATTCACTTACTTTCCTCGGACGTATCACGAATCTTTAATCGAGACCAATACGGCAATAGAAGTTGAGGTACTGTGTGTCGTGTAGCAGAGAGATAGCTTCAGTCTCGGTTTGGGTTACTGTTAGTAAATTTTTGTGCTTCCTTCTTGCGGCGCACCGGTCGAAGGTTTTGCACGGGAAGATTTGTGTGGGCACAACATCTTGCCTGTGCAGCAGAACGGGAGTCAGTGTGTGCGAAGGGGTCTCCTGGAGCGGTGGCAAACTGTGATTCGTGAGTGCGGTGTGCTTGTCCGTGGTTTTAGCTAATGAGACACGCGTGATCCGTGGCTCTTCTGGTCATCGATGCATCGGGGCATTTGCGATCGAACGAAATTCATCAATCATTTTGATCTCGCATTGTAAGTAAGACACACCTTGCCAGTATCCGTCCCTCGATGTAAGACATCGAAGTGCCATAGCGTCGAGTTGTCGCAACAGCCCGGTCACAATGTCCACAAGCAGCGGCGGCGTGGCAACGAACGATTTTGTGAGTCGCGAACAGCCGTTGGAGAGAGCAGTTCACCGGACAAAGTCGTCCAATGCTGCCGATCATCCCCCTCCTCGCTCGCCAGGCAGCAGCGTGGCCAGCGCAAGAAGTAGCAGCAGCACTCCACCAACCAGTGGCGGCAGCGTAGACGGCATCGGTGGCAGCGACGAGCACGAACGCGCTGAAAAGGTGATGGTCACACTGCAGGCAATGCTCCGACAGGAACGCATCTTTTATGAGCGCAAGTGCAAAGAGTATGTACAGAATCCCAGTGTACGAGTTAAAGATTCACTGACGGAATCCGAGCAGCGTATTGCTAAACTGGAGCAGCAGCTCTCTGATTGCACCAAACGACTTCAAGCCTCTGCGTTGAACTCACCCTCGCCATTATCTCGGAGCTCGCAGAGTGTTTCCGTCGAATTGTCGCCTACAACTACCGTCTTCACTAGTAGCCTGCCAGCGAGTAACAATATGAGTAAGCCAGCGACATCACCGTCATCAATAACAAACACAACAACTGCCACTAGCCCGAGCGGTACGGACACAAGAAGCTTGCAGCCATCCAGAGAGACCTTTCAACCGCGCGCCAGTTCCCCATCTATCATCAAGCCTCCATTGTCTTCTGCAACGCCGGTCAGATCCAAATCAATATCAACATCCTTGCACACAACGTCCTCCTTCAACAATACCCGGCAAAACAAGCACGCTTCCAAACCTGCGCCAATCTCAGCAGCAACGATAATCATTGACGACGAAGATTTCGACGAGGAGGTGGCCACAGACAACATCACGGGAGCCTTCTCATCGCTGGATAATCTCGTTGTTGAGCCGGCGAGGATGGCAGTGTTCATTCGCTATCTCCTTGACGACACCGGCCAGGACAACTATCCCGATGCACTGTTCTTCTATCTGCTGACCGGTATCTACCGCCGACAGCGCAGCAGCTCTGCCAAGGAGACTCGCCGCTTTGCGCAGGCCATACTGGGACTGTTCTTCGCCGAAAGTGCCCCGCTGCACGTCGACATTGACCCGCCACTGCTGGAGGCCATCAAGGCCAAGGTCATGCAGAAAGGAACTGATGAGGGCCTGTCGCTCGTGTTCAACGATGCCAGATATGTACTCGCCAATGGCGTCATTTCAGCTCAGTTGGAGAGCTACCGTGAGAAGCGAATGCTGGGGTTCGGCTCCCTATTCGGTGAAGACGATCTGCTAGCCAAGATCAGCACTAAGGAAGAGAAGACCGAGGCTATTCGCAAACTACTCTGTCCTGTGCTCAACCAGCTGGCTGGCATGGATCCCACGTTCTCCACCCTTGACCAGAATGTGTCGACGCGCAATGCTGCACTGTCCATGGCGTTGCTGACGTTCCTGGAGGACTCTGGTGTCCTGGTGGAGTCCAGCATAAAAGTGGCTAGCAGGCAGTCGACCAATCGTAAGAAGAAGCCACTTGGCATCTTCAACCGCAACAAGACAAATCAAATCAAGATCATCCAAGGTCATCATTTCTTACCGACGCACTACAACTCGCCGGTGTATTGCGACCACTGCAGCGGTCTGCTCTGGGGCCTCGGCTACCAGGGCTTCACGTGCCAGCTGTGTGGATTCAACGTCCACCAGCGCTCCTGCAATCAATTGCTCAAGGACCCTTGCCAAGGCGAGAGCTATCGGGAGCGCAGCTCGGCAATGGCAATAGTGTGGAAGAAGCACTCCATGAAGCCGTCGACAAGCACCAGCACGCTCACGTCCACACCGTCAAAGACTGCATCCACATCGGCAACAACAGCAGCCGTCTCTGCTTCGTCTACCGTCTCCTCAATGCCAGCACTCACTGATACTGATACGGTATCACCAAGCGACTGTCAGCTGTCAACTGTTAGTTCTGCAAGGGAAGCCTCGCCATTGATTGCGAAGTCCAGTGCTTCCTTCCGTCACGCAGGTGACTCGAATTTGGCATCAGCTGCTGCTACTGGTGCTGATGTTGCTCGTGATGATACGTATCAAGAGCGTAGAGGCAGCCTGCGTGACCGACCGCGTAACTTTCCCCTGTCTCAGTCCACGGGCGCAGCAGACGCAGCGACTTCTGGGACGGCCATCACCGCAGCAAGCAGTGCTGGCGAGCTCGGCAATCGTCGGCCATCCTCAACCAATGTAAACCGAGCACAGAGTCTGAACTACCCGAAGCGACCTGCCGCGTACGATCGTAGCGACCGGCGGCACAAGACCACCGAGTCTCTTGCTGCCGATGTACCACCGATGCGATCTCCGTCCCTCAATGATATCAGCGCCGACACCGATGGAAGTCCAGGAAGCATGTCACCTGAGCATGGAAAGGTGCCATTCGCCCAGCACGCCCCCGATCCGGAAATGGAATATGATGAAGATGTTCCGCCATGGCTTGAGACCGTAACCAGTAAAGACCCCGGCTTCCTGAAGTCTCTAAGCAAGACCGACAAGAACCGGCAGGGACTTATACACGAGCTCATTCACACCGAGGCAACACACCTGAAGAAGCTGAAGCTCATCCTCAACTGCTTCTACCTGCCGATAAAGAATGCGGAGCTGCTTCCCAGAGATCAAGAGCAACGGTTGTTCCCTGAGATAGACGCGCTGATCGAGCATCATCGGCATCTCTTACAGCTGATGCGCGCCAAGATGGATCCAAATCGTCATGGCTACGTCACGGCCATTTCTGACGTCTTCCTGCAGAGCATGGACCTTGGTGTGGGCGATGAGTTCTTGAGCGCTGCCAGCCAGTGGGTTTGTCGCAATCAGGAGAATCTCGACTACATCAGGCGTATGCAGTCCAACTTGCCGAGGTTCGGCAGCTTCATGAAGGTACGTTTGCGATGTGACCCTCACTTATATATTGCTATGAACTGTCTGTTGAAGAATTTCAATGACTGCATATACGCCACTTAGGGAGCAAACAAAATCACTGGAGAATGCCTCGCAGCCGCCCATTGTAGCTCACAGTCCATACTGTTGCAGTATATGGAGCCCTGCTCTGACAGAAAAGATGGGGGGGGGGGGGGGGGTGTACAGCTTTAGCTGCTTCATAGCTGTAAATACTGTCGTCCCGGAGCACGAACTCTCACCCCTCCTCCACCCCACCCCCCTCTCCTCTCCCACACACACACTCCTAACTCAGCATACAGTGCTACTCGATGAAATTCGATCAAGTGGGTTAACTTTACGCCGTGCACCAGTGAACATCCCAGTGTTGGCAGGTCTAGGACTGCACAGTACCAGGCCTGGCATTGACTTGGATTCTATTGAGCAGCGCTGTACTACAGTTCTGGCAACTGAAATCCGACCCCCTGAGCGGTGGGCTCACATCGCAAAGAATCTGAACCCACCGCTCAGGGGGTCGGATTTCAGTTGCCAGAACTGTAGTAACATGTAATGTACTTACACATTGCCAGAAACTGATCATATTGGTCTCCCAGGGATAGGGAACCGATAATCAAAAAGGAATTTTAGAAAGATGACTCAATGGGCTAACCACCCAACGGCCTACGCCCAATGAATCCCTAGACCAGTCTGGGTGGATGTATGGGCTCACCACACAGCACAATACTGACACGGTTTAGAAAAAGGATTGACAGCATCAAAGTTTTTGTCCTGGTATCCGGGATCCAGCACCACCCACCCATACACACACATACATCTTTGACATTTGACGACCATCGCCAAAGGTGATTTCTTTTACTGGATACCACAGAACCATGGAAGTGGGGGGGGGCGGATATGATGGCGATGTCACTGTAGAAGCCATAGCACCACTCAACAGATTGCAAGGCTGTAGATATGCACACATCACACGTATGTGCACTCACACACAAAAACGCACACACACACACACACTTGTACTTGTACTTACTCACTGCCGAAACTGGTCACTTGGGTCTCCCCGGGAGAGGGGACAGAGACTCAAAAGGAATCTTGGAAAGATGACTCAATTGACCATTGAACCACCCAGCGGCCAACACCCCCTGAAATCCCCAAACTCGGGTGGACTTGAAATGATCCCACTTATGGGCTCACCACACCTCAGTAAGTGGGTGAGTACAAGGTGCAGAAAAAGGATTGACGGTATCAGGGTATCCGTCCCGGGATCCAACTGCAGGTACCCCTGCCCCCAGTGAAGGTAATACTTGGTACTAGTGTGAGTGGCTAAATCAGAGTGGATCTGATATAAGCTTCACTAGCACCGTCGATTACACAAGAGTTAATCTAGCCAGAAGCAGTCCATGGTTAACACACACACACACACACACACGCACACACACACATAGAGTCCAGCATGCACGGGTACTTCAGAACCAGCATCTATCCTCTGTGTGTGCTTGCATGTCCCATTCTCTTACTGTGACTTCAGGTGTGTGAGACCAAGGAAGTACTGAACCGCCTTCCACTCGGGGCCCTGACACCAAGTGTAATGCAGCGTCTGACAAAATATCCGTTGCTCCTCGAGGGGATAAAGAAGCATACACTGAGGGAGGCTGACCCGGCGGAGTATGCCAATCTGGAAGCCGCCCTCACTATCTGCAAGAATGCCCTGTCACTGGTCAACGGTGCTATTCAGCAGTACGAGAACTCCAAGTTCTTGCAGGATGTGCAGAACAAACTGGACACGAAGGATCTTGACAAGTCCAGCGACTTCCACATCTCATCGTACGCCACCATTGACCTGTCGCTGAAGAAGGTCGTGCATCGTAGTGATCTGCAGTGGCGTGTCAAGAACGCCGTTGTGCCCGTCCATGCGCTCTTGCTCACCGATCTCATAGTCCTACTCGAGTACAATAGTAACCGATCACAGTACTACTTGCGCGTGCACGAGGACTTTGGCTCCGTGGTGCGAGTGAACGACCTGCACGTGCGCGAGGTGGCGAATGACAAGAAGTCACTGTACCTGGTGGACCTGAAGGGCGAGCCTCCTAAGATGTACTCGCTGCAAGCACTGAATGCAACCGACTGCCGACGGTGGATTGACTGCACGACCAAAGTCACTAAAGAGATCAAGTCGCTGCAGCCTGCAGCCGCCGTCCCTGGAGGATTCTCGCCCAACATGTCCACTCGCAGCCGATCTAGCCAGGTGGCGTCCACCATGCTAAAAGATCGTCCACTCCCTGCCAACCCACCGTACGCGATGCAGCGCGGCCGGCGCACATCCGAAGTGCCTGCTGATATGGCATCGTCTGATGATGACGAAACGCGAATTGAGAAGCAAGAAGATGGTAAGCCAGTGTAGCATTTCTGGTGCTTTTTTTGTCCCGTTTCTCTCTCAGAATTCCCCTTTTTTGAATGGGGTATTTTACTGCGTGGAGCATTGGATTTTAGTCGGCTGCTTTCACAACAATCAGCATTTGTGGTGTAGCAATGTAGCCATTGTAGGAAGTATGGGTCAGTGGCGGTGTAGGAAACAACAGCATTATCGTGACTGTCAAGTACTGTATTTTCCGGAGTATAAGCTGCACCCAGATTTTTGTAACGAAATGCAGACGCCTACCCTGTTTATCCCCGTTAATTTGACCATCGTAGTACTGATATGCCGTCCCAACTGTTTGGGGTGAATTACTTGTGTTTGAAGTTCGACTTATACTCCGGAGAACACAGTAAAAAAGTCACTTTTCGTCTCCCTTTGGGAGGAGAATACAGTAAAAAAGTCACTTTTCGTCTCCCTTTTGGAGGAGAATACAGTAAAAAAGTCACTTTTCGTCTCCCTTTTGGAGGAGAATACAGTAAAAAAAGTCACTTTTCGTCTCCCTTTTGGAGGAATGTCACGACGCCTGCTGACACCCGGAGTATTCCAGCGGCAAATGCAGCGTCCAATTGTGGAGCTAGTGGGAGAGTCTCACTAGATCTCAAAACTACTGGAACATGTGCGGAAAAGCAGCATTAGCCAGCCGCATCCATGTACAGAGTACCTCTACGGTGACAGTCCTGTTACCGTAGTGCATAAGGATAATGTGGCATGATGCTTGTGCGCTTCTGATGTGAGGTGTCGCTATAATGAGCTTGCTAACATGTACTTATTAGTGACGAACAACTCCAGCAGGTCCAGCAGGCAAGGAGATTGTAAATACGATTGTAAGACTATGGCTTCTAGAATCAAGGAGTCATTGCAGCATCGAAGCTTGAAACTAAGAGTAAAGTGGAGTGTGTTTGCTCAATTATGGTGGCATAATGCATCCGTCATAATTTGTATGCAACGAGAAAAATTATCTTCATGCCTTGCACTCAATTCTGATGCTAAATGCTACTTTTTGTCTTGTGAAAAGTAAAAAGGACCAAGGAACTACAAGTTCCACTATAATGTCCACCAACACCACCAGCTACTAAACAATCAGCTCATTCGATAACATTGTCGGTCAGTGCCGTGCAACGTTATCGCATGAGCTGATTGTTTAGTAACTGGTGGTGTTAGTGGACATTATAGTGGAACTTGTAGTTCCTTGGTCCTTTTTACTTTTTATAAATAATCCTTGGCTCTCCTTCCGAGTTCATTTTTGTCTTGTGTTCTGCTGTTTGTGTAGAATTTGCCAAAACGCTACTGGAAACAGACGAAATGGTGGTCGACAGATTGAAATCTCTCCAGGTTGGTGACCGGGCGCCAGCGCGTCGCGTCTCGGACAGTCGCCGTGGTACGGCGTCCATTGAGCCCGTCCTGGACTCGTGTGTACAGCAAGCTAGGCTAGTGTCCAGCCTTGCCCGCGAGCTGATGCAGCCGCAGAGCGCTGCCATGTCGGCAAACGCCAGTGACCCGATGCCGGTCGTTGGTCCTCTGCAACCTGCCAACTATCAGCTGGTGGAGGCTAGTCAACAGCTTAGCTTGCAGTTAGCATCAATGCAGTCCCTGGTCTTGAAACGGGAACGTGCCATTAACGAAGTCCAGAAGGAACTGGACTACTTGCGCGAGAAGAGCAAGGCGCTGGGACCATCGGTGGACGAAAGCGAGGAGACGGACGGTAACTTTCTAATGGAGGATGAGGAGGACGATGAGGAAGAGGATAGCGATGATGATTCTGACTCTCATGCCTCTGCAAGCGTGGATTTCGAGCCCGAAAAGACTCCCACGACTGAAGGCAAGGACAAACAGCCCACCCAAACCATTGAAGATGTCAATGACCATGCGGATGCCGCAGCTGAGACAGCTCAGCTTGGGGAAAGCTCAAATGATGCTGGCTATGATTTTGGAGAGGATGTTGAACACTGTTAGTTGGAGCGATTGTCTTCTCTTCTGTTCTAGCGCAAAAGATCGGCTGGAGCATTGTTTTGCAATGTTGGTACCATTGCATGCCTACCTCCATCCAAACTGTGCAAGTGGAGCTATCTAGGAGCTTATTGAAGTGATTTTCATTCACCTTGACTTGATTTGTGTGTATATGTTCCCCATTGTGTATTCGTGCCACAACTCCGCCAGGTGGCTTTGTGTCCATGCTACTAGTGTGCAGTACAAACCGAACCATCTGTTGCCTAACAGCTAGTACCTGCTGCATGCCATATTTTTAGACCATTCATGATTGCTCACCCCACCCTGCCATCTGTGTCCATCTGTAAATTCTCCCCTCATGACTAATGCAGAGTTCCTACCCGTGTATTTGCGCAAACCGACCTTAGGGCTTCGACCATTGACATGAATCGTGTGTGCCTGCTTAGCCGTGCGTTCCGCTGTGCATCCGACTTGAGAGCTACTATTCCGACCTATTCTATAATGCCCTCTTCAGCATGTGTTTCACTGAGTAAACGGTCAAGGTCTATAGTGCAGTCCTGGCTAGTGTATTCTTACATGAAATGTTCAATTGCCATTGTCACGATGGCCTTTACCTTTTCACTTTTCTGCTTCTTTCAGCCTCTCTTCCCTCCCCCCCCCCCTCTCTCTCTCTCATTCTTTTTCTCTCTATCTATCTGTCTATCCCCCCATTCCCTTCTTCCCGTTTTCTATACGATGTTCATTCCTTTATGATGATAGTGCCATCCTGGTATTTATGTCAAGCGAATTCGCTCCGAGTTTAGAATTGTCCAAAGAAGATCAATAGTCCTGGATTTTTGACTTGAAGATAGTGTGTGTATGTGTGTGGTGTGCATGCGTGCGTGTGAGTCTGTGTTCTTTCGTATTGCTGGATTGGCCTCTGTACGTGATCCAGTGCTCTTGAGAAGGCAACAGAGGGAATACTGAATACCGAACTGCATCCCCGGCCCAGTGCAGTGTCAGCAGGTGTACCCACTTGCACGCTTCCAAGTCCATGTGTCCACAGTCGTATGGCAAGGTGTGTGTGTGTGGGGGGGGGGGGTTCGGATTTCTTTTTCTCCAACAACAGGTGTGAAACGCATTTTTCTAAAATTGGTACCCGGACTGCACCGTGGCAGTGCAATTTGCTTTACGTGACTGGCAGAAAAAAATTATACACTAAACTGGCTACGTCATTATTGAGATACATCACCTGCATGTTGTTTTGTACCTCATCATTGACATCATTGACAAAGTGAGGAGCTCATACCCTCATCATGCTGTATTTCCATGGATATCAAATGCCATGACAGCCACTCCAGATAGGCAAACACTCTTCCCCATCAGCAGTGCCAGTGCCAGTGGAATCCATACTTCAGTCAGGGACATGCATGTACATGTACATGACTGTACATTCAACATCTGAACCAAGTCCTGACTACTACTGAGGCTAGTAGTACTAGTACTTCTAGTCATGTAAATACCATGTGTACTTCAAAAGTAAAATGTAATCAATTTTAGAATTATCAAATGTTTTGGGCCATTGTCAATATCTAATATGGTGTTTTGTAGAGAAAAGCAGTTGGTAGGATCATCCCATTTTCCAGTCTAGCGTAGCCATCTGGTACCCAGTCATCCCTTCTTTGTGTGTTCCTATGGCGATAGTGATCATCATCATGGCCTGGGAGAACAACTGGTGTGCTCATCGCATCAAAGCCAGGTATAGCCGCCTTTGGAAAGAGAAGATTAACGACGTTATTGGACAGTGTTTCGTTGCTGACTTTCTCGATGATGTTTTCAAATGTCGAGTTCTGGAAGGCAATGGCGGAGCGACGAAACACCTGACAAAAAGAGGGGAAAAGGTGACGAACATACAGCAACAATCCTCATCAGTTGCAGCAGGCTTAGCCAGTATACATTTTTCGAGTATAAACAAAAGTTTCAAGTTATGCTAGTGTGATATTAGTGAGGTTCTGCTATACGTGAATCGTAGAGAAACCACGTAGAGAGCAGGTGCCTGGGTTACAGTCTACGGCGTCGCGTGTTTTTGGGTCCAGATTTCTACGCGTAGGTCAGATTCTCTACATTGTGGCCCATGCCACAAACAAAATGCATACAGATCTGGTGTATATCCTTGAAGTGCCGGCAGAAATCTGCCAAATTTGGAAAGGGAAATTCCCAGTACACATTCCATGCTACGTCACTACATATTCATTACAAGAGTACAAATATTACTTAGTCCACTAGTGGGATATCTGGAGCATGCGTGCAGCTGGTCATGCCTCTTTTCCTTTTCCTTGAATAATGAACGTCTCGTAAATCTACTGCTTGTCGATTTCTCTACGCGAACATAGAACAGAACAGATTTCCTTTACGTTACGGGAACGTGAAGAGTGCTCCCGGGATTCTTCACGTCACGTTCCCGTAGCGCAGAGCAGAACGCCACTACTAAACTGAGATGACTGGACTGGCTATTCAGTCGCCTAACCACTGGCACCCCTGAAATTCCCAGCCTCTGGAAATGACCCACTAATGCTAGGACTAACCACACCACAGGAAGTGAAAAGTTAGGACAAGCCGCAGAAAAAGGGTCGATGCAGGGCATCCATTCCGGGATCCAACTGCAGCTACCCACTGTCCCAGTGATGGCATTACTTGACACTGGTGTGGGTTGCTAAATCAAAGTCACAGGGATCTGAACTGGACTTCAGCAGCACCATTCCATGATACACGAGACAAATGCACATGCCCACAAAGATATGCACACGGACACACACACACACACACGCACCACACACACACCACACACACACACCACACACACACCACACACACACACCACACACACACACACACACACACACACACACACACACACACACACACACACACACACACACACACACACACACACACACACACACACACACACAGTCAACTATACACATGCTTACCTCGAATAAGCTGGAGTACTTGAAGGGCTCGATCTGCTTGTATGGCCATGTTTTCTCTCCTAACATATAGGGGATGATGTACTCCACAGCCTTGCGGATGCTGCGCCCATCACTGCTAACGTACGTGAACAGATTGACGTCGGAGTGCAAGGCTGAGGTGGCAAGGTTGAAGAAGGCCTGGGGGCACACAGGTAGGCAAAAAAACACGTCTTGCTAAGCACCATGCATGGCTTTGTCATTGCAAAATGCATACATAGATGTATCTATAGTTTTGCAGTAATAACAAGTTTGCTGGTTACTCCATTGCAACTCAGGCAGACTACAATTCAATATTTCCCATGGAGACTAAAGACATAGCCTCTTCTGGAACTGTTCTACAAAATTCAGTGAGGGGGATTTCCATTGGAGCCATCGGCCTTGGCGATCATCGATAGGGGCAGGTCAGTTTTGGAATTTTTGGAATAACAACGATCTCGTACACCCTCCTGATTTAGCCTTCCGCCTTTGGGGAATCTCTCAGTTACTATTTTAGGTCCGAAAAGATAAACCTTAAGGAAGCCTCATCCCGATTTACGGTACCTGCCAATAGAGTACAGTCAACTGCGGATATAACGACAATTCGCGAATAACGACAAAATTTCCATGCCCAGAGCAAAGTCCCGCCTACCTGTACACATAGAATGAGACTTCGGGTAAAACGAGACTTCGCGAATAAGGACACTTTTCTGATGCCCCGCCGAGTGTCGTCATACGTAATATTGACTGTACATACTTTGAAAGTACTGATAGTGACAAGAAACAATAGGAACTTTAAGTGAAGCCTCCAGCGAAGCGACCGGCGTGTTTGCGTGTTCGCATTGAAAAAGAATATGAGCATGTGTAGAAGGGCACGCGACATAGCCCGGAGAAATGCCATCGCAACACCAACCTGCAGATTGTAGTCAGTGTAAGACCAGGACTTGGTACGGCCTTCCTCCTACATAGAGAGAAGCAACACAAGCGAGCATCATTGCTGTGCACCGCCGTACAGAAGTACAAACTAGTATCACTACTGAAGAGGCCAAATAAGCCACCTCTTCAGAAAACGAAACTCCCCAAAAAATTTAGAAGTGACAATTCGAACGCCCCCATAATGTGTTCACATGCATTCTCACAGTACGGGTACACAGAACATGCTATTGTACACGTATCTGCTGTTCCTAATTTTCTAAATAAGTATTATGGGTTACCAGACCGGCACGTTCTTCTCTTCTGGTGACTTTCCTAGCCTTGTCGTTCTTCGGCGCCAGGTGCTAATTAATGTATTGGTCCATGAAGCAAGGCTGCTGACAATACATCTAGGAACGAAGCACTCCACCCGCAACTGATTGGGTCAGTGTGATAACACGGCACTCAGTTGGTTGGCTGAGTTCCGTTCTATAGAATTGCCCGACCAGTACTACTGTACTCTTGGGTATCGAAGAACGAAGCGCCGAAGAGCGGCCAGCCTAGAATTTCATCAAGCACAGCATACCAATGCATACACGCTGACTCAACTGTGCATAGACTGTAATACATGAAAATAGGAACGGTCTAGGCTAGGACTAGGCCCCCCGGCTAGGAGGCTGACCACCCGGCTAGGAGGCTGACCACCCGGCTAGGAGGCTGACCACCCGGCTAGGAGGCTGACCACCCGGCTAGGAGGCTGACCACCCGGCTAGGAGGCTGACCGCCCGGCTAGGAGGCTGACCACCCGGCTAGGAGGCTGACCACCCGGCTAGGAGGCTGACCGCCCGGCTAGGAGGCTGACCACCCGGCTAGGAGGCTGACCACCCGGCTAGGAGGCTGACCACCCGGCTAGGAGGCTGACCACCCTGTTCTTTGGTGATTGGCAGTACTGTAGTGCCACGTGCCAGGAAACATTGCCAGCTGCTTTGGTTGACTTACAAGAGGCATCTGGCCTGTGGGTAGTATCTGTGTGTCGATTCGCTTTGCAGCCGCCTGCAGAATCAAATCAGATACACACCACAGTGAGGTTTGCCTCGATGACACTTCCTGCAGTAAAGACAGGTTGCTCACAGAGGAATGATACAGTCAACTTCGCTAATAACGACTGCGGATATAACGACAATTCGCGAATAACGACAGAATTTCCATGCCCAGAGCAAAGTCCCATCCCACTGTAATACATTGAATGAGACTTTGGGTGTAACGACACTTCGTGAATGAGGACACCTTTTTGATGCCCCGCCGAGTGTCGTTATAAGCGAAGTTGACTGTACCTGTCACTTGAAAATATTCCTCCGGGCTCTAGACACCGATCATGCATGGCACGCTGCACAATGTACACATGCATCAAGTACTGTTGTAGACATTGAAATCCGGTGGAATGACCGAGGCCTGCACCGCTAGTGGGTACACGCACTGCAGTTCATGTGCACACTGGAAAACATGAACTGCAGTGCGTCCACTACGCAACAGAGTCATAATACGAATGTGTGCTGTGCACCTACTCACAGCTACAAGGCTCCCATGACTCCCATGATAAGTGTCCATTTACCTCTTGAGAATCCGTAAATAAATAGACAATACAGTACAATACCAGGCCAGCGCCCCTGGACACTTGATTTCAATGTCCGCAGCAGCAGTTGCATCATGCATGATCTGAGAAACACTACATACAATGTACCCACCGACATGAACTTGAGTGCATGTAACTCACCGCTTGTGCTACGGTCTTGGCTACGCTGGGCTTTCTCGAGTAGAGGGCATAGTTCTGAAGCTGAGCATCGTACCTGATCATGCGGCACCATTCAAAAGCAGTAAAATAAAAATAACATGCACGGCTATTGATCAGAGACACGCAATGCCCAGTTATGCACTGGCTTCATCTATCGTACTCACTGCTCGCTGTTGGTTAAACTGAAAACATATTCTATTTACCGTACTGGCAATATATGTTGCCGCAGTGAGGCCATGAAGCGTTACATTGGCACATGTTTGCCGCACGCAGGGCGTTACATGCAAAGTCGCACAGGAGCCGTTACACAGGTTTCTATATTGCCGCAGTCCTTTTTTTGCTATTGCCGCATCACATTTTTGCTATTGCCGCATCATTTTTTTGCTTTTGCCGCATCATTTTTTCTTTTCATCCACATTGAAGGCACAGAAATTCAGTTGCTATCCAACTGTTACAAACCCGACGGCAAAGGGCGACAACGATATCAATAGAAGACTATATATTTTAACTATCAGAGTGATCTGTTCACAAAAAGATCATCAAAAGGAAAGTGACATAGGGGAAGAGCGCTTCCTCCAAAAACTACTTTTCACCACGCGGTACACGTGCTTTCACAGTTTTCAGCCTTTTTTTGCAGTGCAAACTGCAATGAAAAGATCGCCGCACCCCGCCGGACGCGCGTTACGAACTCAACGAAAATTTGTCGCACTAGCCTGGTCGCGCGTTACGCCGCACCCCCCTGCGTTACGCGTTACGCGGCAACATATATTTCCAGTACGGTACTAGTATATCCACTATTATACAGTGCCGTATTTTCCGGAGTATAGTGCGCACTTTAGATGTGCTATTTTAGGCCCTTAATGAAGATTGGGGGTGCGCGTTGTACAAAGGTGCGCACTATACTCCGAAAAATACGGTACTAGACTTTCGACCGAGGTATTATGATGTGAGTAAGCATGCGCTCTTCTATACTGGATCGGCTCTCATTACTATGATGAAAGAGCGGGAAATATGAATAGTGAGTATTGTACGGTCTTAGTATAAAAACACCTATTACAAGTAGATATGTGTGTGTGTGTGTGTGTGTGTGTGTGTGTGTGTGTGTGTGTGTGTGTGTTTCTGTGTATGCATGATTACATAAACGTATGCATCTGCAGGTGTTAATTGCAGCTTGTATTTCACTGGCTTCCACATACAATGGGTAGATAAAGGACATTTGACGTGCCTTACCATGTGCCATGGTTATTCTTCGCGTGTGACTCTCCCATTCCAAGCTTGCTGTCCGTTAGCCAGGCACTATAGCCCCCGAACCAAGTTTCCAGGTCCAACTGCTCCGCAAAACTCTTTGACATCTTCAGAAGCTGAAATGCATCAACAAGGTGGACCCAACGTCTGCAGTCGCACACAATAAGAAGTAGAGCCCAATTAGTATGCACAAGACGACAACAGTCTTCATCCACCAAGGGAATCATATATGCATATGCCGGTAACCTATCTCGCATGGAAATGTCAGGCCCTTGCATGAAATTCAGTCGTACGCTACACCTTGCTGCCTTCGTGATGCTTGCGAAATGGCCCTGAATATCTCCAAGTCTATGTTCAATGGGCAAATGCACGGGTTCATGCACACAAGGGTCAAGCATCGGCCTGCCAACAACACACACAGTTCTCAAATGTTATCATTCCAAATATGGTGGTCTTGTCAATATGGTGGTCTTGGCAATATGGTGGTCTTGGCAATATGGTAGTCTTGGCAAGAGAACCTAGAGCATTTTTGCCGCAGCGAGCAGTTGCCGCAAAAGAACAACTTCCATGAAATCTTACGTCGTGTCTATGATGCCGCCCATTGCACCACTGGCGCCCCCGGGGTGGCCCTGCCCAAAATTCAAGTTGGGATTCATCTTGGTATCGGCATCGAGAAACCACTGGTCGGAGATTTGCTGGGCCTTGCTGGCGTATGTCTCATTGTCGGAAAAGAAGTAGGCGATCGCCAACGACTGGTATAACAACAAAATCACATGTTCTTGCATTACTTCAAGCCAAGCACTATCAGTAGAAAACTCTAATTTACGTGTGGGGAGTTGAGAAGGACCGTACGGCAGGGCACCTGGCAAGGGGCTAACTTCTCCTATACCGGGTCATATGCCATGAAAACAAAATTTAATGGTATCTTTCTGATCTTACACTGTTTCGATTATGCCCCAGACGGTTCCGTTTTCTACGCCGGGCCAGGACTGGCCAAAGTTCAGGTTGGGATTCATGTGTGTGCTCTCATCCGTGAACCACTGAGCAGACAATGAGTGTGCTCGCTGCGCATAAGTCTCATTGTCCGAGAAGAAGTATGCAAGACCCAGTGTCTGCAGTGACACGGACAAAATCGAGCAAAAACGAAAAGAAAAGAGAGGATGGGAGAATTGCCCCTCAGCCAGGTGCCTTCACACGCCCTTCTCATTTCCCATCCTCATTTACCATAATTATAGATTAATCATGGGCTTACACGGTGCCGATTATCCCACTGGCATCCCCCTCGTTTATTCCCGGACGAAATGCGGCAAAGTTCAGGTTTGGATTCATCCTAGTCGCCGGGTCCAAGAACCACTGGTTGCTGATGTCCATTGCATGCTCAGCATACGTCTCATTGTCAAACATGTACGCTGCCAGGCCCAACGTCTGATCAAGAATACACACGCACCAAGAGGATGCAGCCATAGTACGAACCAGTCAACCCAGGTAATAACGGAGTCAGAAATAGCCTTTGTTGTGCTTTCAAATCATGTCGATAACCTGCAGAAAGCCATGCCCACCACCTCCCAAGCCATGCCCACCACCTCCCATAGGACGGGTGTTGGCCAGGAACTTTTGCCTCACAAAGCTTGCACGAAATGCACACAACTTTCCCCTAACTAAACAGCAAAACAAAAGCAGTTTCCAGTACGCACTAGCACGTGAGTGCAGGAAAGTTTGGTGGATTCTCCTTTCCCTCCTTGTAGCGATCCGTATGATCAACTCTCTCACTCTGATCATATCTCAACAGACTATTCGTTATTAGTTTAGTAAGCTCTGACCTTGGATTTTGGTCTCCATCCATTTTTGCAAGCATTGCGGCTCCAGTTTAGAGCCAGGTTTGGAAATGTCACATTGTCAGATTGAGCTCTGGTATTTTTTCATGGATCTCTTATTCTGTCCTTGTTCAAAAGAATAATAGGTATTGTGATAGTAATTGTGGACAGTTCTTCAGATTTTCGATGCTGCATCGTATTTGACGGAAAATCCTAAAACCAATTTGCTCGATACCTCGGAGCTCAATTCACCAGAACAGACAGGTCAATCTAAAAGTCCCAAAGGTTTTGTTCCCAGAGGAAGTATGGCATTGTGTCCATGGTGGTCATCATCAGATATCGTGGGTTTTTTTACCTGCACCACATGGTAGGATACATAAAAGTGTGCACATTCAACTTGTGCCCGAGCGCAACTACCCGAGACGCACAGCAGTAGACTTACAGTTACAGCTGCCTGCATCTTGCCCAACGGTACAGAGTCGAACTTATCCACTGCTTCAGAGTCCACCACGCCATCATGAGAAACCCATCTGAGAACGGGGAGAACGGAAAATCACAATTGACTGTTACACTGATGCCGTCAGCTCCGCATATTGCCAGCATAATAGTATGTACATACACAGCAAACAGACTGAGGAATAAAAGCCCCAGGCTCTTTGCAATCAGCACTCCGAAGTTTGCACTAGCACATTCATTGCCTTCTCTTCAGGTGAATACAGGCAGAAGAAGAAAAACAAGAAACTGACCATTGCCATAACAATAATCATGACTAGGTGATACACGCAGCAGTAGGTCGACGAGTGAGAAAAAGCAGAAAAAGCGCAAGGTGTTGATCCTCACACACCTAGAAGCATAGCAAGCCCTACAGGTATGGACTGGAATACATTCGCGCTCAGGCTGACAGCGAGGACAGCCATATACCACTAGTTTGGTTCATTTGTCATCTATTGTTATCACAATGCATATCACGTGTATCACATCTCTTCCCCTGTCACCACTAGTGCAACACTGTAGGATTTGTTATATTTCTCTCCCAAACTCAGACGCATACATATTACATATACACACATGCGCACACACGTACACACACACACACACCACACACACATACACACACACACACACACACACACACACACACACACATACACCACACACACACACACACCACACACACACACACACACCACACACACACACACACACACACACACACACACACACACACACACACACACACACACACACACATACACACACACAAGTAAAAACCTACGGCAGGCCGGTTGTAGTATTGCACCCTTTCGGAAAGGGTGGGGGAAACTTTGGACTGTTACATGGCCAGCTGAACAAACAAGATACACAAGATGTTATGTGCATGGTTAGCAGATTCTTAAAGTAGATCTATTCTTTGAAATTTCCTTCCAGGAATATAGAATGGACACAGCTCTCTAAAAAACTTAAATTTATAGGTATGGTGACCGACCTTCAGACGCAGAAATGTCAGTCTGACTGAACCGTGCTGTAGCATGAAATCTTTATTCTTTATACAGCAATCGTATTCGAACAACCCACTCAGCATATTATCATAAAAATAATAATACCCTCCAATACATGTACTGTAATTCTCTGGATACATCAAAGCCACAATCAGATTTCATCACAGGAATTCAGACTACGCTAGCTAAGATAATACAGTGATTTCCTACTCAGTTCAAGCACTGTGACTCACTAGTAGATTGCCACACTCATGTAGTCGTGTTTGGTTCCACTAGGTGGCGTGAAGTTCTTTGCCATGACGGTGAGCCTGCAAACAAGTAACAGAAGAAAATACTGCCACAGTAAGATACTGTTTCCTTGGAGACAGGACAGGGACGTAGCAGCCGGTCCGGCATTGGCCGGACCACTTTTCGCCCAGAAGCGCGCAGAATGCAGGATTTTGCACCCTAATTTCAATTTTTTCCCAGGCGACACCCCCAGACCCCCTCCAACGGCGGTGCTACGCGCCTGCAAGAATGCGATGACACTGAGAAAAAAGGACACACTTCAGGCTCTTCAACATCATCTTGAAAGTTTTCACTGGGCTATAAGGCTTGAAAGTATACTCCGTGAAAACTTTCAAGGTGATGTTGAAGACCCTGGAGTATGTCCTTTTCCTCAATGTTATTGCTGTAAGATATATGGGTGTATGAGCTCAGTAACTTGCCGCTGAGCAAGTCCATCCATGACACGGCCATCGTCAAGCCAGTGTTGATGCGTGGCCATTCAAGATAATTTAGTGAAAATCTTGTCTTGAGCCACATTGCACTGCTGTACTATCAATAGAAGAGATTCCGGTGATGTCATTGTCCCGACTACAGACAGCTTTGCTTATAACGACACTTGGCGGGGCATCAGAAAAGTGTCCATATTCGCGAAGTGTCAATATATGTATATACCGTAAAGTCACGGATAAAAGCCGGGCTTATAAGCATAATAAAGCTGCTTTCTGCATCAGGCTTTAATGCAAACCAGGCTTGTATGCAAACCAGGCTTATATGCACCACTGATATTTTTGCCAGCCTTGTATGCACGTAGATCTACCACTGACTACCGGTATGGCAGCAGTTTTACTATGCACCGTACATAGCGCACGCACACGTGACCTACCCGATCCGCGCTTGCATAGAAGCCAGGCTTCTAGTACTACGCGCGACAGGCTTATATGCATTTGAACCGTTTCATTTTCAGGCTTCTATCCACGATGTGCTTGTATGCAAACCCGGCTTTTATCCGCGACTTCACGGTAGTTAGATTTGACTTTGCTCTGGCGCGGGAATTCTGTCGTTATTCGCGAATTGTCGTTATATCCACAGTGGTTATTAGCGAAGTTGACTGTTCACGTATTTCACATCACGATGTGAGACAGGTTGAACAGCAGAACACCATAAGATGAAAGCCACGCATCCGTTGGTACTCAGTTTGGTACTCGGTCACGTATTCATGTACTGAGTACGCATACACACGTGCCAACTGGCAGGGCCGGAGTCCGGGATTACAAGTGTGTGCAGCTTATCGCAAGGGACTGAGTTTAAATGACGTCTGATTTTCGCGAGTCTGCTGCATCTGTGCGCTTCTGTGCTGACCTCAAGGCCAACGAGGAGTGAGAGATGTGAGTTTCCGCAAGGGTTTAGGATTCACGAAACTGCCGATAGGGAAATGAACCAGTGTTTGTGCTTATGCCAATCACGTAAACAATAATAGTTCACTCCAATTATAACGAACTTGTACAATGATCACACAGCAATAACGCAACCAAGTCCTTTTCCGCCGTTACTCAGAGTTTTTTTTCCGTGTGAAACACTCGTCAGACAGCATGGTACAAATCTGGTGAGTGTTTCACATGAAACTCTGAGTAACGGCAGAAAAGGACTTGGTTGCACCATTGCTGTGTGATCATTGTATTACTGGCTCTGTCCACTGGACATAGAGCACAATACGCAGCCTGAGGACCTTAAACAAATGCCTATAACGAACTTGTATTATTATAGCGCACCGGTGTCCATGTCCCAGTTTGAACTCATACAAAAATGTGACCCGTTGTAGCGAATCATTTTCGTTCATAACGAACCTTATCTTGATTCAAGGACTGCATGTAAACGAAGTGCCCTCATAGTGATACAGTCATAGGCCACATGCCAGTCAGTGACTTGCTGCTTGTATGATGCGAGATCGAGTGTCTGTTATAACAAACTTCAGCTAAAAGAACTAATTCTCCTGCACAATGATGTTCGTTATTACGGTATTAGGAGTCGACTGTAATTATGTGTGTGTGCTAGCTGGTCACACTCCCTTTTCACCGGGTCCGGTTCTCGCCCACGAAGTGTGACTTACTTGGACGTATCGGCTTTCACGACGCTGTCCGCAGAGTGCATGAGCGCCTCCACGGCTGGCTTGAGGTCGACATCACCCTTCAACACCCGCGCCTTGACCGCGGCCAGCAGCCGCCCATCCCAGGCGAACGTCTCTGGCACTTGGCCATCGCCGCTCGAGGTGTGGGCGAGTGCTGCGACTATCGCCAGGCCCAGAGTAGTAAGCACGGTCGCTTTCGCTTGCCGCTGTTGAAGCATGATGCGTTTCGTACAAACTCTCGTAAGTAGTTTGTGGATCTCCCCAAAATTCTCTCCGTGAGTATCAAAATGAAAAAGGGCTTTACTGTACTCGCCTACTTAGTACTTGCCTACTTGACTACAATCGAATAATCATGTAGATCTATGTATACAGTAGACTACACCGTAGATCTACACGTAGCTCCACGGATCTGGGCCCCGTCAATAAGAGGCCAGCCTGTTGTGACATGACTTGTGGACCTACTACAAAAGTAGATCTACCAGAATGATCATGTCGCCATTGTCGGTAGAGTGCAGATTATCCGCACCCCTCGGGGCACGGGCTGTGTCAAGGTCAGGGCCGGGGGCTCGGGATGTCTCTAAAACATGCATATTCCGGCATGTTTTCATCGTTTTTCATTCTCATTACATAACATAAGCAGTACAACTGACAGGACCTAGTCCTATTCCTACAGACTACAGTACAGGCGCACTTCACTCTTCACTTGACTTCAGATTCCTAATGATGATATCCCGTTTTGACTCCAACCTGTTCTGTTGTCATCTTGTGCATGGCTTGGTAAGCTTGATTGGTGCTCCAAGAGGGGGAAATCAGCGAAAACCTCGAAAACATGAGATCAGTGAAGATGCTTGAAGTTAATATTTGTAGAAACTTGCATGATCAAAAAGTAGACCTGGAGGACTAAAATTTAATTAAAGGGTAAGTTCACCCTAAAATGCATCACCAGTACAAAATTAATGTCCGAATACAAATTCGATAGGCAGTAGGAACAAGTGGAATGAGTGCACAACTGCATCCTCAATGCACGCACTGAGGGCCCGGTTCACAGCAGCAAGAGAATGATTCTAAACTAATCAAAGGACCCCTTAGAGGCGATTTACACGACGGCAGTATATCCCGTAGGGAGGAGAAGCACATGATCCCGAGAGCTTGCCACGGGAAAACGAAAATCGATGCATGGCAGGATGCACGCACAGTACCTGGGCTGTAGAACAAAACAGTCCATGGAATGCCACGATATGCAATTCCACCCCAGCCCCCTCATGGCACCGGGACCGTACCGGGATAGCCGGCGGGATACATTCGCGCCAAAAAATGACCACATGTGACTGAATCTCCATGGTAGCATCACGCACGAGATGAATCCTGCCATCGTGTAAATCACCTCTTACACACACCATCACCATCATCCCCATCAGCACATCCAAGTTCATGCACCTTCAAAATAGATGCGTCAGTCTCCAAATGTGCACATTTGGGGCTTCATGCTGCGGATATCATACATTGATTCATAATCCAGAAACAGCAACTTAATAATTATGATAGGATAAGGGAGTAAATAGGCAAAATCGTGATCAACGAGAAATTCAGTTGCCATCACATGCTTTCACCACACACAGTCAGATGAAATCATAGGAATGAAGCGAATCCCGGATTCCTGCCATCAAAATAGAAAATGAAATTGTCCGGTGACGCAATTTTTCCTCAAGCATCTTTAGCAAGCTGGTAATAATGTGCTTACTGTGCACAGATATACAGGTACTGCACTGGAAAAAAAGGTAAAATGACACTGACAATAACTGCTACAATTCAGCGGTAGCGTCCTTGGCAAAAATAGCAAGGAAGTTTGCTGCTCATATAACATTCGAGCTGGCGCTTTTATCACTGACCGTTCAGTACCGGGCTTCTTGTATGCTCTGAATGGTAGTCGTGAGTCAAGTGGCAAGTCAAAAAGGAGAAATGTAAACTCGACCGTTGCGAGCAACCAAAATTTCTGACCACTAACTAGTGTTTGAAAATAATTTTTTATCAACCACCACACCATAACTGGTGTTTAGTCACGGAGCCAGTCCAAGTCGTCATCATCGTCGTCGTCAAACAATCTAACATTGCCGCCTATTCGAGTTGACGTTGCTCTTGGTCGAGATGGCTGAAACAATGGCTTGTCATCTGAGTCGGCAACCTCGGACGAGAAGTAACTGGGTGGAGGTGTGCTGGGAATATCTCGGTCATCTGGTTCGAGGGGACTGGGCTCATTGGCAGTGTGCGCTGCATTGCTTTGCGAGTGCTGATGGCTGTCCGTGGATGCCATGCGATGTGGCTGCCCGCCATAGATGCTTTCAAACGCTGGTGGAGCCGTTGGAATAGCAGTCGGTCCTCGGACTGTGGTGGTTGTGCCTTGGCTGGGACTAGCCATGGTGAGTGGACTAGCTGTTGCCGCCGCTGTGACCGTGCTACCAGCATTAGCCGTTGCCAGTGATCCAGTAAAGCCAGCATGTCTCATCAAACTGTTTTGGGCTCTGTCCTCATCGTCATAGTAATGGCCGTCTCGCTCAACTCCGCAGCTCACAGCCGTCCGTGCAGACTGAGCAGCCGTCCTATGTTCAACAGTGTCGGCAGGCTGATGAAGCCAGCCTATGTGTGCCCATTGTGCCATGCTCTGCTGTGTCCAGACATCTTCATCCCTGGAGTAGGCAGGAGCAGAGCGTATCTGTGAACGAATCGGCTCGTCGCGTTCATCGGCTAGATTCGAGCTGTCCAGAGCACTCGAGTGCAAGGCTGTGTCTGAGAAGATATCCGCTGTGACCTCGCACCGGGTTGTCGTATGGCCATCGCTCATCTCCACACAATGCATACCCAGATCACGTGCCTTGACTGCCAGCTTGTACATGCCGTCTCGGTGCGACTGGCTGCCTACTCGGCTGGGGGTGAGTCGTTTGCAGTCTCCGGACGGCGAGATGAGGAAGGCTGAGAAGTGAGGGACGTCATCCAATGCCAATGTACTTCCGTTGCCCGTGCAAAGAGTGAACTCCACATAACACTGGACATCTATGATGAGCTGGCTTGGCACTTTGATGTGGCTTTTGTGAAAATCCACAACAAAGGCGGCAGGGACAGCAATGGATGATATCATCTGCTCAAGACTCTGCTTGACATCCTGCTGGGTGACAATTTTAACACAGCCTGATTCACAGGGCAACTGATCGTTGTGTAATGACCTTTTTATTACCTTCACCTTCTCTTTGAGGGAAATGCCGAGGCGAATGCTGTCCACATTCGAAAATTTCCCTGACTCGACGGCGAGACCGAGGGAACGGCACACACGGGCCGAGGCATTCAGATTTTGCACGCATTGTCGCTGTGTGCGGAGCTTCTGAGATTTTACATTGATCATCTCATCGATCTGCTGCATTAACTGCCGCTGCTTCTCTTCCATTGCATGCTTGATCAACGCCATCAATTGTGAAATTTCACTGGCAGCTTCAATACGCTGCTCACTGAACAACTGCTCTGTGATTGCAATATCAGACAAACAGCGATCAAACTCGGACTGCGTCAACGCCGCATCACTGTTTGTAGAGTCTGTACTTTCACTGCGCTCCCGTGAAGCCGTGCTCGGCGCTTGCCCCTCCCGCAAACCTTGAAGGAGCTTGTCGAGACTCTTTCGATGATCCGTGGCGGCTGAGTGGCTGTCGACAAGTATGTGCGACGCATGCACGGCTGCACTGGCGCAGACTCGGCACAGGACGAGTTTGCACTGCTTGCAGAAAAGCTCCTCCTGCAGCCGATGAATGGTGCAGACGTGCGAGGTGTCCAACGAGCTCGAGCGGATCTCGTCCTCGGTGAGCTCAACGAGACGATGACCCTGGTACACACGTGGCTTCAAATGAGCTTGAGCATGATGCTTGCAGAACGTGGGGCGAGGTATGCAGTCTGCGCAACTGTGCGTTACAGGCGCCAGGTCGGGTGCCTCGCAGAAATCACAGAGCGCCACCGAATCTTTTGCAGTCGGCTCTCCTTCTTCGTCTGCTCTCGAATTGAATACGCTGGGCTTGAAATCCACCAAGCTGAAAGCAAGACTATCGCCAAGCCAGCGAGACTTGGTCAGGACGGGGCAGCTGCGGCATTGGAAAGATCCATCGCCCTCTAGATTAGAGGCCAGGCACTGGGTGCAGGCAATGTGCAAGCAATGCAGGAATTTGCCGCTGGACGGTCGATCCTTACCGCACACTGTGCAGCGAGTGAAGACCGCCTCCATTGCCTCCCGTCCTCCCTCAAAGTCCATCCTGGACCTGTTGTACGCCCCTAAACCGCTAAACCGTGGCTGCAGAACTAACTTACTTGAAAAAGTACAGGACTGCTGCAGAATAATGAATGGGATCGTCTGTACTGCATGCTGTATGCACCATGCCCTGTTACCCTGTATTATATTAGTGTATAACGTTCAATTAAAAATTAATGATAATTTAATATGATAATTATTTGAAGGTAAAAATGTCGCAATTTTTGGACTGTACGTGCACTGCGCAGCGATTTTGTCGGACGGATAAGGCCTAAGCCAAGGCAAGGGTACATGAATTGTACTCTTGTTGCTGCTAGAACTAAAGTAGAAGTAACATAGTCATTAGTTAGAACAAATAGCATTTGGTTGATAGCAAGCAAGTCACCATGGTTACTGGTCCGGGATGACGTACCATCATCATGTGACTATGAATAGTATGATTCAGTAGGACCTGGCAACCAGTTACCTTGAAAGCAACACTCTCCCGGCGTGCGAATGGCAAACACCACCCATAGTTCGTATCTCTTCTTTCTTTTTTTCCTTCTTTCTTTCGTGTTCGATATTGAATTATTTATGTTCGCATCACACAATTATTTATTTATTTATTTTTTACAAATTTTGTTTTATTCCATTTCTCATTTTTCATTCGTGTTGGGTTTAACTATTCACTGTACTGATACATGGTTGTATTGTGCTGTGATTTGCCCGCAAAACAGGCCTTCCCTACACTCTTCTTTCACAATAATTATTAGAATGAATTTCTCAATATCCGGTCTGGAGAGAGTTGTGAGGATGCATGGTTTGTTCTCTCACAACATTGGAAAATTCTGGAATTACCTTCCGCCCGACATTACCTCAACGGAATCTCTCAGGCAGCTGTGTCGAAAACACCCACTACAACATCGATACTTCTTGCAAGTAATAGTTACAATGATCAATCCAATCCGTGGTGTAAAATAAATATTCCCATGTACATGTACATGTACATAAGCTGTATTTCGTCAGTAAAGAGACATCATCTTCTCTTCTGGTATCATGTCTAACATTGGGTGTGGCCCAAGCGAAGGCTAGGCTAACGCCGATGCCAGCGCGAAAGGGCTGCTGATGATGATGATGATGATGAAAGAGACATCAGGAAACCCCTCGACAGGCGAACAACCTTTGGGGAATCCATACAAAAATTAATACACATGCGCAGCATCCCTACCTCTGCCACCCTCTGGATCCACCCAGTGTAGCTGGCCTTTATCAAAATTATCCTCCCAGCTTAGACAGGATTCCATACAAAGATCTATCTTGAGTAGGCTGAGGAAGATTGTGCCTGAAGAGCACCACATGTACATGTACTTCAGTATATACATGTACATGTATGTATACATGTACGTGTATATACAAATACAAAGAGAAAAACTTCATTCTGCCAGCGGAGAGGGCTCAACACAATAATGTGGAGCACTATGTACACACAAAAAGGCACAATGGAGGTTTACTGAGTTGTCGCAACTCGGAGTTTCTTGCTCAATGCAATCTAGTCGCCTGATGATTGCATTGAGCAAGAAACTGCGAGTTGCGACAACCCTGTAAACCTCCATTGTGCCTTTTGTGTGTATATACAATTATACATGTTGTTGCTTGACAGCATGTAACAAGGTGGAGACCACGGGAAACAGCGACCTTACTACAACCATTAGGCCTTTGCGGATAATGCCGGCAGAAAAATTGGCAGAATTGGGTAGTTTTTCTGGTAAGTTTCATCATCCGACTCAACTTTCATGTATGGTTGGTATGTGGATAAAGAAATGGAGCAGAATTCGAGGCCTGAATTGCCCGCCATAAGGTTTGTATGGTTCTGCCAATTTCACTGCTTTTCGAGCAGAAGCTGCCGCCTTTTCGAGCATTATCCGCCAATGCCTAGCAACCATCCGCGGTTGGTAGAACCCCGGTCTTTACGACCATCTGAACCGTAAGGGTGTTAGACCCGGTTCTGGCCCTCTGTATTCTAAGGAGTTGTCTTAGGCCCTTAGTTTTCTTGTTGTTGTTGTACCGTCAGTCGTGTATTCGTTGTTCGCTCCTGGATGTCTTTTTGATACTCAGTCCTCTTATAATGTGTACTCCACTAGCATAAAGAGGGTCAGCAAACTCAGAACCAACACCCATACAGTTCAGATGGTCGTAAAGACCGGGGCGGGGCTCTACCAACCGTGGATGGTTGTAGAAAGGTCACTGTTTCCGAACACGGTGGTCCTCCACCTTGTTACATGCTGTCGACCAACAACATGACATTGTTTCAACAAAACAAGGTTTATCTACTATGTATAATATCCAGTACATGTACATAATAGTGCTCTCCAGGACAGGTACAGTCATCAGTCATCACCAGGGATACAAACTTACAAAGATGCTCTGTTTCCAGCGCGACAAACACACTGACTCACGCTACTATCCATACAAAGATGTACAATTATGTGAAACGATAAAGGGAAAGAGCCGGGTTAGTCAGTAGCCCTTGGCGGATAAGTCTCGAAAAATTGGTCGATTCTCCTCGAAAAGCAGTGAAATAATAATTGGCTGATCCATACAAACCTTATGGCAGGCACTCCCTTGAATTCTGCTCGGTTTCTGTTGCCATTTTTCTACCGGCATTATCCGCTGCTGGAATCAGCCCTGGCAAGCAAGCCACAGAGGCGCTTCAGGAACCTTTTTGCATTCAGGGGAGGCAACACGATACTGCAGCTTCTTCTGGCGCTTGTGCTCAAGTAAAAGGCATCAAGGGGTTGGGCCGAGTACGACGCCGCATCAGGATGGAAGACGCGAACGTCAAAGAGAGCATCTTGTGCTCGGGTCCAGAAGCTACAGGCACGGACATCGGCTCTGGCATCCTCTGCGGTGTTTGCCAATGCAACCGAAAATACCCCTCCAGCCTGAGAGTGGGGCTAGCTGGGGCTCGATTACCAATGCGTGGCATACCTCCGTGAGTAGCTCCCCCACCATGGCGGATTGTAGGGAAGCCACCCCGGACAATTTTTTGGTTTGGGTTTGAAATTCTTTATTTTACACATGCATTTTTCTGATTTCTTCTCTAGTGTATGATTTATTGCATTTTAAACCAAAAAAAATCCACCCCGTAGGAAATACATG
Organism: Sycon ciliatum; assembly: GCF_964019385.1. Taxonomy (NCBI): domain Eukaryota; kingdom Metazoa; phylum Porifera; class Calcarea; order Leucosolenida; family Sycettidae; genus Sycon; species Sycon ciliatum. The sequence goes on from NC_088647.1 coordinate 7,899,722, forward strand.
GCATGAGCAGTGGAGAACGGAACTCCACAGGCACACTTCGCGGGGACATCGAGGAGAGGCCAGGCATACCGCAATGCAAGACCGTCCCTGAACTCCTGCTTCGAGAGGTGGAAACCATATTTCTTGAGAGGAAGAGCAGTGAGCCAGGAAGAGGGGACAGCTCATCCAGACGTACGAAGAAAAAGAAAAATCAACAACAGCTGACGAGCCAATGCCATTACAGTACTTGTGTTGATGCTTCCGGCCATTCTCCCTCGATCCCTGTCTCTTCTGCTAGTAGCAGAGTAGTAGTTCAACTTGACTCTGTACCATTACCGATTACACAAAAGAACTTTATTGAAAATCCAAGATCAGATGATCCGCACAGATGAATAGAAATATCCAAAGTCAACGCATGGCCCATGCTCGATATGAACAGAAAAATCCAAAATCAACGCATGCTCACAGGCAATTATTACAGTATTTACTGAGTCGCAGTCACTACTAATAATACCTAATTATTACTATCAAAGGAGATCATTATTAAAATAATGATCTTTACCATAGCGCAACTAAAATGCCGGCTTAAGTTCCAGACCATCCCTACTTGTTAAAGTAGGTCGATAGCCCCGGAATCGGTACCGAATCGGTACCATTAGTGATTACCGATGACTGGTTGTACTTGTGCTGTTGTAGTCAGGACACAAGGAGTTGCTTTCGACACGCGATTTCGATACAGTGCGTCACATCACCATTGTCACAAACATGCAATTGGCCGTTAGCGTTAGCCTTGGTATTATGATTCGTTTATGGTCAGGGCTAGGCTTAGAATTGCAATTAGCTGTACGCCTTGGTATTTAGTTTTGATTTAGAGCTAATAGGGTTGGAGCTAGGGTGTAGATTAGGGTTAGGCCTTAGGGTTAGGGTTAACGTTTTTTTCGCGTTTGCACCAGCATTAGGTTTGCGTGAGGCTTAGAATTGCAATTGGCGGTACGCCTTGGTATTACAGTCAGTTTCAAAAAGATTAGCAATCCTGGCGATCGCCCGGGGAGTTTGCCGTCTTACCGTATGCGCGCTCGAGAGCTGACTGGAAAAACTCACTGTGAACTCGAAGAAATAATCCGCGCGAAAGCATAAAAAATAGACAACTCACTCACGTCGGTACATGTACGTCTGGTTTACAACAAACGAGTTCTTCCTCGTATCGATATGGAGTGGACATGTCGAAAGTGTGGTGAATGTTGACGAGCGGGATGGGTTTCGTGCCCAATTTCTTCAAGTTGAGCTGCGATGCAATTTACTCTCACGATGTGACGAAAACGACATCGACACAGACTCATTCCCAAGGCCATGACTTGGCAAAGCTATCCGTGTGACTTCGACGACATTTTGAGAAAAGCAGACGCCTGTGAAAGCTGATAGAAGACGGCGTTGACTCCTAAATTCAAATAAATTGGCGATCTTGAAATACTAAAATAATTCTCAAAGAGAAATCGATCGATCGATGTGCCGTTGTATTCAACAACACGTAGCTACAGCGCAATGACTTCCGTGTTCACGCACACCGTTTCAGTGTTGTGGGTGTGTTCACATGGCGTGAACCAGTCAAGTGTCAGTAAGTTCGGCAGGAAACGCGAGCTCCAACAACAACAAGTCGTTTGGCGCAGCCACCTTCTTTGGCTTGTACTTTTTGTACCAGCGTGATCACCAAAACAATGAAAAAAAGTTTGACTTCCAGATAGATTGGATTTGAACTCACAACTTCATGGTCAGCAGACAGCATTCATAACCACAAGGCCAAAAAGGAGAGGATAAATCGTGGGTTTTGATAAAAAATCGATACTGACATCCAGGGCAAATTGTAAACCATGGGAAAAGGCCGGAAACCTGGCCGAATTTCTAACTCCTTAACGGCTGGTCCAATTGTTCCGAAACCTTCACAGAACAATTTGCCGTGTCCTAACAAGCCATTCTATGTACTTTGTTGTCCAAATTTCTCTTATCTTCATACTTTTTAAGACCAAAACCTGATTGCTAATCTTTTTGAAATGGACTATAGGTTTCGTTTATGGTTAGTATTAAGCAGGCACAGTGGGTTGGTCAAAGACCATGGTTCAAGTCCTGCCTGGGAGCGTTTTTTCCAGTCGGGCTGTAACCCACAGTCAACTGGGAACTTGTGGCCAGGCACAAGGGGTACATGGATGCAGCTAAATGCGGTTTCTCTGCACTTGTGCCAGTGGTTTTGAGACTTATCCATTCACCCCCACCGTTAGGCGCAGCATCTGCCGCTAGGGTTACCGGGTGTTAGCGGCCATCGTGAGTTCCCTTCGGGAACGGACACGATAATTTACTTTAAAAAAATGTTTTTTAGGGTTACTTAGGATTAGAGTTAGGGTTAGGGTTAATTGTTTTTAATCGCTTTCACCAGCATTAGTTCAGGGCTAGGCTTAGAACAAGCTGTAGTGTACGCCTTGGTATTAGGTTTTGGTTTAGAGCTAGGCCTGCTAGGGTCAGGTTTGGAGTTAGGTTTAGGGTTTATTCAGGTTGGGGTTAACGTAGCGTGAGGCTTAGAATTGCAATTGGCCGTACGCCTTGGTATTAGGTTTCGTTTATGGTTAGTATTAGGCAGGCACAGTGGGTTGGTCAAAGACCATGGTTCAAGTCCTGCCTGGGAGCGTTTTTTCCAGTCGGGCTGTAACCCACAGTCAACTGGGAACTTGTGGCCAGGCACAAGGGGTACATGGATGCAGCTAAATGCGGTTTCTCTGCACTTGTGCCAGTGGTTTTGAGACTTATCCATTCACCCCCACCGTTAGGCGCAGCATCTGCCGCTAGGGTTACCGGGTGTTAGCGGCCATCGTGAGTTCCCTTCGGGAACGGACACGATAATTTACTTAAAAAAAATGTTTTTTAGGGTTACTTAGGATTAGAGTTAGGGTTAGGGTTAATTGTTTTTAATCGCTTTCACCAGCATTAGTTCAGGGCTAGGCTTAGAACAAGCTGTAGTGTACGCCTTGGTATTAGGTTTTGGTTTAGAGCTAGGCCTGCTAGGGTCAGGTTTGGAGTTAGGTTTAGGGTTTATTCAGGTTGGGGTTAACGTAGCGTGAGGCTTAGAATTGCAATTGGCCGTACGCCTTGGTATTAGGTTTCATTTATGGTTAGGATTCGGGTTACTTAGGGTTAGAGTTTGGGTTGGTTGGTTGGTTGGTTTATTTTAATTCGCACAATAAACGGGAACTAGGCCCAATGATATAAAGGCAAATGGATAAGACGCATTTAGAAAAGAGAGGACAGCACCTAGAAAATTACGAAAGAAGAAGTATCTGACAGCGGAGTCAAGCGAGTATCAGGGGTGACAGGGTGGTGGAGGAGAGCTAGGGGGGGGGGGGGGGTAGTCTGAGCAACAATATGGTAGGCAACTTATGCTAAACTGTTTCTGTCTGGCTATGGTCCGAACTTCATCCGGCAGCAGGTTCCAGAGTGCAGATCCTGCGACGGACGGCCGAGAAGCGCCAGAGCGAGTGGAGGATGGCTGACTGAGCAGACCACTGGACCTCTGATGACGGGTTCTCCTGCCAGCAGATCTGACGAACAGTACAGACAGCGTGGCACTAGCGTTCCTGTGAAGGCACCTCCAGACAAACACTAGTAGCTTGCGCTTGCTGAGTTCGCTTATCCGGTACAAGCCGTGCTGCACCAGTAGGGGATGCACGGTTGTGTAGGGTGGGTGGCCGTCGATAGCTTGGATAGCCCTGTTCTGTAGCAGACCCAGGTGATCAAGGTGATCAAGCTGGCGACCAAGGAGCGCGGGGAAGAAGGCATTACAGCCATAGACTATGTCAGGGATGACAACAGCCTGGACGAAGAGACGCCGTGCAGATCGGGATAGGGAGCGACGGGCTCGCCACAGCGCACCAATCTTACGGGTAATTTTGCTGACAATTCGGTCCACTTGAGCGTCCCATGAAAGCTTACTATCAAGTACAACACCGAGGTATGTGGTAGTCGATGCGGTTGGAACGTTTGCTCCACGACACTGGACAGTTACGAGAGGGTTGTCCACCTAGTACCTGTCCGTGAGGAAGTGTTAGGGTTAGGGTAACGTTTTTTTCGCGTTTGCACCAGCATTAGTTTTGCGTGGGGCTTAGCATTGCCGTAGATCTACGCCTTGGTATTAGGCCGGCATCTCGGCGCAAACACCTCTTTGAGTCGAGATGACGGCGCCGGTGCCCGTCTTGGAGGGAACATCGTCACCGCACTACATAGGACAATCATATCTACATGATTGTATACACTGCGTGATTATCGCCAGCACTCTGGCTACAGTCTCTGGCTAGGTGTGACCCTGTACTTTTGACGCGCACAGCCCGCGTAAATCCACAGCAGCCACTACAGTCAGTAGTCCTAGTCCGTGTGTGGATCTACACCGCGATTACTGATTCTGCTACTAGTACCACTACTCTTATTCTTCTCCGGTTCATCTTGGATTTTCAATGAAGTTCTTTGAGTGTACACCGCGATATGCCCTCACCCTTGACTTCATAATGATAGCGCGTGCAGTGCCGCATTGTTTATAAGCATTGTTCACTCAAAACATTTGGTCAGCTTGTTGTTGGCCGGTGCAATGTAGCGCTTGTTTGCCAAGGAAGGAAGGAAAACGAAAAAAAGACGTCGCCGGAGCAGCCTTGGAGCCAACATCCATTCTATAATTATAACTGCTTCCAAGCGGCCCTGCCCTGTTGCTGGACTTCCGAATGATCTACATGTAGATAACGCTCCGTCGCCTCGTTATACACACAGACGAAACCTACCAGTCGAAGAACTGTTTTTACGCCCAGTGCCGTCTACGTCCGGACGTTCGCCGCCGCCGCAAAGTTCTCATCGGTATGATTGTTGTAGCTGCTGCCTGTGCTGGTGCATGGTACGTGTAGAGGAAGTGGAGAGTTTCAAGGTCAGTGGAGAATTTATAGTCGAAACACCTGTCCGACTGCGATTGCTCCTCAAACTCAAAGCCTCGACCTGTCCCATAAAGTGGAAAAAGGCGGTGCAAAGGCCTGAGGAAAGTGATCGCTCAAACTGCCCAACTGCTTCTACAAGCTATTTCTTATTAGTACTGACGCGCTTATGCTCTGAAAGTGTACCATGGTGTACAGACCGAAGCCACGGATCTCAGAGTCGGAGTACCTACCTCCTGTCAGCGGTGTGCATAAATGACTGTATGATTGTGTGAGGGCCTGTATTTTGCCTTGGTGGTGCTGTGGAGTGTCGTGCTGATCCTCCAGGCCTAGGCCGGCCGTGGGCGGCGCTCCCGTTCATGCTGTGGTGTGGCTGGCACATAGCCTCATACATAGGCTACATGTACGAGTCGTAGAGCTAGAGCCTAGATCTTTAAAAAAAGGGTAGGACTAAAGGGACAAGCTTATCTATTTTTGCGGATTTTCTTTCATAAAAAATAAACGTCACAGGCTGCTCTTCGGAGGTGTCCGCGTCCCAGCGGTCCGGGCAAGCGACCGCATCTCAGTGGGACACTTGTCCGTGGCCTTTGTGCTGGAATCTGTGAGAGAGCCTTTCCAGGGACTACACACCTGGGTACCGGGTCTGGACAAATCCCTGGTGTTGCTCCTTTTTTGTTCCTTTCCTTTTTATTTGTTTTTGCTGAGAAAGAAACGTTGCTGCATGAAAAGCTTTCTGTTCACGCCAGCGCCTTTGGCATTTTCTCTAGTAACATTGCTGGCTGATAATGGTCATTGCTCGTGATGCCAATGGTGAAGAGAAGCTGGGTTTCTTGCCATTTGAAACTTCCTGACTCTGAAAATGTAGCTTGAACTAAGAGCTCCAAGTATCAAGTTTAGTTTTTCGTTGTGCCAGACCTATCGTTAGAAGCTGCAGAGATGAGGAGCAAGGGCCTAGCCTAGGGAGGCGTTGGATTAATGCCAATAATGGTGTTTATGGCCCTGAAGACGCCAGCGGTTTTCACTTGTCAGGAGGACAGCCAAGTAATTAGTTGGAGCAGGCAGATGACAGATTACTTGAGTATTTATAGCAGATCGTCTCAGCACCTCATGGTTACTAGTATCTGACAAATGCCTCTTATTGCTAGTCTGCATTAGAGCATAGCAGAATTGATCATGTCACAAGTAGTTACAAGACTTGATGTCCTACGATTATGCTCAGATCATGTTGCAACTTCACGGGAATATTCGTCCTGCCACTGTGCGCTCTCCCAGAATTGCATGCAGAAGTTACATGCCTGTCACAGTGTGCAATGGACAACGCCTTTGCATTGCTTGTGGATGCAAGCGGATGGAGTGTAGACCAGATGAGAGAAAGTGATCCGGATATTCAACTAGCTTGGACTGCCATAATTAATTGGCCAGATGCCTGGACCATCAGAACATTGCTCCGAACCAATCCACAGAAACAATACCCACACAGGAAGCCAAATGATAAACCCATTCAGCAGCTATCGAACCTTTCATCAAAACGTAATGCAGTGCATGCCTACTACTACTCAAATGAGATCAACGGATGCCACATGCAGATACAACGCGGAGGCTCAGTATTTTCAAGAACACAGTGCAGTCTAGACAACTAGAACAACGGGTCTTGCACCTAATGTCCCTGATTTGCTTGCCGTATTTAGGTCCTTGCAATTCTCCGATGGTTATGTACCACAGTATGAGATATATGAGGGATCCCGGCAGCATGATAGATCCATCGGTACGTGAAATTCTCCTGGACGTTTGTGTGTGGTTATAGTGGTACAGGACATGTGATGTACGCCTCTTTGGTCGCTCACACATGATCCATTACCAGCATTGGTTACACTTTATTATCAATTAATATTTGTTATGACTTACGCTGGTCTGCGTACCCACCCACTCTACTCTAAAAAGTAGAGACTCTCGCTTGCCATTAATTTATCCGATAGTTTGACTCTCTAGGAGTTTCCCTACTACATGTATTATATGATAATTTATTTTACCAATGCTCTAGACAGCAAGCTGTTTTACAATTATCCTTCTACATGACATTGTATATCTTCTTGACACCATGACTTTCTTTGAAGGTCCTGTAGCTATGAAATGTTATTTGCTGCAGGTCATGTGTGTGTGTGTGTGAGTGTGTGTGTGTGTGTGTGTGTGTGAGTGTGTGTGTGTGTGTGAGTGTGTGTGCATGCGTGAATGTCCCACGCGTGGGACATGTACGTGTTCTGTGCCACACAATTTCACTATCTGTATGACAGCACAGCGGCAGGCACAGCGCGCGAGAGAGAGAGAGAGTTTTAATTATATCTCTGATGTGACTTCTGCAGTACTACATGTACTTGTATGATCGAGCGTACGAGTGTGTGTGTGTGTGTGTGTGTGTGTGTGTGTGTGTGTGTGTGTGTGTGTGTGTGTGTGTGTGTGCGTGTGTGGGTGTATGAATGTCCCACGCATAGGTAAATATACAGCCAAGTCTGTGGTGCCACACAATTTCATTATGTGCAGAACAGTGGGCCGGCACAGAGATAGAGACAGACAGACACAGAAAGACAGAGACAGAAACAAAGGGAGGCGCATAAAGAGCAACAGACAGAGACAGAAACAAAGGGAGGCGCATAAAGAGCAACAGACAGAGACACGAACTCAGAGAGAAAGAGACAAAGACGAACAGACAGACGATCAGACCCAGAAAGACAGAAACAAGAAGAGAGGGACAAACATTAAGAAAAACAGGAGAGACAGACAGACACACAGACTCAGGAGAATAACAGACAGAGATAGATAATGTGTGTGTGTGAATATGTGTGTGTGTGTGTGTGTGTGTGTGTGTGTGTGTGTGTGTGTGTGTGTGTGTGCGCGCGTGTGTTTGGGTGTGAATGTCCCACGCATAGGTAAATGTACAGCCACGTATGTGGTGCCACACGATTTCATTATGCGCAGAACAGTGGCCGGTACAGAGATAGAGACAGACAGACACAGAAAGACAGAGACAGAAACAAAGGGATGCACATAAAGAGCGACAGACAGAGACACGGACTCAGAGAGAAAGAGAAATGTACAGCCACGTGTGTGGTGCCACACAATTTCATTATGCGCAGAACAGCGGCCGGTACAGAGATAGAGACAGACAGACACAGAAAGACAGAGACAGAAACAAAGGGATGCACATAAAGAGCGACAGACAGAGACACGGACTCAGAGAGAAAGAGAAATGTACAGCCACGTGTGTGGTGCCACACGATTTCATTATGCGCAGAACAGCGGCCGGTACAGAGATAGAGACAGACAGACACAGAAAGACAGAGACAGAAACAAAGGGATGCACATAAAGAGCGACAGACAGAGACACAGACTCAGAGAGAAAGAGACAGAGACAAAGACAGACAGACAGACAAAGACGATCAGACCCAGAAAGGCAGAATCAGGAGAAAAACAGACAAAGACAATGTGTGTGTGTGTGTGTGTGTGTGTGTGTGTGTGTGCGTGTGTGCGTGTGTGTGTTTGGGTGTGAATGTCCCACGCATAGGTAAATATTCAGCCACATATGTGGTGCCACACGATTAAATTATGTGCAGAACAGCGGCCGGTACAGAGATAGAGACAGGCAGACACAGAAAGACAGAGACAGAAACAGAGGGATGCGCATAAAGAGCGACAAACAGAGACACGGACTCCAAGAGAAGGAGACAAAGACAGACAGACAAAGACGAACAGACAGACGATTAGATCCAGAAAGACAGAGACAGAAAGAGAGGGACAAACGTTAAGGAAAAACAGGAGAGACAGACAGACACACAGACTCAGGAGAAAAACAGACAGAGACAGACAATCAGACATAGAAAGTCAGAGACAGAAACAGAGAGACGCACAGTCATAATGAATGACAAAAGAAGAGACAGACACAAAGATTCAGAGAAAAATAGCAGCAGAGAGAGGCAGATAAAGAAGAAGACACAGAGACAGAGACAGAGAAAAAGACTGAGAGAGGGACAAAGAGAGACAGAAGAATAGCAGCAGAGAGAGCGAAATAGAGCTATAAATACAGGGACAGGCAGACAGACAAACATACATAAAGAGACAAGCAGAGACAGCCAAACAGATAGACCGAGACAAGGAAACAGTTGGAGAGTTACGCAGATAGAATGACCAAGATTCAGACTTAGAGAAACACATAGACACACACAGAAAGAGAGAGAGAGAGAGAGAGAGAGAGAGAGAGAGAGAGAGGAGAGAGAGAGAGAGAGAGAGAGAGAGAGAGAGAGAGAGAGAGAGAGAGAGAGAGAGAGAGAGAAACATAGAGGCACACAGACAGGCAGACTGACAAAGACAGCCAGAAGGAGAAAAACACACAGACGACAGATAGACAGACGAAAGGCACACAGACAGGCAAACTGACAAAGACAGGTAGAAGGAGAAAGACAGACAGACCGACAGATATATACAGAGAGGGAGAGAGAGAGAGATAGAGAGAGATAAAGAAAGAGAGATAAAGAGAGAGAGATAGAGAGAGGGAGAGAGAGATTGATAGAATATAGAGAGACAGACGGACAAAGAAACATGTCGAGACACACAGATACGAGAGATTTCGTTCCTTGTGTTTCTAATACTGAATTACACAAGAGAGATTGGAAGCTGTGTCACAACTCTTGGGCTTCACATATTACTACGATCATCAGGCAACTACTATAATATAAGTAGGTAGCAGCAGAAAAACATATAGTGAGGTGAACTCATAAAACAGTGAGCCGAAAAAATACGATTAAAAAAGCCGATTCACAAACCAGGTAAAGACAGGAAGAGAGAGAGAGAGAGAGAAAGATATGTGCGCATATACCCTGCACCCATGCACGCGCATACACACTGAAGGGAGTTGATAGGTGGGGAATTAAGTCTGGCTTTGGAAATTTTATTTTTCATTGCAATCATGTTCGGCCTCATTTTCTCTGTGCTGCGCTGATGAGTCCACCAAGGACGAAACAGTTCTGTCCGCAGATTGGGTATAGGTAGATAGAGAGATATAGATGAAGATCGAGAGAGAGAGAGAGAGAGAGAGAGAGAGAGAGAGAGAGAGAGAGAGAGAGAGAGACATAGGCAGCTGTATTGGCGATTATAATCCGATGTATTCTGTGTGGCGTAGACCAGGTGTGCATTGAGAATCATTTCACAAGGCCTCGCAATAATTATATGGAATTGTGCAGTAATGTGGTGCAAGTCTTCATACGTTTCACTCAGGTCATGTCTGATATCGGCATAAGAGAAAATCAGTGGGTGTCCATCCACTTCACTTGCAGACTTGCGTGTTTCTCTTGCGACGGATGCACATGGTACTTAGCTTCTGTGTCAATTGGCTCATTCTGCAGGCGAGTGATCCCTGCCTGAGTTCAATGCCGGAAAAGGTAAGTAGCTCTAGAGTGCAGTATAGAGAACATTATGCCAAATACGCGGTCATTAGGAGAGACTATACCAGCAACTTCCACTCATATACTTGAATATCTAATTGGATCTGTATAGAAGACACTGCTCAGTGGTATTGGAGTTGTGGTTGATCAACAGCGTATCTTTTAGGTCCATTGGTCTTGTTTGAGTGACACTAGCCATGCAACCGGACAATGTTGGTGAACGGCTTAATTACCAAAGAACTTGATTGGTTTGCCATTTAGCTTCCTGTGTGGCGTGATATTGTTTCCGTGGACTGGTTTAGATTCTTGTCCACGTTTCCAGGAGTCTAGCCAATTAATAGCAGCCCAAGCTATTTGAATAGCCGGATTATGTCTTCTTATCTGGCCTGCACTCCATCCGCTTGAATCCGTAAGCAGTGCAAACGCGTTGTCCCTTGCACACTGTGACAGGCATGTGACTTCTGCATGCAATTCTGGAAGAGTGTACAGTGGCAGGACGAATATTCCTGTGAAGTAGCAACATGATCTGAGTATAATCGTAGGACATCAAGTCTTGACACTACTTGTGACATGATCAATTCTGCTAATGCTCTAGTGCAGACTAGCAATAAGAGGCATTTGTCAGATACTAGTAACCATGAGGTACTGAGACGATTCTCTTTGGCAAGCCACCCACTCGGCTATAAATGCTCAAAGTTAATAATCTGTCATCTGCCTGCTCCAACCTGGCTGTCCTCCTGACAAGTGAAAACCGCTGGCGTCGTCCGGGCCATAAACACCATTATTGGCATTAATCCAACGCCTCACTTGCTCCTCATCTCTGCAGGTCGTAACAATAGGTCTGGCACATCGAAAAACTGAAATATTTGGAGCTCTTAGTTCAAGCTACATTTTCAGAGTCAGGAAGTTGGAAATGGCAAGAAACCCAGCTTCCCGTCACCTTCTAAGTTGACATCACGAGCAATGACCATTATCAGCCAGCAATGTTTTACTAGAACAAAGGCGCTGGCGCATGGCGGGAACAGAAAGCTTTCCATCCAGCAACGTTTCTTTCTCAGCAAAAACAAATAAAAAGGAAAGGAACAAAAAAGGAGCCATACCCGATACCCGGGTACCCAGGTGTGTAGTCCCTGGAAAGGCTCTCCCACAGATTACAGTACAAAGGCCACGGCCAAGTGTCCCACTGAGATTCGGTCGCTTGCCCGGACCGCTGGGACGCGGACACCTCCGAAGAGCAGCCTGTGACGTTTATTTTTTATGAAAGAAAATCCGCAAAAATAGATAAGCTTGTCCCTTTAGCCTTTCGCTTAAAAAAATAACTATTATTTTTATAAAGCGTTGAATTCTGCGCGCGTGTCATCACGGGCCCGGGCCGGGCGAGCGTGCACTGACTGTACTCGTACTGCGTACCGCGAATGCCAGGTGTACCGGTAGATCTACGCGGTGTGTGCGCGCTTTGTTTTGTGTAGCACGCAACTCGATCGCCTCTCAAAAAAAGGCTCTCATGCTAGCTCCGTACTACACGTACCTGCTGAGATCATGATCAAGCTCTTGCAAAAAAAAAGCAACTGAACTCAGCTCATGCAATCAAGAAAAAAGTTCATTTCCTTGACCACGATATTGAAAAAATAATTGTGTTGTGGATTTGTGCTCTGGTGTTCTTCTTGGTTTGGATCTCCCACTAATGCCCTTCATAGTCTGCTCTGAGTTGATGTTACCCATCTATGCATTCGAAGAAGTACGAGCCACCAGACTTGCGCAAAGCATCGTCATTTCAAACCCGCGAGGATGCTCTTGCGAAAAAAACATGTCAATGGAAATCGCTGGAGATCTATGGGAAAGTTCTGACCGTGAGCAACGAGGTGTTTGGAATGAATCATCTGACCAGTCTCCACATGGCCAATAATCGGATATCTCATTTGCCCAGCTGTGTCGGCAATCTTCGATCGCTTGAGTTTCTCGATCTCTCAAACAATGTTTTGGAAGATTTGCCCAAAGAGATAGGCGATTTGCTGAACTTGCGTGAGTTACACTTGAGGCACAACCAGTTGAGAGAACTCCCGTTTGAGGTTGGGCGACTCTTTCAGCTCAGCAAGCTATCTATCGAAGGTAACCCGTTCAACCAGGAGTACCCTAGCGCTCATCCCTCGGATCCACAACCTATTCTTCTCTATCTCCTTGATAATCTGCAAGGTGAGTTATTCACCCAATATCCAATACATGTGGGTGTATTTAATTTTGGAATGTGATGCAAGGGCAAAATAAGCTTCTTTGGTTGGCTGCGCATTTGAAATTGAACTAGCCATTTTTGTTTAGGTAGAGAGCACAGCTGGACACCCATATAATTGTACAGGGTAAAAGGGTTTTCTTGACTTGTACCCCCTAAAAATGTCGATCTAGGTTCAGCATGCACATAGTGACCATGAATGACATGCACCAGCCATCCTACACATATGATTGGGGGCCGTGCACTCCCATAAGGCCATGGTAAAAATTATCTTTGATTCTCAAGTACGCGCGCACCGACGGTTTTTTAAAATTCTTTGCATGCATATGCGCGCATTGGCCGGCCGGCCATGCATGATGTACAAATACGGCATGAATCAGGGAGTAGTAAAATACCGGTATTTTTCTACTCCCTGGCCTGAATATAATGAACATGCGACCATATGGCCATGTACATATGTGTGACCCTATCTTTGGAAATAAAAAAATTGTGGGAAATAAAATAAAAAATCGCTCGCTCGCTCCGATTTTCACAGGCTCATGACCTGAGAATCAACTTTATTTTTACCATGGCCTAAAACTTAGGGGGACCAGCTACACCCCTTGTGTGTGTGTGTGTGTGCGTTTGTGCGTGTATGTGTCTGTGTATGTGTGCATGGTGTGTGTGTGTGTACATGGTGTGTATGCAATGCATGTGTGTGTGTGGGTGCCAACCTGTCAGAAGGCTACCTTCTTGCAAAAGCATTTGGAAGTTGTACTAATTTCGGCTCCACAATCCAGTGTGTCGTTACTCTATGGGCCACAGCCAGCTAAAACAGATCTTAGAGTGAAATTTTCCAATTTTTTATTCTAGAAAATTGTCACTTGCCTCACCACCTTGTCTCTTGAACTAGACTACCAAACAAATATAAAGAACAAGGCCCGACAAGATGCTATCACCACCAGTTGATGAATGAAGCACAGCGTGAATGCGCTCGACAGAAACAATTCTTCATTCGGTCATGTGTCAAAAAGTTTACGAAACCCCAACAACATGTTTTAGCTGACTGCGGCCCATATACCGTAATCTAGCACATACTAGTGTAAGACCATGGTCCTTATATTCGAAAAGTCGCTGTTTTCGGTCCTTTCACAGGTGCATTTTCATTCGATTAGACAATTGCGAGAGACAAACATTGCATCGCCATGTACATGATTGTGCAAGTACGCAAATTATTGGTTAATGCCAGTACAATGGAACCATGATGATCCCCGTGTGGTTTTCTGATTTTCATTTACATACCGTATGTCCACGCATGTAAAGCCATGGCGTTATATCCGAATATTAGGCCACCCTCACTTATAAAGCCATGGCGTTATAAGTGAACAAAATTCAATCTTCACGATGATCTTGCCATGCTCGAAGCATTGCTAGAAACGCTGAAGCCCCGCGCCACGGCGCTGATGGAGCTCTCCTCCAGTGCAGCTACAGCACGAAGCTTCTGCGAAATTGTGTAGCTCTTCCTTGACTTCGGCTTGATCTCGAAGAAACAAACTCAGGCTGAAGAAAATTGAAAGTGCATGCATGCTCGGCGTGAACGTACAACGGTACCGTACGGGTGCTCGCAGTTCATGCTCTGCCAATTTTTTTGCATGTACGAGGTAAAAGTAAAAAAAGTAAAGTAAAAAAAAGGCTATCATTCCGTTGCCCTGGCGAGTTTTGAAGTGTGCTTGGTCTCATTCTGTCACTCTGTTTGTCCTCCGTCCACTTATGGACTTCCTGATCGCACACAATAAACACGAGAGACACACCGTGGGGTTGCTTTACATGCACTTTTCTGGGTGAACAAATGCATGTGTGTGTGTGTGTGTGTGTGTGTGTGTGTGTGTGTGTGTACGTACGTAAAGACAATCCTATTAATTTTGGTAAAGTAATGATCCGAACCTTTAAGGCAGTGATTGAGTTAAGTGTTGAATCTTGTCTCGTTCTATTCTTGCAGTTGCTCCTCAGCCACCTCCTCGGCAATGGACTAGAGTACATTCCTTGACTGAAACCGGGTTTACTGGCTCTGGTAAAAACTACTACTAGTATCCTTGAATTTAGTTGATCAGCTGATCTCTCTCTCTCTCTCTCTCTCTCTCTCTCTCTCTCTCTCTCTCTCTCTCTCTCTCTCTCTCTCTCTCTCTCTCTCTCTCTCTCTCTCTCTCTCTCTCTCTATCTATCTCTTTCTCTCTATCTCTCTCTCTCTCTCTCTCTCTCTCTCTCTCTCTCTCTCTCTCTCTCTCTCTCTCTCTCTATCTCTCTATCTCTCTCTCTCTCTCTCTCTCCTTTTTTTCGCATGCAAGCACGCGCACATACACGCACACATGTGTGTGCGCACATTGCCATGTTAGTTGATCTACCATTTCTTTGGCATATTGTCAATGATGGCCATGACGTAATATATAGCGTTGCTCTCACTTTGGGTTTGTGCATGCTCAGGTGAGCGGTTTTCTGTGATGTCGTACAACGTTCTCAGCGATAAATACGCTACGCGCCAGCTATATGGATACTGTCCATCATGGTCCCTCATCTGGTCGTTTCGGAGAGATCTGATCTTTAAAGAGCTGTCGCAGACGAATGCTGATATCATAAGTTTACAGGTAACACAGGCTTTTACTGTTAAACTCTGTGTGTGTGGTGCGTGCGTGTGCGCACCTCTGGTGGGTTCAGGGTTCGTATTCTTTCTATTAGAAGTTTACATACCTATTAGCCATGGACTGCTTTTGGCTATAAGGTTATATCAGATCCACTCTGATTTAGCCACCCACACTAGTAGCAAGTATTACCTTCACTGGGGGCAGGGGTAACTGTAGGTGGATCCCAGGATGGATACCCTGATGGCGTCAATCCTTTTTCTGCACCTTTCCTCACCCACTTACTGAGGTGTGGTGAGCCCATAAGTGGGATCATTTCCAAGTCCACCCATAGTTTGGGGATTTCAGGGGGTGTCGGCCGTTGGGTGGTTCAATAGCCAATTGAGTCATCTTTCCTGGAATTCCAAGTTTCCTTCGAGTCTCTCTTCCCTCTCCCGGGGAGACCCACGTGACCAGTTTTGGCAGTCAGCAAGTACATGTGTGTTTGTGTGTGTGTGCGTGTGGAGTTACTTTACCAGCCAGCCTTGTTGGTAAAGTAACGCCAATTTCACTTCAAGGTACCAGTACATCAAGTGTCTGCTTCTATCAAAGCAGCGTGCTGTCTATACTGGTTACCCCAGCTAGTGTAGGATGTGCATAGATAACTGTCTTGGCAGTCCTATTCCGATGTACTCCGTGTGGTGTAGACCAGGTGTGCATTGGGGGGTCGATTCACATGGCTTTGCCAGTTGTGTGGATCAGACAGTTATCTGGCGCTTGTCTTGATCTGTTTCATTCAGAATCAGATCCGCTATCGTTGCTGTAAAGAGAAAAAATTGTGGGTGCACATCCAGTGCATTTGTAGTTTTGCGTGCTTCTCTTGCGACGGGCGTATACATGGTACATGGTGCGTGTGTGCGCGTGTGTATGTGCGCGCGTGTGTGTGTGTGTACCACCCAAGGGTGCGGGTTCTATTCCCGACGATTATGGCCATACACGTTTCTTCTCTTTCTCAGACTCACGACTTTTCTTTCATAATCCATGGGTGGTTACCGACAGCCAGTGCATGCCGCAGTATGTGGTTTTGAGTCCCCATAAGTTTGAGTCTTCATCGACGGCCGGCTATGAAAGATGTACGTTCCGTTTCTAGAAACTTTGATCCAATTTGTTGACGTGCTGTTTAGCCATTGTCAAGGAATGACTGCTAACAGGCTCTTAACCCTTTAAGAGCCACAGGAAAATTTCAAAATTCTGCATTTTTTCGTGTTCCTTGGATCATAGCTTCAGTTCTACTCACTCAATCCTCACAATCTAGGGCTTCCTGGAAAGGTCTCCGCGAGAGGAAGAGAATGAGGTCGATCATGATCGCCAGCACACCGTCTATCCAGCGCTAGATCGCAGCGACAGTACGAAAAATGCCCCAAATGCGTCCAATTGCGTCCCGCTCCAGATATTTCATTTTGCTCGATCTTGGAGTTCCAATTTTTTCGCTGTGTACTCTTGACAATATCAACAGTGAAACCCGTGCAAATTCGAGTAAACCAGAGTGACGAAAAGTCTCAAAATTCTCAATACTAAAGTCGCACTGCGCGCTTTTGAAATTGCCGCGATCGCGGCTCAACTTACGAGTGATTTATCTCAGGAACCGTAGCTCGCAGCGCTTCGCGGATTGTTTCTCCCGACAAGTGAGAGTTTTCTCTTCGCCCTGGATATTTCGATCACTGGATTTGAGCGAGATTGGACTGAGTTACGATCTTTTGAAGTTTTGCATTTGAATGCGTCGTTTACGACGCATTCAAGTATGGGGCGGCTCTTAAAGGGTTAAAAGATAGGTGCATATTTCTGTGACGCGGAGGAAGCAGCGTATGTAATTGTGACCGAAATGGAGGTTTACGGATTTGAACAAAATTGTTTGAGATTGGCGTTTTATTATTTTTCTACTAAGGTATCTGTCTTCTTTACTTGCTATGTGCTATCTTATGCTGCAGGAGGTTGAAACAGTAGAGTTCCAAAACTTCTTCCAGCCGAAGCTGACGGTACTTGGCTATGATCATATTTTCAGTGTGAAGTCCCGCGCCAAGACGATGCCGGAGTCCGAAGCTAGGCATGTAGATGGCTGTGCGATATTCTTCAAGCGCAACCGCTTTCGCATGATCCATCGGTACACTATGGAGTTCAACCAGATGGCAGCGCAGCACTCCAAGGGAGCGCCCGACATGCTTAACCGGGTCATGACAAAAGACAACATTGGCATTGCAGCGCTTCTCGAGGTAGGCCTGCTAAGTTGATGTGTGCGTTAGCTGTGCTGCCATAGCATTCATCCCAATGCTAGCCTTGCACTGTGGCTGGGTATGAGCAACAGCTTGCTAGCTAACCTTACCATTGATGCCATCTACGGATGAGAAATGTATCGGTTAAAGGGGCACTCCGGCTTCATTTTCGACGCCGAGTTTTCGATGCCAAGACGAAGGTAGGTGAAAGAGAAGACCCCTCGAACAAGAACGAGTCTCCAGAAGCGATCGAGTCGAGCAGGAAGACGACTTTTGAATTTCGGCCGAGCGAGCGCTGATGACGTAATGAGGGATTAGCTTGCCAGTGGAAATGCATCTGCGCACATACATTTCACACACTTTTTGGCCAATTTTCAATCGAAGAGGAGGTTGTTTGCTATGTTCTCCCAACGCCGTGAGCGATCCCGTCTTCTATACCCTTCCAGGTACCCTGAAGGTCCTCCAGAGGAGAATTTATCTCCATCAAAGCGTTGTTGATCCGCTAAATTCGTCTCGAGACATATTCACCCAGTGCAGTGCTGATAAATGTAGAATGTTGAATCTGTGATAATTGTCGACGATGGAGAGAGAGGCTGATAGCCGCTGTCGCAGGGAGAGTGAAGCTGCTGGAAGTAACAACAGGGAGCCCGTTTGTATCACCTGAACAACCAGACTTCAAAGCAGCTTGACCAAATCGGAGGGTGCCTCGTTGCTTATCGTGAATATTACACCGACATGAATTACTTCAAGTATACTGGTGAGTTTTTATCTTGTTTTGTTCGTATGCTAGTACCCTGGCCTGGAGTTCTCGTTAGCAAATTCCTATTCCCTGGCGTTTTCTAAACATTCCGTGTAGGACTGAATACGTGATCAAGTATTCCGATTTGGGTAGATGTGGAATTTGGACATGTATTTTTATTAAAAAAATTATTTTCCAAATATTGCGTTTGTAGAGAAATGGTTGCCCAAATACAACAAAATTTATTCTGCAGTTCTACAACTAACTTGTACTGAAATCCAGTCGAAGTAAAAATGATTCTTCATGACAGTTGAGGTCAATGAAATCTGATCCAGGCATAACGAATGGTGACGCCTGCCACCCCGGGAACGAATGCCCATTTGGTGGGGGATACCAAAGTACTCGAAAGTAGTGCGTGTTTCAATGTGGCATGGAAGTTTTATATGATCTCTGGTCAATGCAACATACGATAGCCATCATGAATTGCAGGCCTCGAATGCAACTCCGACCAGAATTGGCAGTTCCCAAAGTTAGATGCTTTATAATTCCATGGCCCCAGCTGTAGTTATAGAGGGTTTTTGCACATTATTCTTATAGTCGATAGGTTTATACTGATGGCCACAAACAACGGCAGTTCAAACTTCACTGATGTGTTCATGAGCTGAGAGATTTCTCTCCACTATTTCTGTTGTGCACACAGGTCTGTCCGATATGCATTGACCGTATTGGGTATGGTACCTGCTCTGAGAAGGGAATCGCTGGAGCCACAGTCCAACTATACAGGCTTTCAAGAAACAGAGAGGAGCCATCTTTGCAAGCTGATACCTGATGTGTACCGACAGAATTCTCACGAGATAGCTTACAGACTACGCCTGGTGTATACTTCATAGTACTCCTTCGACTACTGTCTAGAATCAAGTCGACTGAAGCAAGTTCAAACAACTCTGGCTTCAAACGAGCCATCGATTAGACAAACAAAACATTCTCTCATATACTAGAGCACTCTGACAACTCACGACCTATTCCTAACGATTGCCACCGCTTATAAATATGTAGAGTACTGATTGGAATGTGCTCACAATCTCAACAATCCAGTGCTATAATTATTTGAACTATGTGTTCCTTCCATAAATGTTGTATCCACATATAATCCACAGTGCTGCAAAGTTTCAGAGTTCTCAGAGTATCAAACAAAATTATTTCAAATACAGTGAAATAGTTCGTGGACATTATAGCGTAACTTGTAGTTCCCTGGTCCTTTTCTTTGCTATAAATTAATCCTTTGCTCTCTAGCCACCGGCGAGTCCAACAGTGAAATTGTTAGTTCATATTTATGTGGGTATGTGTGTGTGTGGGGGGGGGGGGTGAACATATTTCTATATAAGGGACCTGCAACTGTAATACCACAGTACAGTAGATAGCAAATATGTAGAAAACAGAAATGCATGTTCCCATCATTGTACATGGACGGACGCAGCAGGCCGAAGCTATCAGCCAGAACAGGATTTACAATCGCCTAGAGATACTTGAGCTATTCCAGTATTCTCCGTGAGCTGTCCCATTACACAATGGTTCATGCCACCATTATTTCTGGTAGTATCCATGTGCATAATTCCAAGAACATCTCGGATTCTTCAGCAATTTGTGCCACGGCAAAAGACAACGCTTGACTCGGTCACTGGGGCTGTCAAACTTCGCATCACAAATGAACTTCAATTTCTCATCTGGTTCAAGTATATGTACTGCCATGACTTGACCATGCTTCATCCACAGCTGGGCAAAGATTGTGGCGTTGAATTCCATAGCGCACCTTCTTGCTGCCATGCAGGAATATGTTGAGAGAAGTGAACATATTTTTACTAAAAAAAACAACAGCCACTGAAGAGGATAGCATTAGCAATAGCCTTGGGTGAATTTCCTGCAGGTACACGTTGTTGGTAGGTCTACTGGTCGGTCTCCATATCGTCAAGTTCAGAAATCACCTGTACTACACATCTTGTAGAAGGGATCCTGATCGAAAATTTTTCTGATCATAAAATTCACTAAACTGAGGGCGAGACAAATAGTCAGTACTCCCCGATTCCGTCTAGCTGCTTTGATCAAGTGATGCTAACAAGCTCCCCGTTGTTACTTCCAGCAGCTTCACTTTCCCTGCGATAGCGGCTATCAACCTTTCTGTCCATCGTCGACAATTATCACAGATTCAACATTCTACATTTGTCAGCACTGCACTGGGTGAATATGTCTCGAGACGAATTTAGCGGATCAACAACGCTTTGATGGAGATAAATTCTCCTCTGGAGGACCTTCAGGGTACCTGGAAGGGTATAGAAGACGGGATCGCTCACGACGTTGAGAGAACATAGAAAACAACCTCCTCTTCGATTGAAAATTGGCCAAAAAGTATGTGAAATGTATGTGCGCAGATGCATTTCCACTGGCAAGCTAATCCCTCATTACGTCATCAGCGCTCGCTCGGCCGAAATTCAAAAGTCGTCTTCCTGCTCGACTCGATCGCTTCTGGAGACTCGTTCTTGTTCGAGAGGTCTTCTCTTTCACCAACCTTCGTCTTGGCATCGAAAACTCGGCGTCGAAAATGAAGCCGGAGTGCCCCTTTAAGTCCTACCACCTGAAATCTGAGATATTATGACCTCATCAAACTGCCTTTGTCTTCGCCCAGATCCTTGAGGGCAGTAGTGTTCTGACGGAGGTGGAGCTTTCACACCCAGTGTCTCTTGTTTTTACCTCCCGAAGCACAATGAATGCGGTGGCCACTCACTGTGAGGAGAGAGTGGGCTTTGATTTTGGCTGCTTCCTGTTGCTTCCTCACTAACATATGCAGTACCTGGCTTCGGTCAGATCAAGGACTATCAGTCTTTCTACGAGTAGTGTGGTAGAAATGACATGAGATCTCTTTCTCTCTGTCCTTTTAAGTTATCACCCCCCCCCCCCTCCGTTTTGTTTCTGATTAGGTGAAAGGGCTCAGTGGAACTCTCCGCTCTACCCCGTCACCACCAGACATCCTTGTAGCCAATGTACATATTACCTGGGATCCGGAGTTTCGCGATGTGAAGCTGATCCAAACTTTCATGATGATGCGAGAGCTTGAGACCATTGTGCATGAGGTAGGAGTCTGTTTTAAAGCATGTTGCTCTGAGTGTGCTGTCAATGTGTGCTCCACTGTTAATGCATTGCTGGTTCTATTTATCTTCTCTCTCTCTCTCTCTCTCTCTCTCTCTCTCTCTCTCTCTCTCTCTCTCTCTCTCTCTCTCTCTCTCTCTCTCTCTCTCTCTCTCTCTCTCTCTCTCTCTCTCTCTCTCTCTCTCTCTCTCTCTTGCTCTCTCCTATGTATGTATGTATCTATCTATCTATCTATCTACACGGAAAAGAGAAATAGGTCCAGTTTGGATTTGTCGTGACTCAGAGTTTCATGCCACTGCAATCATCAGACGACTGGTAATAAAAACCTAAAACTAATCATTGTGAATAAAATCACGTGTGATACTTGGCGCTTAGATTGTCATTACTGTACGCGATTCAGGGATGAAGGCCAATGTCACACAGACGTTTTGGATGATGTGAGGGATAAGTAATGGGATAATGTTGGCACTGACGTATGCCAAACCAGTCGTGGTTGTGATGGATAAATATACTTCGAAGTAATATTAGTGCTGATGTATGCCAAAACCAGTCCTGACTGTGTCGGGTACTGTTCTTGCGCGGCAGCTGCGACTGGCTGCTTCTTGTTCTAGTATGTCACGCTAAGTGTGAAGTTTTTTTTATGTAATATTTGTTTTCATGGCGGCATTTTGACACTAGTTCGTTTCTTCTGTTCAGGCTCTTTGGGTTGTTGGCAATGTTCAATATAGTAAGCTGCTCGATTCTGCATAGGTTGCGCCTTTTCGACTTGTTGGGATACGCCTGTGTCCTTGTGCGAACATGCCACCGAACAGAGAATGGTGTCCCCGCACCCTTCAGGTTCCACTCAGGGTTTGACAGTTCAGTCTGGTTCTGATACCGTTCGTGGCGGAAGCTCATAGCTAGCTGTAGAGTGTAGTCAACAAACTCACCACACACGGAACATGACTACTCCCGCACTGCCGTGCTACGTCGTGTGGTAGATGTACAAGAGCCAAGAGACTAGTCAAGACGCGGACTAGTCGCTACTAGGAATGTAGTACTGTACTACACACTGGCCAACCACCAAGATCTCAATCCCTTGACAAGACATGCAGAATCCCTAGATTTTTCTCAAAATCCTGGATGGCACAAAAATAAGTGAAAAGAGCTTTTCCCGACTAAAAAAATGTTTGACGGCATCGGCTCTGCAGATCTGCGTACAGCACAGTTCGACCCTGCAGTGCAGTTCGATCAGTCGACGCCCGCCTGTCAGTGCAGATCTTGCAGGCTAGGCTGGTCAGGTCTTGAAAGTGCCGTGCACAGTTCGAAGTGCGTCATGGCGGAGCCCCCGAAACTCAGTTTTTCAAACGGAAATATCTCAAGAACGCTTTGTTGGAGACACATGGGACCAACGCCATTCGACTCAGCGCATACAGCAATGAAATATCCTGAATCCCAGCAGTATCGCCATGCACATCTGAGCTCTAGGAGTTGGCCTGTAACCGTATTTGATCGTGTCTCCCTGGTGTGTATGTGTGTGTGTGTGTGTGTGAGCCGTACTTGATAGTATATCTCCCTGGTGTGTGTGTGTGTGTGTGAGCCGTACTTGAGTCTTGATAGTATATCTCCCTGGTGTGTGTGTGTGTGTGTGTGTGTGTGTGTGTGTGTGTGTGTGTTTGTGTGCATGTGTGTGTTTGTGCATGTGTGTGTGTGTTTGTGCATTTGTGCGTGTGTGTCTGTGTTTGTGCATGTGTGTGTTTATGTGTGTGTGTGTGTGTGCGTGTTTGTGCATGTGTGTGTGCGTGTGTTTATGCGTGTGTTTGTGCACTGTACGCTACAGGCGATCCAGGAGCGTCAAAGGAATCCTGCACTCGGCGTGCGTGAGATTCCTCTGGTTCTTTGCGGTGACTTAAACTCTCTGCCTAAATCTGGAGTGGTTGAGTATCTTGATAAAGGTGAGGTGCCCACGAATCATTCCGACTTCCTCAATAAATTCTACGACGGGTACCTGGCACGACTAATTGGCGAAAGCAAACAGACGGAAAAGACCAGCTCCGGTGGAGGTAAGGCAGCGCCTTCTGGAAGCTCATTGTCATCAGCTGAGAAGATTACGCACAGCTTCAACCTGTCACGCGTCTATGACAAGGACTTTGAGCTGCCGTTCACCAACATGACGCACGACTTCACCGGAGTCATTGATTACATCTTCCACACGACCGGCTTCCTGCAGGCGAGGCATCTGCTCGGCCCTCCCGACCCTCAGTGGCTGGAGGATAACCGCATCGTTGGCTTTCCCCATCCTCACTTTCCGTCGGATCACATTCCCCTGGTTGCTGAGTTTGAGCTATGCATCAAGACCAATTCCAGCGCGAGCGGTGCGGGAGGCCGACCTTCTAGTCGGAATCGCCAGTCCTGATACCTCTGTCCATGTGTGTCGAGAGCAGCCCAGCTGTGCTATGCGCATGCCGTAGCAGCAGAAACCCTAGATCCGTTCCTGGCCATCGCGCCACTGAGTACGAGTGAATCCCCTTCATCAGATTTGATCATCAAACGCCATCATCATCATCACCATCATTCAGATATCCATGTGTACATGCAAACCTACATTCACACAAACTTAACATAAGCAAGCACCTGTCACCCGCCACATCGCTCTCTCTCGCTATCTAGCTCTATTCTTTCTTCGACCCCACCATCAAGGCAGCAACAGCGACACCATCTTCACGACCATCTGGACTTGAGTTCCGTGTTTTGGAGCATCGAGAAGCATGCCAGAGTTACGTGTGGTGTGTGCCACGCCATCGTCAGCCCCGCCGCCGCTGCTGTCTTTTGGCCGGGCCTCCCCTTTGATAATGTAGGACAAAGACCATGTTGCCCATATATATATATTATATATATCATACTCCTGCTATTGTACTGTGTCATGTATTTAGGTGAACAAACGGCATAATCATCACATACTCGCAAGCTCTCCTTCTGTCTCCTCTCATCCTCACGATCAACATCGCCGCTGCCGCTGGCAGTGTGTGTATGTGTGTGCGTGCGTGTGTGTGTATGCGTGTCAGTGATTGGTTTTTCCATTGATGTTATCGTGTTCTTGTCGCTATGCGTGTCTCCTGGCCGCCAGCTTGCGTGCCCTAGGTCTAGTTCATTGGCTGCACTTTGTACAGGATTATCTTCTTTTTCCTCGTCTTCGATCCTCTTTCCTTTCAACCTCCTCTCTCTCTCTCCCTCTCTCTCTCCTCTCTCTCTCTCTCTCTCTCTCTCTCTCTCTCTCTCTCTCTCTCTCTCTCTCTCTCTCTCTCTCTCTCTCTCTCTCTCTCAATGTTGCCTTGTGTCTGTTGTTGTTGTTTTTTAATTTTAGTCTTGCCGCTTTTTTCCGTTCTAGTAGTCGTTGTCTTCTTCCTTCTGTTTTGGTGATGGCCGTGTCTGAATGACCGCCAGTTTGATGTTGCTCATGTTGTTGTTTTGTATGTGCTATGCCATTTCTCTTTAATCCCATTTCATCTATGAGCTCCTTTTTTCAAGTCCTGGTTAGCTGCTTCCCACGCGTTCTCTTCTGTCCTCGATGTCTTGTACATACGTGTAAATGATGTGTTTGGTTGGCTTGTGGCTGGCTGCAAGTTCTTCCTTATTTCCATAGGACTGTTCGTGTTTTCTTGTTTCCGTTTGCCTCGGTGGCTTTGTGGAGTGGCAGTTATTTTTCCAATTGCCTTTTGTAGTGCTGTTCTGTTGGCATTGTGCACTAGACTGTGTGTGTGTGTGTGACCCTGGAGCATAGCTGGTATATCCGTGTATGTTTACTCATCTAGCATCTGTGTATGCATGTATGTGACCATTGTGTGTGCGTGCGCGTAGGCGTGTTTTGCGTGGCCTCATCTCGCCCTCTTCAGCGTTTTCTACTAGTACTTTGCATTCCCTCTGTGTCTACCGTTCCTTCTTGTTCTGTTTCTCTGGTGCCTGCGCCAGCCAGTGCCGCCACCCGTATCTGCACATGTGTATCATACGTATGAAATACTCTGTTTGAATGCCATGAGCGCGCTCTGGATGCGTGCGGCATTGCCTTTTTTTGTATTTTTTGTACATGTACTCCTGATTTTTACTCTGTTGTACAGTATTATCATATGCAATGAACAGGCGGCAGCTGGCGCTGTGTCCTCCTGTGCTGTGTTACATTGAGCCCTTGTGAATGTTCTGTGCGCTTTCTTAGCTGATGAGCTCCTCAGCGTTTCCTCTGATATGTTCAGTATTTCTTGGAATGGTGTGTGACAATGCGCGCAGCTCTACTGTGCGCTTTCGACTTTTCAACACGTAAAAAGAAACTTTTTCTGACCGAGCAGCTCTGTGTAGCGCATGCCTGTGCTGATGAGATGTGCATGTGCTGTGTGTTTGTGTGTGTGTGCGATGGTGGAGATCAGGATTTTACTACTCCCTGGTGGAAATGGTGGTGCTTTGGTGCTACATTGTCACAACGTGATCATTGTGCAGTAGACTCCACTCAATACAGTCAAAAAAGACGCACAGTGCTACGAATTAGAATCGAGAGTACAATCATTATACAATTTCAAATGGTCGGCACCAGGGAGTCGTAAAATACCGGTATTTTACGACTCCCTGGTCGGCACCCCATCCTCATGTTGCCTGATGATTGAAGTACATGTAGCAGCAAACAGGCCTTGATTGTCCTTGTTGTTCTGTATATGAAAATACATGTATATCGAGTAAAGGACCTTGGCGAAGGTACGAGGTCTAGCCCGAATATGAGGGCAATAAGCTGTCCCCGGGGAAAATTGCGATTCCGCGGCCGCGTTTTTTGCGATTTTTTAAAAGACCGCGTTTTCCGCGATTTCCCCGCGTTTTTTGAATTTTTTTGTTGCACTACACGTACACACAGTGCACTGTTCGGTCAGCAACGTCTCATCGTGGCGGCTTTTTACTCAAATATGACGAGTGCTTACACCAGAGACTTGTAACTGATTGATTTCCCTACATACTCACTGAAAATTGCCGCACATCAATATTATTCACCGCATATTTACCGCATATTTACCGCAAATTCACCGCAAATTATGCCATATTATGCCGCGTTTTCCCCCGCGTTTTTGCGATTTTTTTCCGCAATTTTCCCCGGGGACAGAATAAGGTATTTATCACGGCATGGTTTATCTGGCGCTATCCCGCATCTGTCCCGTACCGTACCGTACCATCAAACACAGCTGGCCGCAATATTCAAATAGGGCTTTCAAACGCAAGATCATAACGTGAAGCACTGAGTGGTTGAACTTGGAAGAATGAGTATGAATGCGAAGTGTATGGGGGAATGCATGTAGGGCGATAGTGCGGGTTCGAATCCCAGGTTATGCCTAAAAAAATAGGAAAAATTTATAACATCCTTATGCTTTTTTTGCCTAGGTCATCAAGGCGGTAGACGGTGTCGTATTATCCTCGACCGTACCTGTCTCGTACCGTACCATCAAAGATGGCTGGCCACAATGCATATTCAAATAGGGCTTTCAAATGCAAGATCATAACGTGAAGCAACTTGGAAGAATTAGTATGTATGCGAAGTGTATCGGGGAATGCATGCAGGGCGATAGTGCGGGTTCGAATCCCAGGTTTAATATGTCTTTAAAAAAAAAGGAGAAATTTATAAGAATTTATAACATCTCTATGCTTTTCTTGTCTAGGTCATCAAGGCAAAAAAGCATAGCGTAGGGCCCTGAGCTTCCAAGCTGTCTCGTTACGTTGTGCCTTTCTGCTTTATCCTATGTGTTTTGGTCTTGGTCCCGCATGATCACTGAGGGTTTGGCACTCCAGCGACCTGGGCAAAGGGTTGTTTTTACGAATTTTATGTTCTAACGAATTATGTTGGAACCGGACCTGTAAACAGTTGTGTAGACCACGTTTCGCCAGGGGATTCCAGATTTCTATTTACTAACGGGAATTATGTGCTAACCGGACTCGTTGTAACGAGGGAGGACCTGTAAACCGAAATTTCCAGTTGTCACTTTTAGTATGTTCCCTAAGTTCTCTGACTGATAGGCGATTCACAGGATGCGTTTATCCCCGTTTGTTAGGTGCTCGCAGCAAGTCAAACGTGAAACCGCAGTTCACACAGCCGCGTGTGGAAGCCAGAGCTCCCAGAAGTATAATAATTATGGTGAGTATACGGTGTTACTGTGGTGATACCATAGTGGAATGAGTACCCAAACTCCAAAGGCAAAGGGCCAAACAACCAGGGTTCAAGACTACTGGACGATAGTACGGCCTCGCTGGCTCATCATTGAACTGTAAAAAAAAGAGTTTTATTCCTTCTCCTTTTCATTATTCTATATTGGTTTGGAGAGACTCCCATGATAGGTATCCATTTACCTCTGGAGAATCCGTAAATAAACAATACAACAATACAAAAGTGCCCCGGCAGATGAGTGCATCCGCGGTCAAAATGCTCATGGACACTTTTGATTCCCGCAGACAAAGTTTGGTTGCTTGAAGGAATATCTCCGTGGTGATTTCCCTGTAAACTAGTGCCGTAGTAGTAGTGGTGTACATGGGTAGTCGGGGTAGACAGGTACATAGTAGTAACAAGAGCACATAAACCAGAGTGTGCAACTGTGCATACCAGATCTGAAACAGCGCAGTTCGTGCACTACGTCACCCTGATGAGGTCAGCCAAGCCGCGACTTACGTACAGCTCAAATTTTCATGATTCATAGCCCGGAAATCAGCCAAGTTGGCTTAATTTTAGATGTCCAGTTTCAGGATTTCGGTGTTTTATGTGACTGTGTATCACATCCACCAACGAGTAAAGTCACCAGGCTATCCGTATCAAAAAACCGAAATCAGGACAAACTCAGTGACCTGCACCAACGCGACTGGTTACGCAACTTTTCACCGTACCTGTGGCTTACCATGCCATCAGAAATGACGTACTGCACGAATTACGCTCCCACAGGAGCCATCCCGAGTTGCACACTCTGGTTTATGTACTCTTGGCAGTACCTGAAACCCGAAGTCGCAGATGACATCATATACAGTGCACGAATACAAATTCATGTAATACTCCACATGTCTACCCAGTGTGTAAGGGAAGGGGTGCATTGCGGTACTGCCATGGAAACATTACCCGATAGGGTACCCGTGGAAAACTGCCCGAACCCGATAATCGAAGAAAATGCTACCCAACTCATCCCTACTGTAAACGTGGATTTGCCTGTCTTGTGAGCGAGCTACAAGAAACTGACAGTTTGGATTCTAGTCCTAGCATTTATTTTAGCCTCTTCAGATTTTTCTTCATTCATTTCTGATTCCTTTTCTTAGTTGAGGAAATAGTTCTACCGGTAAATCCCCAGCCTATAACCATCATCTCGTGTGCTCTGGATGGCAGTCGTGAGTCAGTCAAGTGAGAATTAGTTGGCAGGAAAACCGCAAGCTCCCATGTAGGGTCTAGGGAGCAACACACACTTCCCCTATAACCATCATGGCAAGAAAAATTACAGATTTTATACTCAGTGACAGTTGTGTCGTGAGCAATGAATAGTGCAATACATAGCGGTTTGTGTAGGAGGAAGTCAGTCTGCTACAAGTAGTATTCTCACCACCATGATCATCAGAACTCAAATTATTTGCTCACGAACTCGCCAGTTTTAACCCAGGTAGTAGTACTCCCTGGTTTGAACAAATTCTGGCACTGAGTCCTGATGATGGTAGTGAAGAGTACAGTCAACTTCGCTAATAACGACTGCGGATATAACGACAGAATTTCCATGCCCAGAACAAAGTTCCATCCAACTGTAATACATATAATGAGACTTCGGGTATAACGACACTTCGCGAATAAGGACACTTTTTTGATGCCCCACCGAATATCGTTATAAACGAAGTTGACTGTATAGCATTTGTACACGTGCATGGTCGTACTTCCTTGTACAGACTCCATTACCATGATTACTCCATTACTCGTTCACCTACTAGTACAGTAGTACTAGTACTCAGTACTAGTAGTATTCAGGCCGCGAACAATTTAAAAACAATCAGACAACGCGAGACCACGAAAACGTTACCGACGAGGGTCGCCCTGTCCTGGGAATCAAGGGCCTAAGTCCTTCCATCATTCATAGCGATTTGGGGTTCTCGGCCGCAGGAAGCCCCTCCTGTTCAAGGCTTCCATGGGGATCGACCATGACACAATAATCAAACTGAAATGTTCTTCTAGTACACTGTCTGTAGTAGTGTTTAGTACTAATACTAGTCATAGTAGCTGGGCGCAGTTCTGCAGACATTATACATAATATTATACCGGAAATGGTTTTGGATAGATACAATAGTTACAAAGAATGAGATGTGACAGCGCACTGCATCATGCTCAACTAACACAGTAACAGTAATAATAGAACAAGGGGAAATAATTGAAGACTGAGAAAATGAGGGCCCATGTACAGCGCTACAAACGACCCCTACAAAAATATTGATAATGCCTTTATTATTCTCCAAACTCAGTTTTCACTTCTCCAGTTTCGATGTGCGGCCTGGGTAGACTGCCCCGGGGTCATCCTGGCACAGATCACTGTCATGTCAGGGTCAGTGTTACCGTGTCTGTACCTGTGTTACTCACTCATTCATACTCATACTCAGTCATAGCACACAGAATAGAACAAGAGGATCCGGATATCTACGACTACGTATCCCCCTGCGGCTCTTCTGGCCGTTCTGCGTGCATGGCTGAGCTAACCTGGTTGACCCAGGATGTCACCGTGCACCATGTAGACGTCTAGACATAGACATAGGCATAGATCTAGCCAGGCAATGCAACAATGCTTGAATGATCTGTACAAAAATCTACACACGCTAATCAGTATCTGTATGCGCTGCACCGTTTGATAAGTGTATGAGCAGCGCTATCATTCTTCCTGCTCTGCTCGCTAGAGTTGAGTGCTGGGTGGTCGTTTCTGCAGCCCTGAAATGGCGTGCAAACGCATTTGGAAGTGAGGCCAGCTGCAGGTGCCTGTGTGGAGTAGCCTCCTGTCCATGCCCTGACACATGTTTGCAAGTTGTAGCAGCAACAGCGAATGCAGCCAGCATTTCTAAAGTTAGTTCGATGAATGCTTGCACTTAGTCTTAGTTGCAGCAAAGTTCCCATCAATCCAGCATCTGAGACGGAAACGCAAGGCAAGATTTATCTCGCGTCTCTGCTCGTAGTCAACTTGATTTAGTTGGAGCAAGCTGCCACCGTCGTCTTGCTCCCGGGTTGCCGTTTCCCTGGCGAGTACTTGGTAGAGCTCCGTGGCAATGGCGGCTATGGATCAGGCCCCCAGCTTTGGAACTGACCTGATAACGCGCCACGGTAGCGAGGCGCTGTTGCGGCACAATGACGAGGAGATTCGCCTGCTGGAGTCGATGAGAGCCTACATGGCCAAACGTGCTAAGGCTGATCAGGACTACGCCAAGGAGCTACTGAAGCTCCGTGCCGATCGCAGCACTGGTAGTCATCTCCATCGGACGGAGAGTAACGCTACTGAAGAACTGAACCCAATTTTCAAGGTGTGTGCATTTTTTAGTTCTTAGGACTAGGAGTGTATGGGATCTGCACTCGTCCTTCCATCAATAATCTCTTGAGTGACAGATGGGGTGAAGACTGAAGTTGCCTCGAATGAAACACTCATGTTACATGGTCATCGTGTAGAGACGGACGGTCGTGTACGATGTAATAGGGTGCTGGGGTTTTGTTGAACAAGAACTTCCCGTTCCTGCTGGCTCTCAGTTGTATTCGATTGTGTTCGTCAGATGATGTGCTTCACGGTATCGCTAAGTAGTTAGAGGATGATTCCTGTAGCAGGAAGTATTTCTTAGCGCATCAAGCATACACGTGTTGAAGTAACTAGTTTGAGCTGCAAGCACACACTCAGGTTATTGCGGGAGATGGCTTTTGTGAAGTATTATTATATAAAAAGAGCACTGTCGACCTTTCTGAATACAATGTACCTGGTACATGTATTTGGGACTAAAATGTATATGAAATAGTTAGACTTTTGTTTATGTGTGGGCTGGCTCTCCCCTGTACACATCCATAGGCTGTAAGGCCTGGTTCATTGCGAATGGCAGATACCGGTATCAGACCATGCTCGTGCGTTGTGCACGCAACGGCGTTTTGCTCGTCGCCAGTGCAGTGATGTAGGTGGTCTGGTCCAGTTGGGCAGCGCCACCTGGACTCCAGAAGCTCGGCGCCGTGTGGGTGCCCCGGACTCTGCACTTCTAGGAAGTCACTGCGCGGCTGTGTGTGTGTGTGTGTGGGGGGGGGGGGGGGGAGATGTCAGAAAAAGGTGTTCACAGTTGTGCTGTGCGCTGCGTTCTTAGGTCGCGCCGTCGTCATAGATGAGTCATATCCCTACGCTACTGCACTGCTCTGCAATACCATTGCTTTTGCTTCGTCCTGTCAGGGCAGAGGCTATATCCGATACTCGTTAGGCAATTGATAAAAACCAATTGCTACAGCAAACGCTTTCTTATAGATTAATTACCGCAATAATCAATGCAAGTTGCGCATTGATTACACACACCCACACACACACACACACACACACACACACACACCATCGGTCAGGGTTTGACGATGCACAACTTAAATTATAGCGTTAGTAAAGGTACACCGGGGAAGTATGGTCTAGGATCAAATCTCACTAACAGTTACTCGTAGTCTTCAGTGTGCTGAGTCGAATGGTCTTGGTCTGAGGAAACTGATCCGCGCCCTTCCTCCTTTATTCCCGAACAAACTCGTCTCCTCCACCGAAACTAGGTGACTGTGCTCTACTAGATGGGGATGCATATGCAAAATGTCACTAAAAGTGCCATTTCGTTCTTATAAAAGCACAGATCAACGCGATTAGCCCATATGTTATAGTATTTTGGACTTTGAGTCGACTGGTTTGGATCCGAGAAGGCTGGCCCTGCAATGCACAGTTCGGCCCTTATTCCAAATCGAACAAGATTGATTAATTCCAATCACTCGAGTCGAGCATTGGTGTGAAAGCTACCGTCGCTAACCTTTCTTGTCCACATGCATGTATGCGGGCATCATAAATCGACGATTAGGAGACAGGAGTGGTGCTTTTGGTTAGTAACACAGTTTGCACTGACTTGTTATGTCTCTCATCAGTGGAGCTCATAGTGCCTGGCCTAACTGATCGGAGTGAAGTTTGGTGGACAACAAAGCACATATAATCCGGCTGAAAGCATCGAGTTCAGAGTGCCCTAACAAGGAGACACAGAACGAGCTTCACATGAGGGCACGTACCGTATATTGCGGAGTATATGCCACACTTTGAACACGCAAAATTCACCCCCAAAAAAGGGTGTGCGGCTTACACTCTGATGATCAACTTACCGGTGATAAATACGGTAGCTGTCTGTATTTCGTGGCAAAAGAAGGGGGTTGCGGCGTATACTCCAGTGTGGCTTATACTCCAGTGCGGCTTATACTCCAGTGTGGCTTATACTCCAGTGTGGCTTATACTCCAGTGTGGCTTATACTCCAGTGCAGCTTATACTCCAGTGTGGCTTATACTCCAGTGCGGCTTATACTCCGAAAAATACAGACAGTAGCTTAGACTCTAAGCAGAATAAGTGCTCAACCAAGCTGAAGCAAGGGAGCGTAATGCTATTGCGTCCCTACACGCATATGCCCACATATGTACTGAACTCTACAGACAGCAAGCTACACACTTCTGTACACTGCACATACACACGCCTACGTATGGACAGTCACCCAGACAGCCACTCAGCCAGACACACACACACACGTGTGTCACTCATTATCACATCGGGATTCTGAGAACTTGATCGCACCACAGTACATGCATGTGTGGAAGTGCACACCCGGTACACATCAGGGTGTGTGTGTGTGTGTGTGTGTGTGTGTGTGTGTATGGATGTGTGTGTGTGTGTGTGTGTGTGTGTGTGTGTGTGTGTGTGTGTGTGCCCTTATGGGACCACATAGCTAGTCATGGAAGAAGGAAGTGAACACCCGGTACACATCAGGGTGCGTGTGTGTGTATGTGTGTTAGGCAGTTATCTGGCGCTAATCTTGATCTGTTTCATTCAGATATTGTCCGCTATCGTTGCTATAAGAGAAAATCTGTGGGTGCACATCCAGTGCATTTTCAGAGTTGCGTGCTTCTTCTCTTAAGACAAACGTATATACATGATACATGGTGTAATTATAATGTATGTGTGTGTGTGTATGCGTGTGTGTGTATGCGTGTGTGTGTGTGTGTGTGTGTGTGTGTGTGTGTGTGTGTGTGTGTGCGTATGTGTGTGTTTGCACGTGTGTGTATGCGTGTGTGTACATGTTTGTGTATGTTTGCATGCATGGGCAAGATACCTCTCTGCTTCTTGATGTGGGCTATGAGCATTGTCTTACGGCTGCCTTATCTTATTGTCATTACTGATTGATTTTGCACAGGCTTGGCACATGTTTCAGTCGGAAACTGATCGTGTGTCAACATTGATTTCGCAGCACTCGCAATCACTCAATGCAATAACCGTCCAATCACTTGACAAGCTGCTCAATAGCAAGAAGCAAGCCAAGAAACGCTTTACAACTTGCAGACAAGTAAGGCACGGATGGAAGGAGAAGGAAATAGAACATTTAAAAAATAGGATCATTTCTAGTTACTTGTGCTTTTTCTCGGATCTGATTTAGGATATGGAAGGGACAAAGGGTGACCTTAGCTTAGTGGTATTCGGCAGTGCTTCACAGCATTCCATGAATTCTATGTAAGCACTGTTTTCATTTTACTTTGTAGTGATGACCTGTGTGTGTGTGTGTGTGTGTGTGTGTGTGTGTGTGTGCGCGGGTGTGTGTGTGTGTGTGTGTGTGTGTGTGTGTGTGTGTGTGTGTGTGTGTGTGTGTGTGTGTGTGTGTGTGTATGTATGTGTATGTGTGTGTGTGTGGGGGGGGGGGTCTGGTTGTTCGTGTCTGGGGGGGGGGGGGGTGGGGTGCTTGTGTGTGTGTGTGTGTATGTATGTGTGTGTGTGTGTGCGAGCGTGTGGGGGGGGGGGGGTGTGTTTGTGTGTGTGTGTGTGTGTATGTGGTGTGTGGTGTGTGTGCTGTGTGTGTATGCCCATGCATGCTTTTATGTGTTTGTATTTGTGTTCTCAGGATGTCGACGCAGCGTATGGCAAAACAACTGAACGTGTCACCAAACTCAAGAAGTCCTACAAAGCACTTTCAATGGACGTTTCGAAGAAGAAATTGGACTTTCAGAGATGCGTTGGAATGCCCAATGCCGAAGAAAAGTAAGAGATGATTTACCAATGAAAATGCTCCAAGCTTGTCTAGTAGTATAGTGCTGCTCATTTGAATCCGATTGCACAAGTCCGGTTCGCATCAGTGGGCGCTGTGCAGCCCGAGACCTGAGAACAATGGGATGTGACTTGGTGCAGGGGCAAACTTGCCGCACGCAATCGAATCTCATTGACCAGCATTGCAGTATTTCAGTCTTCCGCTACTTTGGTCGAGTTTGGTCCATGTCGAGTGAGTCAGGACGACTTTCAGTGCCATCACTGGTGTGTGTGTCAGGATGGCCGAGTGGTCTAAGGCGCTGCGTTCAGGTCGCAGTCTACTTCTGTAGGCGTGGGTTCGAATCCCACTTCTGACATCAGTTTTTTTGCTCTTCTCGAGCCAGAATGGAAGATTTGGTTCATCAGCGAGTTTACGCTTCACGTTTTTTCAATTTCGAACGTGAGAAAAACGTGCGTTGAATCGCTTTTTTCACCTTGAGTGAGAACTAACGTCCGTTGAATCGCTTTTCTCACCGTTAGTTGGCCTTCTGTCGCGTTGAAATCTCTTAAGTTGCAACGTGAGAAACGCCAATTTGGCCGTGAGATCTCACGTTTAAAATTGAAGAAAAATGTGAAACGTTAACTCTCTATTGGCTTACAAAAACTCGCCCATGCAATGGTGCATGGCAGTCTAGAAGATGCTGAATGTTTGTGATGAATGGGCATTGCAAAAGTGACAATAGCCTGACTGTTCTCCTCTGTGTGGGGCCCGTGCATTGCGACCCGCTTTGTGTCCTGACTAATGAGGTCTTTTAGGGACCATCGCAAAAGTTCGCAGAAGCCCCTGAAACGAAGAGCATACGTTTGGGGGGGAGGGAGTCGGTGCGAAAATCGCAAACCGGGCTTCAATTCAAAAAAGTATTGACGACATAAAATAGGAGCTGTAGGATTAGCATGCCATCACAGCGGGCGTAGATCGCTTGTCAGGACGCGTAGTCCATTCATGCAACTTCGCGTGTCGCGTAGCTGGCTGCCTGTACCCTGTGTGTAGTCTAGTACCAAGACTCAAAGAGTCCATAAAACGCGTGGTTTATGGACACTTGCTAGTACTAGTACCAAGAGTACATAACACTGTTTATCTACTCTTGCTAGTACTAGCAGGGGTTCATAGGGTTTATGAACCCCTGCTGTATTATTATAATAATTATTATGTGTGAGCATCCAAGTGAAATAATGAAGGCCATATTGTGACTGTCGTTTCGTTTGAGGGGGGAGGGAGGGGGGTCAGGCCCGAAACTCACGGTCTTCGTTTCGGGGGCTTCTGCGAACTTTTGCGATGGTCCCTTATCCCGAGGTGAAGTCAAAAGGGCATGCGTGCGATTTATTGTGTGCACAAACTTTCAACGTGAGGACAATTTGCCACCTCTCCCCGGCTCTTTGGTCGCCTCTTTTTAGTCTATCAATAGAGAATCCGCACTGAAATTCATAACCTAGATACTGTAAGGCTACACATTTTCGGCCCATTCAAATGTCGGCCTCCCAGGGCTAAAACCCATTTCGGCCGCATGAATTTTTCAGCCCGGTATACTGCTGCCGCATGTATACACTGTCGCACTGAACCGTGCAAAACAAAGGTTCAGCCGCAACAGATTTTTGGCCAAACCTGAACAGGCCGAAAATAGCCGAAAATATGCGCCGAATAATTGTTGACTTGGTGGGGTGTAGGAGAAAAGCCATGTAAATATTCGCCTTTTTTTCTTCTGTCTTCTGGTCAGGTATTCAGTGGGGGTTGTAACGTTACCAGAAAAGCCATATAGACATTCACCTGCCACAATGCAGCACAAATCTCTACTGTTGCGTTGCCAAGTGTATTAGCGCTCTAGTGTGCTACATGTATACCTATATAGCATTGCACTATTCCTCCACCCTTTGCCCTACACGTTTAACCCGTCGACTTTCTACGCGTCGATATGTAACACTTTTTTTCTCTTACAGGCAAGCCGATTTTTTTGCCACCTCCTTTTCGTCGCGCTATTGAAATGTTGTACCTCCATCATGTCTGCCCTCTTTTCTGAAATCCCCCTCCGTATATATTCTAGTGAATGCTAGTCTTGGTCATATTACATGTATGCTGTCTGGTGAGTGCTTCTTAACACGAAACTCTGAGTAATGGCGGAAAAAGACTTGGTTGTGTCGTTGCTGTGTGATCAGTGTAAACATTCACCATGATGTTCTCTATTTGTTTTCTTCTGGTCAGGAAGAAGAAGTATATAAATGGAGCGGTGAAGCTGTGCAAGTGTCACAACGAGTACTTGCTGGCGCTGCAAGAGGTCCAGGAGCATCAGGAGGCGTATCGCACGCGCATCCTGCCATTGCTCCTGAACAACATGCAGCAGATGTGCCAGGGACACGCACAGCAGTGGTTAGTTAGTAGCACTGGCGAGGGTCTTGAGCGTATGTTTGTGCCTTCTTACTCTACTTTCTTGTCACACGGTATGGCGATACAGTAAAACCTGGTTTAAGCGACCACCCCACGGTGTGCAAGCAAAAGCAGTCCTTAAAGCCAGGTGGTCTTTAGAACCAGGTCCCACAGTGTCTGTGTAGAACTGTCTGTGCATGGAAAAACGGCCGTTTAGAGCAGGTGGTCGCTAAACCCAGAGGTTGCTTACACCACGTTTTACTGCAATTCCATTCGCCATGGGCCGACAGAGGACTTCACCAGCTTGATCAATGTAAAACGCGGCTTCATGGTACCTTGCATACTCACTGCTGCCTGATACTGACTACTCTTCGCCCCAAATCCGTAATTTATCTCCACACTCCCCAAATAATCATTCCTTGCTGTGAGCAGCTCTGCCCGTTTGGTTACACATTGAAGAGTTACAATGACAATGACAACAACAATGACAGCAGCAATAGAAATAACGACGACGACGACGACGACGATGATGGCTGCAGTAGCAGCAGCACCACCACCAGCAACAACAATGACAACAACAGCAACAATGACAACAACGACAACGACGACGACGACGACGACAACAGCAGCAACAGCAGCAGCAGCAGCAACAACAACTACTACTACTACAACAATAGGCGCTGAATATTTTCTTGATGCTGTCATTCTGTGTTACAATGTGCAGGATGGATGCAATGACAGACAGTTTGGATAACATCGACTGTTGCCGTGAAGAGTATCGGGAGATCTACAGCCGTCTCCATGCCACATTGGAAGAGCTAGACCCTCAAACCGAGTATAATTCGTTTATCGAGAGGAATGGGTGAGTTGAGACACTCGAGAAACTACGCGAGTGACCTGCAGCTTGCGTCGAAATTTGGAGTTTTACGCCAAATTTGACATGAAATTGAGCGTCACGAAACGTTTTCATGGATCTGCATGTATCAGCCTCGGACTTGGAAGGAACGAACACAAACAGCTTGTTGTGGAATTTCACGTGGAGCCTTGGCATGATATCTTAGATGTGAAAAATGCTTGTTTGGCGTGCTCTGACAGTGTGTTCCTCTTTTCATCTTGTAACAGTGGTAAGCTGCCCCCTGCGGAACGCTTCACCTTTGACGAGAAGCTGCTGGACCATGGTCCGGAGAATGCCAGCTCCGATCACCTGGTCATCAACAACCTGACACAGCCGCAGCTGGAAGAGGAGTAAGTACCTCATTATGTAAATGGTTGAAAGATAGCTGGCTGTAGTTTTTCCATAGCGGGGTGGGCGTGGTGTCGATCTCTCCGATCTTGCTCGAAATCTGCGGCTAAGTTTCCTTTGGGGTCTATAACGGCCATGTGAAGGATTTTTTGCACAGCTTACAGACACCGTCAAGCTGGGGTACTGTGTGAGTGCCTGAGTGCATGCCTACAGATGTGTGGTAGATCATGTATCATTCAATGATGGTGTACCTTTGTCGTGTATGGCGTATAACATTTCTCTTAGGTTTGTATGAGAAAGGTCCACCTCAGGGGCGTAGGCAGGGGGGGGGGGTGCTTTGGGTGCCAAAGCACCCCCCTCAAAAATTTCGACCATGGGTCTGGTTTGGCATGCATTGTTTGATCAAACAACCGCGACTGCCCTCAGCCCAGACTGGGTGCATGCTACGTAGATCTGCGAGCACTGCATTGTACTACACGGGCTTGCACTTTTCCGTTGCAGTCAGTGTGCAAGTAGTTACTCCATGCAGCCGCGTGGCGCGTGGTCCGGCCTGTACTACCTACAGCTAGCGCTAGCTAGCGCTAACTGTAGCTGACCACGCGCCACGCGGCTGTCACTGTCAGAACCAAGGCAAAGGTTTCATCACTTACCGTACATGACAGATAGATGCATGGTTCACTGGTTTCGGTGCCTTGTCTCTGCTGTTTTCCGGGCGGCAACTGCGCTTTCAAACTCATACCAGATTACAGCCAGCGCGGAGCGCTTTGTTTGGTTTGAGTCCTGTTGCATATCGGAGTCCCGGCTTTGTCCTCTTGCTTTTGGTTGAAAAACTTGGAAGTTTCCAAATTGTTGAACGCTTAGTTCGCCGGTCCTGTCAGAATAAGCAAGGGCTCATGCTTGGGAGATGTTCACTGCTGAGGTTGGTTGTGCTAACAAGCGTTAGTTGTGAAACCCACGTTGCTTATAGTAACGGATTCGAGCTTGTGTGTACATGTATGTACACCTAGTCGTCTCTCATAGAATGGTTAT
The DNA here is from genome assembly GCF_964019385.1 of Sycon ciliatum. Lineage (NCBI taxonomy): Eukaryota > Metazoa > Porifera > Calcarea > Leucosolenida > Sycettidae > Sycon > Sycon ciliatum. The sequence continues at coordinate 7,939,007 of NC_088647.1, forward strand.
TACAATCTGTGGTGTGCTCTCCAGCCTTACAAAGAAACAGAAGAAATTGGACGACTTCCGGAAAGACCTACAAAATAAAGTAAGCAACACTCTGCTGTGTCCTTTGTCTTGCTTGCATTGTCGGTTCCTGGAACTCTCTCTTTATGCTGCACCACCTATCGTCAACTGTTGCTCAGGAAGGCAATGCCATCAGCCTTTCTTCATGAAACGTGGTCATCATAGACCGGTGTCGTCTTCAGTTTGCCTCGTGAAGCACGCAATGTGGCCTGTGATGGATGATAATGTGACGACTGGTGACTTCTTGTATCACTTGTCACATACTTGTCATCTGTGAGAGGTCATGCTGTTGCGGAGAAGCAGCTGATCTGTTTCCGTAGTTCAACACCGCTGGACCCGCACTACCACCACAGTGCGGCAGCCACTCTGATGTTGTGTGTCGTACCTGTGGCTGGCTATTCGTGTGTGTGTGTGTTGTATGCAGACCGATGAGTTGGATGTGGTTAGAAACACGCAGGTCGATGAAAACGTATCACCAGCTGAGCAAATGGAACAGTAAGTACTGGTCACTGAAATCCGATCGCATTATTCAGGTTTGCGCCGTGCACCAATGACCATCCCAGTGCTCGCAGGTCTAGGACTGCACTGCACCGGCGTGTCATTCACTCGCTTGATCGGCTTGCATTGAGCAGTACTGGATGTACCTCGTGTTCTCTACCTCTTCTCTCAGACATATGAACACGCTGCGAAAGTACAGTGACTTATCGCTAGAGGTGGAGCAGCTCTGGCTCGAACAAACCAAGCTGGAACTGGCTGTTACCACTGTCGAAGCATCCCTCAGTAGCCTCGATGGTCAGGCAGCCCCGTTGTTTGACGAGGCAGTGGGCCAGCTCGACCATCAAGTACTGGACTCACAGGTACAGTGATTTGTGTGTGCAATACTGTAGTACTGTCGTGGACTGATTGAAATCCGATGGGATTACCGGTTGTGGCGCCCTTACTGATTTTAGCGCAGACATGCACTGTAGTTGGCAGATACACTGTAAATAAGTGTTACAGTGTTGTTAGGTACCTCCTCCCGTACAGTGTGTATAAATGGTCCAGCAGTGACTGCGGGTGCAAGGCCAGCGCCCAGTAGCCGCTTGACTTCTCGACGGACGCCAATGTTCGCTACAGTACTAGTAGTTGGCACTGAAATGCCTTTGATTGCAGTTAAAACTGCTTTGTCCTCCTGCACGGTGGATAGCTAGTACACCCGGTGCACTGCTAGCCGACACTATTAGTGTTTTCACTTGAACTATCATTCAGTCTCATTGTAATTCATCCGGCAAGCTGTATATTTTGCCCTTGAGAAGCCACCTGTACTTGGAATACGTCGCAAATGACACATTCAAATGAAAACATCCAACAGATAGTAACCCAATTCCTATGACTCAAGCTATAAATAATTCAGCTTGCTTCAACAGGCCTTATCGACCTTTCTTGAAGCCAATGCTTTTCTGGACGATATCGGGACATGATCAGATCCTTTCGGTTATCTTGTGGGGGTAGATTGGGGTTACTACCTCGATATTGGGGCAGTCCCACCCGGGATGGTTGCCAGGTATGGTAACTTGGGAATATTGTTATCTGCTATAGAGTCATGCTGTAGCTCAGTTGGTTAGAGCATTGCTCGCGAATGGCAAGGTCCCTGGTTTGCTGAGTCCCGGTGGTGTGACTGATGATTTTTCTTTCTTTCATATCTGGCTTGCAAGTGTTGAGTTTCGGAGAGAAGAGAGCAGTACGTGGCATGTGGCCTCTTATTTCCTAATGCTATTCATCTTTCCCTCAAACCAATGGATATGTTTTGTGCCTTGTTAGGATTACACGAATGGTGATGCCGCTGGAGGAGCACTGGGAATCGGTGGTCCCAAGAATCGTTTATCCGGCTTTATAGGTGGTGTCTCGTTTATGACGAAAAAGGTAAGGATCTAGATCGTAGTTTGAAGGAGTTCATGAGCTGTAGTACACACACTACTGTGTAATAGTTGTGTTTCCTTATTTATTTTACTCCCTGCTTGTATCTATACCAGTAGGAATATATTTTGTGTTGCACCAGTGACTGAAGAGTACTGTGTGCTATTGTTGGTGAGCAGTTGTATGTCTTTGTGATTAGCTGTGCGATCCCTCTGAAAGCTCTTCGGTATTCGATTTGAGCACGAAAAATATCCTTATGGGTGTTAGCTGTGTTTGTACATACAGGTATGAGTTGTGAGACTAGACATTGCGTTATCACATTGGCATTCGTTGCCTCATGTTGTTCACAGAGAGAGAAAGTGCTTTGCTTTTCCAGACTATTACCTGCTGTGCACATGCCATTGCTGTGACTCTGTGCATAGAGACCTGAATTTACACAATTATAGCCTGTAGATGAGCTACTTGCCACGGTTTCATGGCGAAAAACACAGGGTTTCATGGCGAAAAACACAGGGTTTCATGGCGAAAAACACAGGGTTTCATGGCGAAAAACACAGGGTTTCATGGCAAAAAAACAGGGAGTCATAGCAACTAGAAAAACAACAAGGGTTAACAATGCGGGTGTCCGTCCCGGGCCACCCGTCCCTGGTCTCCCTTGGGGCATGCTCGCATTATGGTGTCGCTGGATTGGGCCGCATTTGGGGTCATCAGGTCAAGGCCGTGATTGCGAGTCGCATAGCCCGTGGATCACGTGAAACTTCCGAATCAACCTATTGACACACAGCTAAATAGCACAGTCATTTTAGCACTGATTGATGGGTGTTACCCCCTTTCTGATGTGCCATTCTTGTAATGGTTGGATCACTTTGTGTGTTTTTATGTTTGTGTGTGTGTGTGCGTGCGTGCGTGTGTGTGTGCTTATGTGCACGTGTGCACATGGGTGCGTGCATGAATGGGTGCGTGGACGTGCATTTTTGTCCATACTAGATGAAAAAGTTTGGCAAAAAGGCCGGTTTGAAATCCACGAAAAGCAGCCACTCAGCCGTGAGCGGTGGTGCCCCATCACCAACCAGTCCTGGCATGGATATGGATGATGAATTCGATCCCAGTGATACCGAGTATGATATGGTAAGCCAAGCAGGATCCTGTTGTTTACACGGACATGCTTACCTCTGTGGTGTTCTAAGGCATGCTGAAAGAGGGCAAAACGGGAACTGATTGTAACTGCCGGTCTCATGCTGGACGACATCCCGTTGACCACACGGTGCCCTGTTGTGCTGTTTTTGATAGGTTTTCTAGTTTGTAGGAAAGCTCTGTCTGCTACACACTATATTAAGTTTATTTATCACGGTGAGAAAGAACTAGAGAGAGATAGGTGTGTGAGGGAGAAAGGAAGAGTCGTAAAGAGAAAAAGAAAAAGCTAGAAAGTATGGGTGGCAGGGTAATAATAATTCGCCACATTGACGCAGAGTAATGTTGAATTTACTGCAAGATGGCTTTCTGTACTCGTGACTGGTTGGATCAATGGCACTCTTCTTCTCTGTGTCCATGGTGTGTGATGATGACGGTGGCTGGCCTCATGCTTCCTGTAATTCGATTGCACGCCATGCCCATGACCATGCCGCTGCCACCACTGGCATCCCTGCTGCTTCCGACGGCAGATAGTAAGAAACCGCTGCACTTCTCGTTCACATTCTGTCACCTCTGATGGATAGCCAGAGCACGTTGTTTGACTGTGCACGTTGCCTCTGTCACTTGCACTCGCAGCTTTTCTCCCTGCTAGTAGTCGTAGATCTGCAGGACAGTCTTGAACAATCTTGGCATTGCAAATGTTTTTGATTAAATTTTAATTGCATATCAGTTGTGGTTGACAAGGACATGCATTTAGCTGCTGGCCAAGGTAGGAGTTAGCAGGCTAGATTAGTAGTGAGTCACGCAGTGGGGAGACAGGGATATATAACGCACTAATTATGGACTGTGAGCATATTCAGGAGGTTTCTCAGTGGCACAACTTTGTCAACGTCAATTATATAAGTGCATGGTTGTTTTTAACAGCCATTGTTAGTCTTAATACCAAAGTATGTTGATACTGAAGAACTCTGACTTTAGTGTATCGTTATTTTGTTGAACATAATCAGTCAACACTAACGACTAATGACTAATCTCTTCCAAGTTCCAACGTATACACAATGCTGGTAGTGTCGGCGTAAAGTGATAATGGGTGAGATCAAAAGTGTTAACGTACAAATAAATTGCAGTGGACGCTCCGAGGCCCCCCCCCCCCCTGGTTTCAGAAGGGCGTTCGATCTCTGTCTCCTGCACTGCTTAGTAGCTATCCAGCTAGGATTGATACGGCAACATGCAATGCGTGCCTAAAGCTCGAAACTGCTAAATACTCCATAAACTAAAACTATGTTCATAGTGAGCGATGCTGGTACAGAAAAACATCTAGTCAAGTTCTATTTGTATAATAACTAATTATTCACTGCCCGATGGAAGCAGCCACTATTTAGGCATTAGCCAACTATAAACCGAATATGTTTTCCTTGTTTCGCAAATGAAGTATATCATTCTAAGCCGTCCTAACCAATTTGATAATCTTTAGGAACATAAACGGTGACATGGTATTTTGAAAAAGACGCCATTTCCGTCCAGACCCATTCTGCACTTGTAGAGTAAAAGACCTCAAGTTCAACTTCTGCCATAATCTGTTCAGGACTGTTCAATGATATTAGTAATACATGTACCTGTCATGTCTGTCATCCACATGCACCCTCCTGAAGAGGCATTGATCCTTGGTAGGGGATACTTACTTTGTTTCAGATTACATCAGGGGACAGGAGTTTCTTGCTCAGTGCTCAGTGGTCATGGCACTCTTCAAGATACAGACTGCACATGGTGTTTGGGGCTTTGTCCTGTCTTATTGCATTCGCAGCCCGAATCTCACGCCGGAGTCGAGGACGAACCCTGGTACCACGGGGAGATCAGCCGGCAAGAAGCGTCGGGTCTGCTGAAGAAGCTTGGCGACTTCCTCGTGCGCTACAGTGCGGAGAAGGAGCACTACACGCTAAGTGTCAAGATGGACTCGATAAGACACTTCATTATCCAGCACAATGATGAGGTAGGATATCATAGCCAGCGCCAGCACCAGCACTACAATTCATGTTAGAAGGAAGTACAGTGAAGCATGTGTAGGACGACCGCTCAAGGGACCTTCGAAACGTGATATCTGTTAACAGCTGGTGTCCTTATCCAGGGTAATTTGACTGGAAATAGCATCCCTCGGTCCTGGTTACAGTGGTCGACAGGTGGTCGCCATATCCGAGCGGTCGCCATGACAAGTTTTACTGTATGTTATCCTTCCATATTTGGACTCGGATACTGAGCCAATAAATAATTCAAATAGAAGAAATCCCGTAGAAACGAGTTATGAAGCATATGCAACTGCTTATTATCTTGTCACAGTCGTGGATAGTTGCTTCATATTAAACTCGTTTCCATGTGATTTCTTCTATTCCATATTTTGAATTATTATTTTCGTAAGTCTGGATGCTAGGGATGATGGGTGACAAAATGGCTGCCTAGAAGGGGGGGAAGGTATTGACTATGGATGATTCCAGGATAAGAAAATTCAGGCAAGATTTAGTAACATCAGGGTTGAAGCCGGAGATAAACGGAGGGAGAGGTAGAGGGACGGGGAGGGAGAGAGAGAGAGAGAGTGTGTGAGTAAGCACTTACTTCACTACTGCCACACTTTCGGTATTTAGTGTGTGGATTGGATTTGATATGTGGTCATTAATACAGAATTTTCTCTGATTGTTCCTCTGTTGCCAGGGATTTCGGTTTGAAAGTGATGCATTTGCATCCATTCCTCTACTCATCGATCACTACGTGAGGAATCGCCTGGCTGTGACGCAGAAGTCGCAAGCCACCCTAAAGCAGCCAGTGAAGAAACCGGACCTGCGCGAGTACGAGATACGACATGACAATGTGGTGATTGGGAAAAAGATTGGCAAGGTGTGTACCCTGCTGTGGATGAATGGCCTTCAAGTGTGCATGGTGTCATCTTGGGGGGGGGGGGGGGGTACAAAAGTTGTACAAAGCTTTGTGTAATTCATTGATATACTGCAGGACCATTTCAAGCCGGTACAAGAGGCCGGTCCGGTTGGTCTGGCCAAGGCCGTACCAACATTTTGGCCACCAACGTGTTTTTGCTGCTGGGGAGGTCATGTGTACACCCTCCATATCATACACAAACTGTATGAAAGGCTAGGGTATACCCTCCATATCATACACAAACTGTATGAAAGGCTAGGGTATGGCCGGGCCAATTGAAAACTGCTTCTGCCAGTGGTGTACTGGAGAGCCGGTAGATACAGGTGAAACCTGGTTTCGGCGGCCACGCACGGTTCCAGCCCAAAGTGGTCTTATAAACAGGTGGTCTTTCAGAGCAGGTGATCTCCCTATGTGGTGATATTGGTATCAAATGAATCCTCGCACTGCATGCTGTGCATTGGTGAGGTGCATAACTTGAAGGGGGAGTGATATAGTGAAGTATTGATACATGTACATCACTACACAGCACTGTACTACATGTACATGTGTACATGTACATGTATATGGTGGCACTGAGAGACAGCACAAGAAACCAGAACCAGAGAGAAGCTGTACGTTGTTGTTGTTTATTTGAATTCGAGAGACCATACAGCTAAGTAAGGTACAAAAAAAGCCCAACCTTGCCCTGCCAGTTCTTGGACTTAGGCGGGTCGCCATGGCAAAAACTTCGCAAAACTTCGCAAAACGATTTTCAGATCGAGTACTGAAGACGTGAAGTGGTCGTTGAACTGGCGATCGGTACCAGTTGTAAGCCGGTCGCTAGTCGCGTCGAGCGAGTGGTCGCTGAATGCGAGTCAGAATGTACGTGAAACGGACGGTGCCAGACAAATACGGTCGTCCACAGCAGGTGGTCGCCGAGTCCAGGTGGTCTTTGGAGCAGGTTTTACCTGTATAAGGATTTGATGGCTACTGCTCCCTGCTATCACCATTGTAACGACTCTCTCGTGAGCTGTGAATTTTTATGTGGAGTGTAGACACCCTCCAAGCTAATGAAAGTAGAGTTGGCCTATACTGGCTATAGAGAGGGTCCCTGGTTCGAGTCCTGGTGGTGACAATCAATTTCTCTTCAGTCTTTTCCCTTTTCAATCTCCCTGACTGATGAACATTTAAGGACTTTTCAAGTGCTTTTCCACCTGTGTTCTTTTGGTTTTGTGCAGGGCAACTTTGGTGATGTGTTCAAAGGATATCTGACAACGCATAACATTGAAGTAGCCGTGAAGAGCTGCCGCTCCGAAGATTTCCCTGACAAGCAGAAGTTCCTGCGGGAGGCTGAGATTCTGAAGCAGTACCGACATCCCAACATCGTTGAACTGATTGGCGTGTGCGCGGACAAGGAACCTCTTTACATTATCATGGAACTAATGCCCAATGGAAACTTCCTGGAGTTTTTACGATCTGCCGAGGGAAAGTAAGTACAAAAGCACAAAAATGTTACTTGGTCTGCCCAGTTACAATTGGCGCTTATCTTCACACTTGTCTCGGGAAGGAAATACGAATATTTGAAGCAAGCCTTGATCACAAAGCACTATGTACATGATTATTTACATGTCAGTAAGCAACCCAGTCAAAATTCAAGCAAGTTACACATCCTCCTCGCCACTATCGTCGCTGGAGGAAGAGCTCAAAACGTTCGATCCGGACAGCTGCTGCACGTTTCATAGCTTGTTCCACTTCTCCTAGTCTCGAATCATGCTCAAAGGTAGTGCGTGCCTGTCACCTTGCCGATCAGAAGCTGAGTGAGACTGCTCGCATGTTGGCTCTAAGTGTTATCCCCGTTCGTCGCAATAATGCGACTGTGTTTGAGACAAAAAGACAACGCCATATCAGTGTCCTTTTTTTCAAATCGCCTCTTGCATTTGTCTTACTTGCTGATCAGCACCCACGCGAGCCGCTGGTGCTTGTACATGCAGCGCAGTGATAGCTTCCGCTTGATGTAGCACCTGTGCGTACTGCACCTAAGTCCTAACGCCGTGCACCAGGCTTTTCGGCTAGTTTCCTGAAAGTCCTTTGCACGAGTGTTTCCCTCAGGACTTGGTGTTTGTTTTGATTAGCTCCTTTTCCCTGTCCTCTGTGAGCTTCAAAAGTGTGTCCGCCGGATTGGTCTCACTTTCTGGAGATGTCGACATGAGCTGCAGTTTCTTCGTCAGCGATTTGCTGGTTATAGCCCTTCACTAGGCGCTGTACTGTGCAAGCACTGAAATTCAAGCTCGCGAAGCGCATTTTCAGCTTTTCTATACCTCCCCGGGGTAAACAATCCTTGCCATCAGACAGCTGGAAGTAGACAGAAACTGTATTCTCCTTCGCTCTGAAATGCGAACATTCTGACCTATTTTACGGGCTCGAGCGGAGGTTGGAGTGTTTTCTTGCGCTTTTTTATTTTTTATTTTTTTATGCTGCCATGTCCAGGGCCTGCTCTAGACATTCAACACAGCCCGGTCAGAGTGTACCTGGCGCATGCAGGCCAGCCGGGTCAAGCCGGGTCAGATCATCTGGCAGAAAAACAACCAAAAAGCCTGCTCAAAACGCAGGGAAACAGAAAGGCGAATTTATTACCGGAAATCGAAAATTTTAGAGAACAAGGCGAACTATCAAAGTCCGCAAATGTAGAAGGTAAACGACATTACGTGAAGAATGCAAAGCAGTTCCATTGGATTCTGATTTAACAATTTGAAAAAAAGGAACTCTGTTTTCTAATTAGTGCTAGTAGCAGGACGAACATGTTCACATAATAGAGCACTGGGGGTGCCTGCAGCACCTTGTGGAGTGGCTGCTTGCTGCCACTGCATCACCTGCATGGCCAAACCAACTGGCATCTGCTGCACCATCTGCTGAAAGGCTTCAGCAGACTGGAGAACTGGTGGAGTTGCAACTGCTGCTGCTGCTCCTGCTGCTGGCGCTGCTGCTGCTGGCGCTGGCGCTGCTGCTGCTGCTGGCGCTGCTGTTGCTGCTGGCGCTGTTGCTGCTGCTGGCATTGCTGGCATTGCTGCTGCTGTTGGCGTTGCTGCTGCCGCTGCTGCTCTGGGTGTGCGGGCCAGGTCCCTCCGTTCAGACGAGGTTGAGGTTGCAGTCCTAGTGCACCGAGTCACCTCAGAATGCCATGCAGCCATAGCCTTGTCGTAGTTGAAGTCGGCGACGACAGGAACATCGAGCTTGATTGCCATGATCATCTCCAGAATCCTCGTCGACAGCGAGTTCCGCATCGCCGTCTTCACAAGCTTCAGCAAGCTGAAGTCTCGCTCGCATTCAGCAGTGGACAGGCAAACGGCCAATCCCCAGTCAGCGATGTGCGCCAGGTTCGGGTAGTCTCCAGCATGTTGCTCGGCGAGAAGCTCGAACATCTGCGGGACGCCTTTCGAGGCCCGAAGGTTCGGGTGGGTGAGACTTAACGATTAATTGAGCGGATGTTGAAAGCTAGAGTGGAGCCGAGCAGCATGCCGATAATTCGAAGCAGTGGGTTCTTACCTTTCAACCACGCATCGCGACCAAATCCACCGCCGCTCGTCTTCCTTTGGAAATGCGTCTTGCACAAAGCGCATGACATGGATAGACTGGCATGGTCGTAGTCCAGCCAGGGTCGACCTTTCTTCCAAGAGTCTTGGAAAGCGTGAGTTCTTTTTCTCTTCGCTGCGGGCTCCATCGTCCAAATCACCAGTCGGCTGAAAACTTGCAACTGTGTCAAAGCTATAGCCAAAGTTACGCTTTTGACTGCCTGCCCCATCGACTTTGAATGTCCTGACTTCCTGCTCGCCGCTGGCCAGATCGCGCTCGAACCAGTTGACCCCAGTTGACCCTAGCCGAGTTTCTGTCGCTTGTAGACTGTAGTGTGCACGGTTGCGCTAGATTTGCAACAGATGGGGTCCGCGAGTCGTAAAATACCGGTATTTTAGGAATCCATTGTCAGTTTGAGACATTTTTCAGCCGGGTCAGAGTGGACCCTGTGTTATCTGTTCAGCCAGGTCGTGCAGTTCCCCAGCCGGGCGCGTGACCCGGCTGACCCGGCTCTCCAGCAGGCCCTGATGTCGTCGGATGCAATGGTCAATGGTTATGTTCCGATGGTGAATCGGTGGTTCCATGCCGTGTGACACAGGCAGAACACCGAAAAACCAAGTGAGAAGATAAGCGCCAATTTTAACTTGGCGGAACAAGTATGAGTTATGACGAACTATCCACCAATGTAACCAGATCATATACAGTCAGCGAGTGCGACAATGTCTCAGTACGCCTTGTCAATCTTGTGCCACGTTGTCGCACACGCTGACTGCATACGATCTGGTTAAGTTGGTGGACAGTTAGTCAAAACTCGAAACATTTTTGTCCTTCTCCCTTTTTACTGAAATTGTTTATGTGAGCTTTTTTAAAGTGTACTCAAACTATTCCAGACTGGGGATGTTGCGAGCAATCAACTTTCAAGGAAATCTGAAAGTTGGTTGGGAGCCACATCCGAGCGCCCGCTCTTTCCACCGACTTGACTTGCTGCTTGCCTGGTTTTAGACTGCCAACCATAGTACACGAAAGTTCATCGAAGAAACCTGCTCACATTACTTTGATCTCAACTGTGTTAGTCTAGCCAACTATAATTTCTGACAGTGCTTAGGCTAACTGCTTCTGGCGTGGAAACACGTTAGAGATTAAGTTGAATGCGCAATCCGCTGTGTTGCTTATGACCTTGTTAATATGATCACATCTGCTTTTCATTGGGTTGAGGGAAAGGAGGCAAACGGGAAAAGTCTGAAGAAAAAATTGACTGTCACCACCAGGACACGAAGCAGGGAGCCTCGCTTATGGCCAGCGATATCTGCTCTTCTGTGGTGTTTACCAGGCGTCTGAAGGTGAGCCAGCTATCGGAGATGTGCGTGGATGCCGCGGCAGGCATGGTGTTCCTGGAGCAGCGCAACTGCATACATCGCGACCTGGCTGCCCGCAACTGCCTGGTCGGCGATGGCAACATAGTGAAGATATCCGACTTTGGCATGAGCAGAGAGGAAGATGATGGTATTTACACCGTGTCGTCTGGACTCAAACAGATCCCCATCAAATGGACGTCGCCCGAGGTCAGTAATACACACAGGCTATGCAATGGTATGGCTCGTGCAGTCATGTATTTCTCCTTGTCTATTCGTGTGTGTGGGGGTTAGCCACAGCGACATAAAAACGTTATCCATGTCCAGTGACTCGTGACTTTGGCTATTGTACCTGCTACCTGCATGTGAAGCCTACATTGAAGATCTTTGTTTGTACATTCACCATCAGTATGCTTATGCAGTGCATACATGTCCTCAAGATGTTTGTTTGTTTGTGTGTGTGTGTGTGTGTGTGTGTGTGTGTGTGTGTGTGTGTGTGTGTGTGTGTGTGCATGTGTGCGTGCGTGCGTGTGTGTGTGTGTGTGTATGTGTGTGCGTGTGTGCGTGTGTGTGTGTGTGTGTGTGTGCGTGTGCATATGTTTGTACTTGTGTGTGTGCATCATGTGACGACGATGCAGGCACTCAACTATGGCCGATACACGACGCAATCAGACGTATGGAGCTACGGCATATTGCTATGGGAAACGTATACCTATGGCAGTGGTCCATACCCATGTTAGTCAGCATCTGATAAAGTTTTCCTGTAGCATAGCTTGTTGTAGGGGTGAAAGTTTGCAGTGAAATCCCGAGTGTGAGTGATCTGATTTTCTTTGATCAAAGATGCAAGTATGTGTTCATGCCTTCAAGCCCTACGGGTACGATTGACAGAGAATGCCTGAAACTGGATACACGCCCGAACGGCACAGAATAGGGAGGTGTGTTGTGCAAACCATGAGTACTGTGTGTACGTGTGTATGTGTGTGCGTCTGTGTGTGTATGTTTGAGTGTGTGTGTGTGTGTGTGCGTCTGTGTGTGTATGACTTTGTGTGTCTCTGTGCGTGTCTCTATGTGTGCATACACACGTGTGTGCGTGTGCGTGTGTGTGTGTGTGTGTGTGTGTTTGTGTGTGTGTGTGCATGTGCACGTGATGGCATGTCTATGTGTGCATGTGTTTGAGTGCATGTGTGCGTGTGTAACATCTTGAAAACTGACTCGATCCCATAACCATTCTTCTTCTTTTTTTGTCTTTTTCTTGCTATAGCTATGCAGAACCGTGAGACACGTGAAAAGATTGAAAGTGGCTATCGTATGCCCAAGCCAGACCTTTGTCCTCCAGCTGTCTACAAACTGATGCTTGCGTGCTGGGAATACGACCCGGATAGCCGGCCGTCATTTGCGGAAATCTACGACAGGCTGTACCAAATCTCTCACTGACCTCGTCCTGGCAGCAGAGTGTGTATGTGTGTGCACATGCGTGGATGTGTGGGTATGTGTGTGTATGCGCGTGTGTTTTTGTGTGCATGTGTGTACGTTTGTGTGTGTGTGTGTGTGTTTGTGTGTGTGTATGTGTGTGTGCGCGCACGTGCGTATGTGCGTGTGTGTGTACATTGGTTAAACTGTTCCGTGAGTACCTGATTGTACCGATGCACTTGGAAAACAGTGGCGGCGGTGTTTTCTTCTATATTCACGTTGCTGCTTCAAACATACCCTCAGTCGTGGTGCACCTTGGCCTCTCTCCCTGCGTCACGTGTTGTTGTCTGCAGGGTATTTATCTACACAGATCAGAACTGCCATCGTAGTTCGTTTCGAATCGTTGCTCACCTGTCACCCCTCCTTAGAACGTGTGTTCAATTCAGTAGCCGAGTAGTTATACTGCTATTCTTTCCAGTGCATGCCGCGCGTATGTGCTCTGGCATAAATACAGATTTTGCTGATGATGGCTTCTGTGGTCGTTCTCATGCGCTTTGGTGTACTCTTGAGCAGCTCTGGCTGGATATGTCAGCGTGCACGTGCATGTACGGTGCACTGTTTTTGTCTCCCCGGCAGTCTGACTCAGCTGTGCCTTTCGGAAACCGAGCCGCGTAAGCTCTTTACAGCGTACTCGACGTGCACAGCGTGTGAAGACAGTATTCGTATTCCATGTAGACATCCGTCGTCTGTACGCTTCTGGCTGTCTGTACACCTATAGCTGGTTGTTATATACGCATTGCCTATATTTTATGCCGCCCTCTACCCCAGCCCCTTCCCCTACATGTTTGAGACCATAATTTTCTGTTGTTGCATGCCGGGGGATACAGCGTTTGCTTTCTACTTTCCTTGGCCATGTGTACCTGCTTCATGCGCTCAAAACCAGACATAGCAATGCCGCCGGCACTCCTTTACTGCTAGCACAGTTTTATTCATTTCTTCTTGATTGACCTCACGGAGGCTTGCCTCCTAAGATAACGCTGTCTTAGTACTAGTAGGCTAAGTCAGTTGCTTATACCGTAATACGCCTGGCTTGACGCAAGTACTCTAATTTCAGAAATTTTCGGTGCTCAATATTTTCGGTATGAGGGCAACAGGCTAGGTTAGGCGAACAGAAATTTTCGGTACAGAGAAGCAGGTCGCTGTTGGAGTATGTGTGTTAGTGTTTGTTCAGTGTATTGAAATTTTAGGTGTGAAACAGACGCACCGAAAGTACCGAAAATAAAAGTACACCGAAAATTTGTGAAATTACAGTAACACCCATCTAGGACTCAGTAGTGACCATGGTGACTGTAGTGGCTACTTTGGTGTGCGTGTGAAACATTCCAAGCCAAGTTACGAGTTTTCTGAGTCTACCCATGTTGCACAGGGGGGGGGGGGGGGGGATATGTTCTCGTTTTAAGTATTTACTTGCTTTAGTGGGAGACCGTGAATTGTCACAATGTGTGTGTACTGCATGCTATCGGCCAATCAAGCTACATTTAGACACAGCGTATCTCGGTAGGTCACTGAGGGCGAATAGAGACCAGCTTTTTTCTGTCGGCGTGTAAAATGAATGTCCATAATGTACATGACTGTACTACCGTTTGCTATCTGACCTCATCAGGCTCATGTCTATCTTTTAAATTTATATATACTCTGACATGAGGTCAAGATAATAATATTATTCAATAAACCACCCTTTCAGGTGATCTACAGATATTTCCCCTCGTTTGACTGTCCCCGCGGGAATTTGCGGAAAAAACTCCCGAAACCTTGCGCAAGAAATTGCGGCAGAAAGTAACAAAAAATGCGACGAAATGTGCGGAATGATGCAGAACTTGCCAGGAATTCACGGAATTATTTGCAGAAAATTGCGGATTTGAGCCAAATCAGGAAATTTGATGCATCGTATATCTACTGTGCAAATAACCTACAGGATCATGGAAAGAACTAACTGCGTGAAAAGTGCATAACAATGTGAGATGTAGTGCAACAAAAAAACGCGGGAAATGGCGGATTTTGCTGAAAATCGCGGGTTTGGGCCAAAATCGCGAAATTTGTTGCATCCGTGGAATCGCGATTTCCTGGAGGGACAGGTTTGAGGGGATTATGGCTCATAATCCCCTCAAACGAGGGGAAATGATATCCGAAGGAAATCCTCTGGATCACCTCGGACCCAGTCCTTCTACCAAGAGAGCTAGCTCCCTTGGCTGCTGCTTGAATATGCAAGAATGGGCTTTCCAGATAAGGTCTACTCTAGGCTAGCACGGAGAAGTGCATGGATAGTTGTCAAAAGAAAAATATGTCCGTTCATGTTCCTCTGTACACAGTGGAGTCCTCGTTGTTATCGATGATTGTGCTCTAGCTCTATGCTGGGAGGGCGGCTCAGCCGAACAGCTTGCATATTCCGACCATGCTAAGGAAGTAGGGGTGAAACGGTTCGGGTAAGGAACCGGTTTTGGAACCGTCAGCTGAAAAGAATCGGGTACCCGTTCCGTCAAATTTCGAACCGAAACTCGAAAAATCTCGTTCTCGTACAAATACATGTACACGCCAAGTCTACTCAAGATTTTAAAATGTCTTACCTTACGATCACCGCCCTTCCAAAGGGTTCTCCTATCGATCCTGGTCACTACGAGCGTACCTTCTTCGCACATGGACTCTCCGCGATGTCTCGTTCTTGCTCGTAAAAATGTTTTCTAACTTGAAAATAATTGTCACGGACACATTTGGTCGGTCTGGAGAAAAGAGTGCATGGAACCGATACCCGAACCGTGGGAAACTATGCTGGCATTCGGGTACCCGAACATGAAAAACATGGAACCGTTTCACCCCTATAAGTATAAGGAAGCCAGCAGAGTGGAGGTGTCCCTACTGTGCATGCCGCAATGCCTCTCGAAATGCCCATGCACTATGTCACGTATGTGCACACTGTGCGCAGCCTTTGTGTGAACTGCGACTCCATACTAGTGTCGGAGTAGTGGTTCGAGTTGGAGTTGAGAGGTAGCCGACTGTTACTACTGTCTGAGGACTGTGTTGCACAGTGTGCAATGGTGTGCGGGTCCACTTGGTCTCGAATGCAACACCAAGTGCAACGTCAACGTCGAACCCGAACGGACCGAAGTAACAAGTAATAGTTAGTTGTTGGTGAAAGATATTGCTCGTCAACACTGCGATAATCCGCTCGGAGTAACTACGGACTAGTGAAGTCCTCGCCGAGAATGGTGATCTGGTGATAGCGATACTTGGCATACGTTCGTTCGAACTTCCTTCTCAAGTACTACTACTAGTACTAGTACTAGCATGTCCTGTACATGTAGTGTTCAGGTGTTGGTCTTGTCAACCCGGAAAGTTCTTGCAACGATCTGTCGAGGCAAACCGATACCAAGGAAGGTAAACCAGCCGTCGTCTGTTACACACAATGATTGTACATAATTTTGAGTGTCATGTAGTTGGCTTGTGAAGGTTTGCGAGGAGTCCAAAGAATGCCCTGCTGGCTTCTCGTGGCCAGTCCGCACTCTCATGTCGTCTTGCTTGCGAAGCAGTGCAGTACTCAGAGGCAGTAGTGTGTAGCAATGCACTAGTGTGCCGCTTTCGAAAATGCTCGGGCCTGACGCTATTTTTGTTTGGTGTCCTTCTTGCTCGGGTGCAGATGGCGGCGGTGACTCGATGGATCATGGGGGTGGCAGTATGTGCCGTACTGCTTTGCGGAGAAGCGACAGCGCAAACACACATAAGTCGGTGCCCGAGCCTTACACCAATGTCACCAACGACAACGCCCGGTAAGATGACAAAACGTGTAGAGCGTTGAAGCGGTTCTTTGCTCCCAATACTTTCAACACACAGTACTCAGTATCTGTACCGGTATGTCTGTAAGACAGCAGATACTTCGGCGCATATTTATTTTCGGCTATTCTCGGCCGAAAATTTGTTTTGCAAGTACAGTCGTCCCTCTCTAATCCGGCACTTTATAATCCAGCACCCTCGATAAACCAGCACAATTTTCAGTAGCCAAAATGTCCTCTTCATGCACATTGCAGCAGTAAATCAGATTTGTTAATCCAGCACCCTCCCTAATCCAGCAGATTTTCGTGGCACAAATGGTGCCGGATTATAGAGGGACCACTGTAATAGTTTCAGTGGGGCAGTGTATGTAGGACTCAGTATAGAGTCCATGCACTATATGATGTCCAGCACCCTATATAGAGTCCATTGGTCCAAATCCACTATACAGAGTCCAGGAGTCCACTCAGTTTTGATCAGCTTCATCCTGCCGCGCAATCCCCTATAAGGAGTACACATTTTCTACAAGTCCCCTATTCACAGTCCAGGAGTCCAGTTTATCCAGTCACGCCGTCCTGTGTACGTGTGTACGTGTTGTGCCCGAAAGAGAACAAGCACATTTTCAGTTTTGCTTGCCTCGTGGCAGCGCATTCCTTTCTTCACTTCAGCCATGGCTAGCTGCCAGTTCCGCTGTGCAGTTGCTGACAGTAATCTGTCTCGAGATAACCAAGGAGGATAAGGAGACGTTCAAAATCAAATCTGGAAAGCGTCTTGTGGTTCTCTGAAGACGTTTCATCAGTGCGCGGGATGAAAGCAGAAATTGCAGAACGAGAAAAGTTCAGCACAGTTCAAATCTGACGAGTCAGGTACACTGACACTCTCTTTCGTTCGACGCCACAAGGATTCCCTGTTTGGCTGGCCATTGCTGCCAGTAAGACGTTTGAACGGTTTCATCAGAGCGAGGGATGAAAGCAGAAACGGCGAAAGAGAAATGTTCAGCACAGTTCCAATTTGACGAGTCCGAGATACACTGACACTCTCTTTCGTTCGACGCCACAAGGATACCCCTGTTTGTCTGGACAAGAGCTGCCTGTACCACCGTGTCAAAAGGCTGTCCAACTACATGGCAGGACGAAGACTGAGGTAAGGAAGCTTTTACTCGTTTCGATTGGTCTGCTGTTCTGTCGTTATGCTTGAATTTTTTTTCCATTTTCAAGGAGCGTATCGCGTTTGTTTGATGTTGCTTGAATGAATGCCCTAAAAGTAATCAACCACTTCGTAATAGTCCTCAAGGACTGCAAGGACTTTGCATCAATCGTATACGATCGTCTAGCTATCATCAATTATTATAATTATTTCATGAGAAATGTATTTTTATCCCTGTGATAATTATGTGAAACTCCACGACACTCTTCCTCTAGTATGATGTCAAATACAATGGGATCCACAAACGCAGTGCCAGTGTACTAGTAGTAGTAGGAGGATTGCTTGTTTGCCAATGACAAGAAAAAGCTTCTCAAGCTAATACTTGTATTCCCTGAAGTAACCGTTTTGATGTCACGAACATGACATTGTGATGTTGGTGTGTCTGTGCGTCTTGAGTGCGCACAAACGATCTTATTCCTCGTATTACTAATAGATTATTGTCCCCACCGTCACCTGTTCACAGGTCTTTGAGTGGATTGATTTTCATTGAGCATCACATTCGTTGAGAACTTGGTTGTTGTGTGCTCCCATGCATCATTACGGTAATAAGCGTATCCGTGTGCTGTCTATTTGTTGCAGGTGTGCTGATCTTCAGAAGCTTGCGGAACTGAGTGCTGCTGAACATTTGCATGGCCATGAGCAAGGGTGAAGCTTGCTATTGCACTCTCAGCATGTGCTAGTATTATGCTGACCACTGCACTATGTTACTCTCTTACACTACTACGTGTATGTAAACGTGCGTGTACCCGTCCCTGTATGCATTCGTTTCGTATAATTATTTGTTATCCCTCTTGACTTTACGTGTAAATGGGTGGACGTTTGTATGGCTGTTGGAGTTGCGCGTGTATTGTGTCTCTACTCTTTTCTTGGTGTTTTCTTGGCGTTGTGTAAGTTTGTGTGTGTGTGTGTGTGTGTGTGTGTGTGCGCGCGCGCAATAATTTGAAAACAAATAATTAATCCTGGGCTCTCCATTATTCTATTTCGATTCTTGTTTTTTTCTAGGTATTTTCTTGGCGTTGTGTGGGTGTGTGCATGTGTGTGTGCGTGCACAATAATTTGGCAACACTACATGATTGAGATATTTTAATTTGCAGCGTCTGCGAAGAGACCACTTGATTTGAGGATGGTGTTTGTAGGCTTTTTCATGTAATGAAGTGGCTGCAGCGGCGCCTCAATACATATTTTTTTCTTGAGAAGTGAATGATGTAAAGGATTAAAGGGAGAGGCCGTTTTCTGGTTAATATTCACTGCTTACAGCAGATCCTATGTCTAATTTCGAACTCGTTAGGGGATGCTTGCTTAATTGGCTGGACTTTATACAGAGTGTTGTCCACATAAAGAATCTTTAATCTTTATAGTTGATTTCAAAGTTTGGACTCCGTACAGTTGATTTTGGACCAATGGACTCTATATAGGGGTGAAGCCAATTGGCTGGACTCTATACAGGGAGTGATGTCCATCTAAACTTTGAGCTCACAGTTGATTCCAAGTTTGGACTCTGTACAGTGGATTTTGGACCAATGGACTCTATATAGGGGTTGGACATCATATAGGGGCTGGACGCTCTACTGAGTCCAACATGTATACTGGCCGCATGAGTACAGAATGAAGTCGAAGACACCACTGCAGCTGTACTTATGGTTGATAAATATGGTGGTAAAGACACACCTGGCAATATGGCGGTAAACACACGCCTGCCCACACACGCTCTCTAGGCTGCAAAGTTCTGGCACAGAGCTCTCCTTCTCACCACCACCACCATCAGTTCGCGCCTGGCGCCTGGTCGATGCATGGCTGGCGGTATCCGGCATAGCAGGCTGGTACATCAAGTAGCGCATGGCACATAGATGATGACACAGCAACGACATAGCTCGATTGCGACGTACGTTTCGTCCCCGCTGGACTCATCAGGCAATCTTCTTCTTGGATGTCTTCATACGGAGCTTGACTCGGGAGAATGAAGTCGAAGACACCACTGCAGCTGTACTTATGGTTGATAAATATGGTGGTAAAGACACACCTGGCAATATGGCGGTAAACACACGCCTGCCCACACACGCTCTCTAGGCTGCAAAGTTCTGGCACAGAGCTCGCCTTCTCACCACCACCACCATCAGTTCGCGCCTGGCGCCTGGTCGATGCATGCACCAGGCGCGAACTGATGGTGGTGGTGGTGAGAAGGAGAGCTCTGTGCCAGAACTTTGCAGCCTAGAGAGCGTGTGTGGGCAGGCGTGTGTTTACCGCCATATTGCCAGGTGTGTCTTTACCACCATATTTATCAACCATAAGTACAGCTGCAGTGGTGTCTTCGACTTCATTCTCCCGAGTCAAGCTCCGTATGAAGACATCCAAGAAGAAGATTGCCTGATGAGTCCAGCGGGGACGAAACGTACGTCGCAATCGAGCTATGTCGTTGCTGTGTCATCATCTATGTGCCATGCGCTACTTGATGTACCAGCCTGCTATGCCGGATACCGCCAGCCATGCATCGACCAGGCGCCAGGCGCGAACTGATGGTGGTGGTGGTGAGAAGGAGAGCTCTGTGCCAGAACTTTGCAGCCTAGAGAGCGTGTGTGGGCAGGCGTGTGTTTACCGCCATATTGCCAGGTGTGTCTTAACCACCATATTTATCAACCGCAGGAGTACAGGCCGAACATTTGATGCTGCCGAAATGGGTTTTAGCCCTGGAGGCTTCAACTAACTTTCACACCAAGGTTCAACTCCAGTGACAGGAACGCTGTAAAAACTGTAGCCTGCAGGCACGGTGACCAGGTGACTGGTGCACACATGAGCACATGACCACTTACTCACCCCTGTTCGATTGAGAATATTAAAGGGCCGAACGCTGCACCGCAGCCTTTTCGGACCAAAACCCGTCGACTCAGCGTCCAAAAGACTACAACATATGGGCCAATCGCGGTCATCCGTGCTTTTATTAGAACGAAGCGCTAGCGGCGCTTTTAGTGACTTTTGCATACAAATCCCCATCTAGTAGGGCGCAGTCACCCAGTTTCGGTGAAAGTGCGCGAGTTCGATTGGGAATAAAGGAGGAAGGGAGCGTCTCAGCTTCCTGGGACCAAGACCATTCGACTCAGCACTCCGAAGATTACAACTGGTGAAATTATTTTGATTTTAGGCTTAACTTCCCCTTCAATTAAAGGGAAACTGAACGCCAAAAATAAGTATGGCTTATCCGGAAGGGAATTGGGCACTGATTCCGATGAGCTATGTCTCGAGCCGATCAGCGAAGAGGAACCGTGTCAAATTTCATATATAACACCTTCCATATTTGGAAATTGGGCTTGATGACGTGCAAATTGCTTAGCTTTTACCATGCTGTGCATGCTCAGCAGTGTAATTGAATAGAAGAAAACAATTACTTTGGTGTTTTGCAGCTCTATTTCGTTCCCTGACGGTAACCAAATCTAGATGTAGGAATCTGTTGAGCAGGAGAGTGACACATGTCTTCCCGAAGGCTGTCCAGGCTGCAGTGATGATGAAGAAGACACGATCATCACCCCGAGATCGATTGTAGCGAATTGGAAAACTCATGGTGAATTTGCTTCCACTCCAAGGCAATGTCGAGGTATGAAGGGTGCTTGTACTGCCTTCCAAAGTGAAGAGGAGACGAACATGGCTTTGCATAGCTGTTGTTCTATGCCAACTTACCTACTCTTGGTGGTACCGTAGTGCTATATTGCAAATTTCGTGGACGAACAACTCTAGTCACTAGTGGCTAGTGAGCAACACTAACAGGTGAGATTTTTCAATTTGACAAAAAATGTTTTTGTTTGAGAACTGACAGTGGCAGTCATTAGACTCAGTAGGTGTCTTTGCTGCTTCTTTCCCTTCATCGGTAGGGTTGTGCTTGAATAGTACAAGTGCTTGAAGTAAAATAAAATAAATTGAACATGTGGAACATAAAATCTAATCAAGCATCAGTACATGTGTTAGAGAACATGCAAAACTCATGTACCTCTCGTCCACCACACAGTTCCAGGACAGACGTCTTCTTTCTCACAACCAACAACCGTAGCACTGGGTTACTACTGACTGATTTTCTATCATGAAACAGAACATTAGTAGGATAATACAATAAGATGATGGGTGAAAACCATAATGCATAGGGCGAGCAGAGATCGGAGATCGTGCAAAATGGTGCAAACAGAACATGGCAAAGCAGGCAAGTCACTTGTCCGAGGTCATCACACAGATGGCAGACAAGGTGCTTCCACCCAACTACTTTGAAGTAAATCTATTGCAATGTTGACATTGCAATGCAACTTCCTTGTGCACAGGCACACTTGGCAGTTTAGATCACGTTCCAACGCCCTAATAATAGAAATCACTAAGGGGGCACAATGCAATCATCGCACAAGCAGCATGTACCATTGCGGTAGTCTGTAACAAGGCCTGACCTCATGCCTCCACATCAACAAACCACACAAAGCTGTTCCTGCTCTAGCAACTAAGCACACACGAAGCAATGCATATGTCACCAACAGCACGATTATACTTCACATGTATTGCGAATTTCAACTTCAAAGGACATGAAATCACAATGATCACAAAGTTTATGGAATCAGGAGGACCATCTGTGTTCAACGAACACATACACACATGCTGTATTGCACACACACATGTACACATGTGCGTGCACCCCCACCCCATCCTACAGACACGCGCGTGCAGCGCGCACATCCATACACATGTGCATGGACCCCCCCCCCCCCCCCGACACACACACACTCCTACCCATACACATGTGCGTAGGACCCCCCCCCCCCCCCACACACACACGTGTGCACAGACGAATACACAAACACACACGCACGAACACACACAAGATACGTGTAGGTGTACATGGTCTTCCTGGTGCAGATACTGGGCCAGCACAATGGAAAATACCTCCATCAAGATGCTTGATCAAGTGTTGTGATAATGGCACTGTTTGTTTGTTTTTACAAAGAAGTATGGGAAGGATTACAATGCGTTATAATTCATAATTGTTCTTTGCCTTGTACTGTGCAGACCAGAATGCTTCACTATCAACTCCTGGCTTTCCATTGGAATGGTGTTCAGCTGCAGCGGCATCTGGTCCAGGGAGTTGCTGGATGGCTGCACTGGCACAGGATGGGTTTGCATTGGTAATGCGATACGGCAGTCATTCCACATCATGAGCTACATGTTTATGTAATTTATATTGTCGCTCGTCCAGCAACGTCAAGGCTCTGCATGTAAACACAGGAGAACACCATAATAAAAAATACTACTCAGGGGGGATAATATTATAATTTTGGATTAGCAATTTCGTGACATTTATGAGTTCCTGTCTAAACCATGCCGTGATATTGATAGCTATCTGCTCACAAAGTAACTTGTATTGTAACAATACTCTGCCTAATCACTACCCTCCGCCAATTATTAGATTCACACAATATTCACAACGTATGCAACACAATGCTGTCTATTGACACTACTTCGAACTGAAATGCTCACTACTCTTCTCCCGTTTTCAATTCCCTCTACCTTATGAATACTCTACATTACTGGTTTCGTTTCTACCCTTTCCATTGCTGCCAGCTCCCAGTCTTTTTCGATGCACAGCACCACCTTGAAATTTTTGTGATTTGATGTACACATACTTTGAAGTTGAAATTCGAACTACATGATCAGATTTTTGTTCCACATTTTCTATTTATTTTTACTTCAAGCACAACCCTACCAATGAAGGGAAAGAAGCAGCAGAGAGACACCTACTGAGTCTAATGACTGCCACTGTCAGTTCTCAAACAAAAACAATTTTTGTCAAATTGAAAAATCTCACCTGTTAGTGTTGCTCACTAGCCACTAGTGACTAGAGTTGTTCGTCCACGAAATTTGCAATATAGCACTACGGTACCACCAAGAGTAGGTAAGTTGGCGTAGAACAACAGCTATGCAAAGCCATGTTCATCTCCTCTTCACTTTGGAAGGCAGTACAAGCACCCTTCATACCTCGACATTGCCTTGGAGTGGAAGCAAATTCACCATGAGTTTTCCAATTCGCTACAATCGATCTCGGGGTGATGATCGTGTCTTCTTCATCACCACTGCAGCCTGGACAGCCTTCGGGAAGACATGTGTCACTCTCCTGCTCAACAGATTCCTACATCTAGATTTGGTTACCGTCAGGGAACGAAATAGAGCTGCAAAACACCAAAGTAATTGTTTTCTTCTATTCAATTACACTGCTGAGCATGCACAGCATGGTGACAGCCAAGCAATTCGCACGTCATCAAGCCCAATTTCCAAATATGGAAGGTGTTATATATGAAATTTGACACGGTTCCTCTTCTCTGATCGGCTCGAGACATAGCTCATCGGAATCAGTGCCCAATTCCCCTTCGGATAAGCCATACTTATTTTTGGCGTTCAGTTTCCCTTTAACCCTAGAACAGCCAACAGTGTCATTTGATGTACTGCCTCCGGAAACAAAAAACTTCGTGACTTTTTTTCACTAATTTTCGCTGTTGTTCTGTCGCTCTCTGTGTGGCTCTGTCGGCCTGAAGCACCAACAGATGACATTTCCAAACGGTAGGAAGGCATGATCCACATGATGGAAAGGCGCCAGTCATCGCAAGGCAAAGTTGTCGTGCTATAAACCAAGCGAAGCGACGACGTTTTGCATTGCTGTCCACCAGGCGCATTGCGAACAAAAACACTGCGCTCACTGCTCACCGTTGCTAGTTTTTGGTTCAGAATGAGAAAGAGCAGGACAATGGCACTGAGGAGCAAGAAGAGTGTGAACGGGACAGCAGTTAGCGTTTTGAAGTCTGCCTCATCCTCAAAACACCCGCCAAAGTGCAAACAGGTCGGCAAGATGTCAAAACTCCAAACTAGGGCCGAAACGATTAACCAATAACACTAACGATCGATTTATTGGTTTTACCGATTTTCCGAACAAGTTTTATACGTGTCATGTTGGACATCAGTACACAGCAAAATAAATTAAATTTGTTCAACTATGTACAGGTACGTACTGGTGAAAGATCCACACAGGCCAAAAAACGACCAAAATGAAATTTGCAACGTGATATGAGCAGTGTTCCTCTGCCATTAAACATCAATGATCAGTCCTCTGTCTTCTACAATGGAGAAGGGTCGACTAGAATCGACAATCCAGTCGATGGTCGACTCCGTCAACATGCCTGAGCGCCTGCTGTCGCACATTTCCAAGTTACCTGTGCCTAAAAACGACGTGACGTGCTTCGTTCCAGCACTGGTCGTCGCATTGTCACTGCGCTCAACATTGCTGGTAGTCGTTGTTGCTGTCGACTGGGTTGCTGGTCCTTTCCCTACCGCAGCGGCGTACTGGTCTTTATGAGCAGAAATCAGGTGCTGTAACCAGTTGGTTGTGCCGCTTTGACGGACAAACTCGCGGCTGCACAAATTGCATCTCGCTACGCTACCAGCTTCCTCGAAGTATGCCCAAACTGGCGATCTCTTGGTCCGACTAACTTTCGTTTTTACAGGCGGCAGCATTGTCACTGCTCTCCTCGCCAAAAATCAAACTAACTGTAAGTTTTTGACAAGAACTGAACAAATTAGGAGGCCGGCAGCCACACTCACAGTTTCGCTACAACCGAATTAATATGAAGCTTTCCGGTTGTTACACTTTCCGGTTACGCTGACTAGTGCAGTGAATGCGCGGGATGTAGATCTACGACTACGATCGAGTACCAAAAATGATCAAGCGCGCAGTGATTGTACGGACCTACGGCTTCATGCACGTGTACTTCGACGTTCATGTACTTGTGCGCATGACCTGATGACGCGCGTGCATGATGCCATATGCATCGTCTGCATGTACTGACGTCGTGACGCTCTCGCACTGTACAGTCATAATCGTTATCGATCATAACGATTATCGATTTCATCCATAACGAGTGATATACGAGTAATCGGTATAACCGTTTCGGCCCTACTCCAAACGCAAAGATGTGACCACTCGTCACTTTGCACAGCGCAGCAAAGATGAAAAGTTCAAAATCGAAGTCGTCGATCAATGGAAGATCTTGCCTTTTTCAGCTGCCTCCACTCCGATGTCTCCTTGGTAGCATAGGAGAATAGGCGAGATCTCGTCGCGGCAGTCGTGACGTTATGGGACGACTACAACGCGGAGAAAAATTCAAAATGTTCATGCTTTGCCTGTACGCGTCATTCCGGGGCATTCTCGAGAGCCAAGGTGATAACAAAGTACCAACGCCACCGCGGTCTCCACCTAGATTCTAGGGAAGGCACCAGTGTAAATCTCGTACTAGTAACAGCAAAGACGATCAGGGACCCGGAGAAGCTGCTCCGTGACATGGGAGAATGCGTCGATCGACCTGCCACTTTGGTTGGTTCCAGCCGTGATGAATCGAGCGATGGCGACTCGGACTGAGACACTATTCCCATCAAATCGATCTTGTAGATATTGTACACATGTCCATTGAGCGTGGTGAAGTGTTTCTCTTCCAATAGAACACCTTTGTTGAGCACAGTAACTCCTTGAAAAGTCATGTGAAAAAGTCACGAAGTTTTTGTTTCCGGAGTAAGTATATGGATTCCCCCATGCCATAATTATGTGATCTGTAGTTCTTGTACTGCCGTACTAGATTTGTACCGCAGTTGTATGACCTAACGGCATGCTTGCTTGGCTTGGGAGAGTTTTCCGTGCTTCATGTGCTTTGCCTCTTCAGTTGTGTTTTCAGTTGTGTTTTCCTTCTCTTCAGATTTGCAAGTAGTACTATCTTTAGTTGTCTTGTAGACATTATCAGCTGTCTCCATCTTTGTGAAATGAATTCCTTTTCACTCTTGGCGCAGAACCATCTAGGTAGACTGCGTGTCATTGACTAGCACAGTCCAGTGAAACCTGTCTAAGACGACCGCTCAAGGGACCTTCGAACCGTGGTCTTTGTTACCAGGCGGTCTCCTTACCCAGGGTCGTTTGGCTGGAAAGAGCATTCCTTGATTCTGGTTCTAGTGGTCTTGTAGGACAGGTGGTCGCCTTATCCGAGTGGTCGCCTTATCCGAGTGGTCGCCTTATACGAGTGGTCGCCTTGACAACGTGGTCGCCTTGACAACGTGGTCGCCTTATCCGAGTGGTCGCCTTGACAGGTTTTACTGTATCTTGTTTGCACTGCGCAGATTCACACTGTCTTGGGAATGGATGTGTTCGCCCAAGTATAGACTACTATCAAGAGTAGATAAACAAGAGTGTGCAACTCCGGATCTCTTCTGCACAATCTGCAGATACCCCCGCCCGCGGCGGAATTTTTTGTTGACGTCACCTTTTTTTCAGAAGAACGCGCATTTTGGACCAGAGCAGTGTGAGAGCACGTGCTGGGCACCGACTTTGTAATGTAAAGCCCGGCCAAGTGCACGAGGCAAAACTTTCCAAAAGACTCGCAGCGCGTGCATCGTCGAAAAGATTACGTCAACAAAAAATTCCGCCGCGGGCCGACCCATCTGCGAGTTGCACACTCTTGTTTATCTACTCTTGCTTCTATGCATTGGTTACTTACCTGCTTTGGATGGATAACCTCGCAACTACACAGTTCCCGTGAATGGATAACTGCTTCCGTATTTTACCAATAATTATAAGTCGATCCGGTTACAAGCCGATTCCTGTGCTTAGGGCCTTGATTTCCCTGTTCAATGGCATTCAAACCCTGATTGCAAGTCGACGACTCCCCTTTTTTTAGCTTATGTTATACCATATGTCTGCACCTTTAAAGCCACGGAGGTATATTCGATTATAAAGCCAGTCTCAGTTATCAGGCCATGGGCGTCATAAATGAAATGGCATATGAAGTATGTTTTGTAAAAATGAAGGAATAAGCACTACACTACCACACTTACCGCCCAGCAGGAAGGGTGAACAAGTGGATTTAGATTGAAATTTCTGTGAACTTTGATTTTTATGGCATGGCGCAGTGGGTGAGTCATTTTGCATCTAAAATAACTAGGAAAGCAGGCGTGTTTCGAATATAAGGCCATGGCTTTAAAGGCGCTGACATACGGTAAAAGGCCGGATAATATATGGCAACTTCATACATTGCATGCATCGCTACCCAGTTCTGGAATTATCAATACACTTTGTCAGCGGAGGACAATGCCCAGGAAGCAAATTGCTACCAGTAAAACAGTGCGAGGTGATCTAGATTTCAAACTGATTATGGTTTATATTAAAGGCAGGCAGGCATAGTGGGATGGTCTAAGACTAAGACCATGATTGAGAAACAGAGGGTACCAGGTTCAATTCCTGCTTGAAAGCGGACGGATTTTTCCAGCCGTGCTGCAACCCGCAAATAAGAAACATGGGTGCAGTGAATGGGACTTTCGGTCTTTGACCACTTTACTGGTGGGCTGATCTACTCACCTCGCACCGCTTTAGGAGATGTATCTGCGCCTTAGATCTTGGCAGGGTGGTGGCGTTCCTATGGATACTGCAAACTCAGTCTAACTCAGTCTCAGGGGATCTGTGACATTTTTTCAATGGTTTAGTGTAGAAGCCGCCAGCTGAAGAGCCAGGTCCGGCTATATCCAGCAGGGCTCTGGAATCAGAGCCTGCTCCAGAGCCAAGTCAACATGGGGAGTAGCGATCTGGTGGAGAGGGTGTGTGGACCTGATTGAAAGAAATCATTGCGGCCTGGTACGCATTTGCCTGACAGTGATTAGGTTCCTTTGGTCAGCATGTACGTATATTTTAACTACAGTAAAACCTGTAACTAACGACCACCCTTTGGGGCCAGAAAAAAACAGTCTTTAGTTAGAGGTTTGTACCACGTGACCATATACTTGTAAGGATCCCATCTCCGATAGGTACATGTATGTCGAAATGCAGCTAACACAATTCCCCACCACCTGCGCACTGTCATTTCTCCTTTGAGAAGTAACATCGATCATAGAGCGGTTTCGATGCGCTCTCCAAGACGTTTCCTATCATGTTTGCTCATGACAACACTTGAAACTATGACAGGTGCAGTGCAGCTCACAGTCAAAATGAGCCTGCGTTCATTTGTTCACCTATAGTATCGAAAGAGTCCATTCAGGACTATAGAAATTCATCAAAATTTCGAAGAAGCTTAGAACAACCTTTGATTTCTTGCATCGCGATCGTCAGTTATGGGTCAAAAATTGACAATGGGACAAGACAAGGCGGCCGCTGGTCGCGCTCAGCAGGTAGTTGCTAGTCACAGTGCGTTTTGAATGTGAGACCGTCCGTGCCTAGCGAAGTAGTCTGCAGTACCAGGCTGGTCGCTAGTCACGTTGGTCTTTAGTTACAGGTTTTACCAAGAGTACATAAACCAGAGTGTGCAACTTGGGATGGTTCCTGTGGGAGCTTAATTCGTGCACTACGTCATTTCTGACGGCATGGTAAGCCACAGGTACGGTGAAAAGTTGCGTCACCAGTCGCGGTGGCGCAGTTCACTGAGTTTGTCCTGATTTCGGTTTTTTGAGACGGATAGCCTGGTGACTTTACTTGTCGGTGGATGTACAGCGTACACAGTCACACAAAACACCGAAATCCTGAAACAGGACGTCTAAAATCAAGCAAACTTGGCTGATTTCCGGGCTATGAAACATGAAAATTTGAGCTGTACGCAAGTCGCGGCTTGGCTGACCTCATCAGGGTGACGCAGTGCACGAACTGCGCTGTTTCAGATCAGATATGCACAGTTGCACACTCTGGTTTATGTACTCTTGTTACTACTGTACTAGTAAGCTAATTTAAGTCAGTGTGTCCCTGCCTCTAAATGTGGTGCGAGGCTAAGCAGTGACCAACTGACCTCCAATCATAGAACAGACAGTCCCTGACGGTTCCTATCCTAGAACAGACAGTCCCTGACGGTTCCTATCCTAGAACAGACAGTCCCTGACGGTTCCTATCCTAGAACAGACAATTCCTATCCTAGAACAGACAATTCCTATCCTAGAACAGACAATTCCTATCCTAGAACAGGCAATTCCTATCCTAGAACAGACAATTCCTATCCTAGAACAGACAATTCCTATCCTAGAACAGACAATTCCTATCCTAGAACAGGCAATTCCTATCCTAGAACAGGCAATTCCTGACGATGGACCAGGCCCGAAAAATCAGTGCAATAATATAAATTCGTTGAATCACATTGAAGAGACCGTTTTGGAGTGGAGGGGTGAGGTTTCATACATGTCGAACAGACAGTGTCAGGGACTGACATTCTAGAGTCCTCTCAGCTAATCGTTTTTATCCACTGAGGAAAGCAAGTTCATGTATATCATACCCACAAGTAATGTTATCCTTTGGTTGATTTTCTCTGTGTTGATTATCTGCAGTCACCGGTCCACCCAAGATTTCATATGTGCGCCCGGTGCCCCTGTTGCTAAGTGATACTTATTTTAGCGCGCGGTCCTGCTATGGGACCGGGTCATTGCCAATGAATGTGACCTGGTACAAGGACGGCAAACTTGTCTGGTCGTGCAAAGGGCTTGGAGCGTTGCTCTATTTCGGGCGGAAGTTTGATTTCGAGGACGCGGGCACATACACTTGCACCATGACCAACGCCCTGGGCACAGACTCTCGCACGGTTAACGTCAGCTTTGTTGGTGAGCACTGCTTCATTGTACAAGCCCGCCTTGGTACTGGCTAGCTAGACCATGCATGCCATGTATAACTTCACACCATGCGAGATCGAGTATGTGGAGAGAGAGAGAGAGAGAGAGAGAGAGAGAGAGAGAGAGAGAGAGAGAGAGAGAGAGAGAGAGAGAGAGAGAGAGAGAGAGAGAGAGAGAGAGAGAGAGAGAGAGAGAGAGAGGGAGAGAGGGAGAGAGGGAGAGAGGGAGAGAGGGAGAGAGGGAGAGAGGGAGAGATAGAGAGAGGGAGAGGGAGAGAGAGAGAGATAGAGATAGAGATAGAGAGGGAGAGGGAGAGAGAATCACCGGCTGCAACGTTGGTAGCAGTCAAATTATTGTAAAGTGATTATCCATGGTATCCATGGTGATGCTTTCCCTGCTTATATCTGTGCCGTGCAACTACTGTTACTGACGTGCTTGCGAATAGGTCCGCCAACTCTCAGCACCACTCCAGGAAGGCTAGTTGAAAACTCCGTGACCTCGAGATCAGCCCGGCTTCAACTGCAGGTGCCGTCATTCGACGGTGACCTTGCTATTGACGAGTACATTGTGACATGTGTACCCAATGTCACCAGCCACGGACTTCCCAGTGTGCTCTCTGTCTTCTCTCAACCGTTTGGCCAAGTGACAGGCCTTCATCCAGCAACTGCATATTCATGTTTCTATCGAGTCGGCAACGCTATGAAATTGAGCGAGGATAAACTTGCCGTCACACTTGTGACCAAGAGCGAAGGTGAGTCCCTTATTCCCCTGCGTGCACACACCTGTACACACGTGTGCATGCATGCACCTATGTAGGTACACACCATATTGTACCATGTATACGCCCGTCGCAAGAGTAACACGCAAACCTGCAAATGCACTGGATGTGCACCCACAGATTTACTCACACACACACACACACACACACACACACACACACACACACACACACACACACACACACACACACACACACACACACACACACACACACACACACACACACACACACACACACACACACACACACACACACACACACACACACACACACACACACACACACACACACACACACACACACACACACACACACACACACACACACACACACACACACACACACACACACACACACACACACACACACACACACACACACACACACACACACACACACACACACACACACACACACACACACACACACATGCACACACGCATACATACACACACGCATACATACACACACATACACACACACACACACACACACACACACACACACACACACACACACACACATACACACACATACACACAATACAATACAATTTGCCCATCCGGAGATGATAGCAGGTCCCAAAGGGACCAACAGTGTTCAAGTCACGAGCAGAATCGGGCGTGGCGAGTCAAGTCCTGGCGACGGCGATAGCGCTTTCCACAAGTGCAAACGAAGTCTAAGTTGACGGGCTCGGTCGGAGGAATGATGCTACATGCTGATTTCCACTCTCTGCGACCCTGGGCAAGGTGGTACCAGTCCACTATCTGGTGGTCCTTCATGTCGGACACAACATTGTCCCGCCACCGCTTCCGGGGCCCATGACGTGGCCGGGTCTTGTTCAGTTCGCCGAAGAGGAGATACACTTTGGCATACGGGAGTCATCCATTCGAGCAACATGGCCTAACCAGCGGAGTGGACACGTTTTAAGTGTCTCCTCGATTGGCTGTACCTTGGCTCCTTCGAGGAGAGTGGTGTTGGAGATGTGCTCCTGCCATTGTGTTGCTCTGTTTACTCTGTTTGCTCTGTTTACTGTGTACCATTACTGTACCATTGTTGTACCATTGTTGTACCATTGTTGTACCATTGTTGTACCATTGTTGTACCATTGTTGTACCATTGTTGTACCATTGTTGTACCATTGTTGTACCATTGTGCACCATTGTTGTACCATTGTTGTACCATTGTGTACCATTGTTGTACCATTGTTGTACCATTGTTGTACCATTGTTGTACCATTGTTGTACCATTGTGTACCATTGTTGTACCATTGTTGTACCATTGTTGTACCATTGTTGTACCATTGTGTACCATTGTTGTACCATTGTTGTACCATTGTTGTACCATTGTTGTACCATTGTTGTACCATTGTGTACCATTGTTGTACCATTGTTGTACCATTGTTGTACCATTGTTGTACCATTACTGTACCATTGTTGTACCATTGTTGTACCATTGTGTACCATTGTGTACCATTGTTGTACCATTGTTGTACCATTGTTGTACCATTGTTGTACCATTGTGTACCATTGTTGTACCATTGTTGTACCATTGTGTACCATTGTTGTACCATTGTGTACCATTGTTGTACCATTGTGTACCATTGTGTACCATTGCTGTACCATTGTTGTACCATTGTAGTACCATTGTGTACCATTGTGTACCATTGTGTACCATTGTTGTACCATTGTTGTACCATTGTTGTACCATTGTTGTACCATTGTGTACCATTGTTGTACCATTGTTGTACCATTGTTGTACCATTGTTGTACCATTACTGTACCATTGTTGTACCATTGTTGTACCATTGTGTACCATTGTGTACCATTGCTGTACCATTGTTGTACCATTGTTGTACCATTGTGTACCATTGTTGTACCATTGTGTACCATTGTTGTACCATTGTGTACCATTGTGTACCATTGCTGTACCATTGTTGTACCATTGTTGTACCATTGTGTACCATTGTGTACCATTGTGTACCATTGTTGTACCATTGTTGTACCATTGTTGTACCATTGTTGTACCATTGCTGTACCATTGTGTACCACTGTGTACCATTACTGAAGAGTATAACAACTTAGTGTTCGTTTGGTACAATTTGCACTGATCTGAGAGCAGAGCAAGCACATGGAGCAGCGTGAGCAGTTTGTTCCCTGCCGAACGCGATGGAGCGCGCATAGCAGTTTTGTGACGTTGACATGGAAATCATGGCGCCCGAGTTCATCGGGGTGTTTTTTCGATTTTGCGGGGAATTTGGAAAAAATGACGTCAGAATCTGGAAACGAAAAGGTAAGCAGCAGCAAAAACGAATCTGCTCTGCCTGCTCCAACTAAACTAAGCCTGGAGCAGCCAGAACATGCTCCGTTCACTCGAGATCTGGTGCAGACCAGCCGAACGGGCGTGTTCCAAGTAATCCTGTTCTAGTTCAGGTGCAATTTGTACCCGAGACGAACGTGCCCTAAGTCAGTTTATCTTCACAACTAGAAGGTTAGGGGAGAAGCAGATTCTGCTACTCCTTTGTTGAACGCCCCATCCCGTATTCAACATGTCAAGAGTACTCATTTTCTTCTCAGTACTTCTGAACTAGACTTATCACTGCAGCACACAACCTTTGTCTGAACTGGTTAGCAGTGAGAAGGGGAACTCCCCAACAGCGGACTACCGGTATTATCCCAACCCAGCATGCATTGCCCAAGTGCTCTAACGAACAATTCAGTGGGGGCTGCATAGCGGTGACAATATACCGTAAAGTCTTGTATAAAAGCCGCGGCTTCTATGACTTTCTTGGTGAAATTTTGCAGGCTTCTATATGAGACAGGCTTCTATACAAGACAGGTATTTCTATGTATGTCAACACTAAAACCAGGCTTATGTGTGATTTGATGGGCCCAAAATTGCGGCTTCTTTTCGAGGGCGGCTTCTATTCAAGTGCGGCTTTTACACAAGACTTTACGGTAGGTGCATACTTGACGTTGTATGGTCGTACATGTGTATGTGCACCGTGTGCAGTTCCAGAGCCGGTGGACTTCGGCATCATCAGCGTGGCTGCACGCACAGTCAACGTGTCTTTTCGAGTAAGTGCACCTTTCACACTTTTTTTCACATTTGGGTGCTCCCTGTAGCTCCATCTCAGAACCAAAATGGTCTTTGCGTAAACCGCCACAACTCAAATTAGCCCACCATTAGTCGCTGCATGTGCCGCTAGGGTTTACCGGGTGTTAGCGGCCGTCGTGAGTGCCGTTCGGGAACGGACACGATAATTTACTTACTTACTCTACTCAAATTTGCACTACTATTCACTATACTGTGAAACGGGTAAAGTTTGCGACGATAAATGTTTGCGTTTTACAAATTGAGACTGGTTTGCGCTGGTTAATGTTTGCGAGTCGTTCTACAGTCGTTCTACACAGTCGAGGCAGTCCTTGCACTGAACTTTACATGGCGCGAGTTTGCGTTGTCAAAGTTTGCGATTTGGGGCCTCTCGCAAAATTCGCAAACATTTCTACGTCGCAATAGTTACCCGTTTTACAGTAAACTATTTTTTTAATCCCTCGACGTTTTGATCTTACATCATGATCAGTAACAATGAAATGGTAAGTAAGGAAGGTATTTGTATCACTGTCAGAAATAGCCATGCAGGCACGCAGGTGACTAGCATATGCCATTCGAGCACGTTGATGATAGGAGAAAGATGGACATTGAAAACAATAGTACGTAATGAAATGTGCTCCCCACACCGGAGCTCGTGCTTTTCCGCTGACTGGCTTGACACTTGACTGACTCACAACTGCCATGAAATCATTACCGAAGTTGCTACCACTCTCTCAATAGTACTGTTAGGTACCTCCTCCCGTAAAATCTATCTTTCCCAAGCTGGCCTGCATGCACCCCGTATAAACTCGTACTCACCTTTTGTTCCATTGGCATGGGTAGCTACTTGCGCGCCCATATTTGCCATAGCTACCCAGGCCCGTTATCTTGCATTCTCCCTCAATCGATCTCGCTCTCGCTCTTCCATAATGTAGTCGTTTCCGGTTCATCTTTGTCTCCGTCTCTTTGTATCTCTCTAATAAATGTCTTCCCACCTACCCGTGCTCGTTGTCCGTTGTCTTGGGAGTATCAACCTTTCCGTACTCAACAGTACATACGACCAAAATATACAACTCGTACGAGTAAGCTAAGCTTCACGAGGGTGTTGTAAAGAGTACGGTATGTTGCACTCCAGTCAAATTGTGGCCACCTTAGCAGAATGCTAACCCGAGTAGCAGCTGGAATACCACATCAACTTGACAGTACCGGTTACACATACCTCTTTACTGCTTATACCCCTGCACGCATGTGTCGAGTCTAGTCTGCGTTTGCCAACGGACAAAGGGAGATACGAAACATTGCAATGATTGTATAAATATGCTGAGTTCACATGGCGCAAATTGTTGTTTGTTACCAAACAGAGGTGGAATGAACTAGTCACTTGCGTGGTGCAATTTTATCTTACCAGTGCTTGTGGCCAGTCTGTTGTCTTGTCATTCATGGCTGGATGCGATTTATTTTAGTCCTTCAGAGGAAGTCTCATGAACAGAGCGGTCTCATAACGGCAGGAATGTGTTTTGTGTTGCCATTGTGTTGCCATATGGTGCGGTGGTATGTGCAGTCGATTTTCAACCGGGAGGTTGCGGGTTCGATTCCCGACGATTATGGCCATACATGCCTTTCTTCTCTTCCTTTGACTCCTCACTTTTCTTCCATTCTCCTGGGTGGCTACCAACAGCCAGTGCATGCCAGAGTATGTGGTGTGAGGTGTGTGCGGGGAAAAAATGAAAAAGGACAAAATAGGGATTCACTGGCCAGAAAAAGTCACCGTGAAGTTCAAATAGCTGTAGGGTGTAGACCAGGCTGTATAGTGGTGGTCAATTCTTCAGCCTTGGAAGCTGTTGAATGGTGCAATCCCAGCACAAGTTGCTATGGCTTCTGCTGTGGCATTGCTATCATCGCCTCTGGCGATGGATGTCAAAAGGTCAAAGTTGTGTATATGCGTATGTGAGAGTGTGTGTGTGTGTGTGTGTGTGTGTGTGTGTGTGTGTGTGTGTGTGTGTGTGTGTGTGTGTGTGTATGTGTATGTGTGTGTGGTATATGTGTGTGTGTGTATGTGTGTGTGTCTTACAATAGCATTTTTGACAAGACACACACAGTAGACGGTGTGTGCACTCTGATCGCCGTAGTCGTGTGTTCTTGCTGGATTCTGTTGCAGCACCTGCAGTTCAATTCTGACCAACTCAGCGCCTATGTCATCAGGGTCTCTGCACCTGCTTGCACCAGATGCCAGTGCTTTGTGCAGAATTGCACGTTGAATGGATTAGTTAGGTTACCTGTAGGCAACGGTAAGTATTGATAATTACACCGTTGGGAAAGAGGGGGAGAAATTTATCTATTATTTATTCGACATCTCCTGGCTCGTCATAAGACTGCCAATATTAAATTTTTATGAGAAGCCGGGTGGTAGCCAATCACGGAAAACTAAAATATAGAGATAGAGGGGGGGGGGGGGGGAGGAGAGATGATAACCTCACTATTATTTCTGGAGCAGGAGTACCCGCATCCCTGCTGTCCTGGTGCATGTGGATGTCGATTGTAGGGGCGTGGCGCACACATCTCTGGTGTGGTCACGTCAATTGTACCAGCAGGGCACACCTCATGACCTGTGATGTGGTGACCATGCACCACCAGCAGCCTTACAGCCGCCATTTTGCCTATGTTGCCTATGTAGTACATAACGGCCATTTGTTGGTGTGGTGACCCGACTATGCTGACAATAGTAATAGGTTTTTCATTTTGACCCGACGAGACCATACGACGCTCGCAGATCACAGCACGAACAGTTCACCAGCCACACTCCACGAAAGCAAGTAGTAGTACTACTCCCTCCATTCTGCACTATTCCTTTTGTGTTGATATGTCACATGTGTGAGTTAGTTGAGTGTTTACACCTCAGTGCGCCAATATCTTTTCTATAAAATAGCATTATTCAGCTAAACCCCTTCATTCAGCATCTGCTTCTCCTCTGATGAGTTCCCCGTTATTATCTCTATGGAACGAAACAAGACTTGTCAGGAGTACTACTACTTGCTTTCGTGGAGTGTGGCTGGTGAACTGTTCGTGCTGTGATCTGCAAGCGTCGTATGGTCTCGTCGGGTCAAAATGAAAAACCTATTACTACTGTATTTGACGGACCTATTGAAGATGGCACAAAGAATTATGCTGACAATACATGAGCTACACGCCCGAGATTGTGGACGAGAAAGCAGTAAAGGATGTGTTTTCTTGTCAATATTTCCATCCAATCATGATGCGATGGCATGGAAGAATGTAAACATGTCCTAACATTTGTAGAGTGTAGCGCTCGAAACCTTTCATATACAGAGCTCGCATTGTGCTTGCTTAGCACTGCATGTCTGCTTCACCTGGCTGGGTATGAGGTTTCTACAACCATGCTACATTGCCTATGTTTGCACTTCCACTGCTCTAGACTCTGCTTTAGTAGAGGTAGCCTTTGACAATCTTCGGCCAGCCACCTACTACGAGTTCACAGCGGTGGCCGAGAATGTCGTCGGTTTCAGCGAGGTTGAGGTCGTGCGCTTTGTTACTACGGCTGAAGACCGTAAGTCTATGGTGCTTGTGCGCGCGCGCGCGTGTGTGTGTGTGTGTGTGTGTTAGTTCGGTTGGTGGGTACACTTATGGCTCGGCTGCTTGAAGGTGTAATGTTGTACATGCCCCCTTTGTTGGTTTCAGGGTTCATATACTTTCTATTTGAAGTATACATACCTGCTAACCATGGACTGCTTCTGGCTAGATTAACTCTTGTGTAATCAATGGTGCTAGTGAAGCTTATATCAGATCTACTCTGATGTAGCCACACTAGTAGAAAGCATTGCATTCGCCGGGGACAGGGGTAACTGCAGTCGAATCCCGGGAAGGATACCTTGTAGCCGTCAATCTCTTTTTCTGCACCTTGTCCACGCCCACTTTTCGAGGTGTGGCGAGCCCATAAGTGGGATTATCTCCAAGTCCACCCATAGTTTGGGGATTTCAGGGGATATCGATCATTGGGCGGTTCAATAGTCAATTCAGTCATCTTTCCTAGATTCCTTTTGAATCTCTCTCCCCTCTTCGGGGGAGACTCGCGTGACCAGTCATGGCAGTGAGCAAGTACAGTACAGTACAGTGTGTGTGTGTGTGTCAGGCTGCGATTTCCAATCGATAGGTTGCGGGTTCGATTCCCGACGATTATGGTCACACAAGTCTTTCTTCTCGTCACACAAGTCTTTCTTCTCTTTCTCAGACTCTTCCTGACTTTTCTTTCATTATCCTGGGTGGTTACCAACAGCCAGTGCATGCCGGAGTATGTGGTGTGATGTGTATGCGGAAAAAATATGGAAAAAGACCAAAAAGTAGGGATTCACTGGCCAGAAAAGCCACTTCATAGCTGTGTGGTGTAGACCAGGCTGGAAAGTGGCGGTCAATTCTTCAGCCTTGCAAGATGTTGAATGGTGCAATCCCAGCACAAGCTTCTATGGCTTCTGCTGTAGCATCGCTATCATCGCCTCCGGCGATGGGCATCCAATGGTCTAATGGTGTGTGTGTGTGTGTGTGTGTGTGTGTGTGTGTGTGTGTGTGTGTGTGTGTGTGTGTGTGTGTGTGTGTGTGTGTGTGTGTGTGTGTTTTAGGCGTGTGTCCATCTGTGCATGTATTATAGGTTTGTATCTTTTAGGTGTGTGTCTATATGTGTGTACGTATTTGTGTATTTAGGTGTGTGCATGTGTGCATCCATGGCTTGCTCATGTACATGTAACTATCTATGCACATGCAAAAATCCTCTTGGACCCACTGGCCTCCGGGTGGAGTTTGGCTATGAAAGATATCTGTCTCCGCATAGATACCGTATTATCACACTGTTACTATAATCGGAATCCTGCCGGGATCCATTCTCGCAGCCTCAGTGCTACCTTTCTTGGCAAGTACAGTGAAACATATCTAATTTGACAGCCCCGGAATAGAGTCTACAATGTGGTCCGCGTGTACCGGTAGTGGTCTCCCTATCAGGGGTCGTTTGACTCCAGGAAGAATATCCCTTAGTCCTGGTTGTAGTAGTCTTCTTGAACACATGGTCACCTTATCAGAATGGTCTCCTTGATAGATTTCCTACAACATGCCATGAATGTCGGACATATTACGCTCACAACAGTATTGACTCTATCACTTTGGCCCCACATAGCCTAGCTGTGGAGCAATGACATGTGGTGTAATTCTGTTTCAGTTCAGCTGTGGAATATTTTCCAACGCCCCGCACTGATAATATTTATTTTTTACTTTTCAGCTGGAACTGTAGCAAAGGAAACAGGGTATACTAGTGATGCTGCACTTGGTCAGGTCCAGTAGTGTAGCGAAACTGTGATCACCTTGTACTGGGCCAACAAATTGATTGTTGGTCCTTGCCTAGGAATTCAGATAGCCTCTTCATTAGGGGCCGTCCCCTCCCTCCCTCCCTCCCCCTCAGACAATTGTTGACATGTACATGCATATACAACAAAAGTCGCAAGTGTGTCCTCCTACGGCCATGTACATGTATCAAAGTTTTCTGAAACAAAATTGGTCCCACCCATAACGAAAATATTTCAAAAAGTTTGATATTTATGAACGACCATTTGTAGAAGGCTATCTAAAGGCAAACACCGTATCATTAGGAACCTCATTTCAAGCTATTTACTACATTAACTTACCTCAACATAAAAGGGGGGTTGTCAACTGACAACCGCTCTATTCAGTTGCTATTCACTCAGCGCATGCGCTGGATGAAAATTCTTTTATTAGTGATGTCAAAAACATTATTGATGTTTCGGCCCAGTCACCCATCGTCAGAACAATTTACAAGGGGTGAACCTGGCCTTTTATAACGAAAGCTAGCGAGAGCGTATGTATATCCATGTACAAAACAAATGAAACACACAATAGTCGTATGAAACTTAAACCTCGCCTGAGAAATGCAAACATTATCCAGCGTGCTCCTTAGTGAACGATTCTAACATGATTACAACAACGGGCAGACGTACTCGAGAATGAAGACTGCGTGTTTTCCTTTCTCGGATTCAGTTCCAGGTCCACCATCCGCAGTGCAGGCAGAGACCGTGTCCAATTCCTCAGTCCGGGTGTCGTGGAAAAGGCCGCTTGATCCAAACGGTAAGTTGTGATGTGCTAAAAAGATTCACGATTCGCTTGAGACAAGGTTAGACTGAGTTTTCAGAATCCCACCACCTGCACCATTGATCTTTGCAGGGTGGTGGCTTTCCTGCGGATTGTGATGTGCTAACTACTGGTGAGATATCACTTTTGTTTTCTTCTACTTCAACAGTTGCTTTGGAGGCTTTCCTGTACCTTCAGAAAAGTTTTGTTTTCAAGGCTGAGCGTACCGAAAGAGTGAAAAAAACGTGTTTTTCACTCACAAATATTTTCGTGCATTTTTCATTTGCTCTTGTTCGGGGCAACTCCATTGAACCTGCCATCGTGGCCTCTTGTTTTCCTCGTGGTAGTTGAAGTTGCCTGCCCACCCACCCCAGTTTAATTGGTGTCTTCCGTTGTTCTTCTTGACATTCTATGCCGATGCGTGTGGCATTATGACATATCCCATTTAATACATTCAGTTTTCTTGTTTTTCTCCAGTCTTGGGTCTGACTGGCAGTGGGGCAGGCAGTAGTGAAATAGATTTTTTTGGCTGAATTGTGTGTTTTTTTCCTCTAGCCCGGTTGAGCGGTCATGGCTAGGAATGTAGGGAGTCATTGTTTTCAGGTGCTCCCCTGCTGCCCAGTCACCCATGTTAACCACTGACCATGCTGTTTCTCCTGATTTTGCGGCCCGTTCTCCCGCATGCTGGTGGATCTTTGACTGATTTAGATTGTTTAGTTTTTCCGCTATTTATCTATTAGGTGGTAGTGAGTGTGGTTTTCTTCTATTCATGTCTAGAAAAACCACTACGGTAGCGAGTGTGATTGCTCTGGTAGACCACTACGGTAGCGAGTGTGATTGCTCTGGTAGACCACTACCCCATGTACTGAACAGTTGCTTTGGGAGCCTGAATTGTTGACTTTTTCCCCCTTATCATAACTGCTTCTCTGAGCTTCCTGGTAGCTCCACCGAACTGTTCCTAACCAAGCACCACACTGGACAGCACTGCTCAGTGTTGTCTCTCCCAGGGCCAGTTGCATAGCAGGGGCTGCACAATGTATTTTTGGGCGGTCGGGTCCACCTTCCATGTGGTATACGAACACTACTAAGCTGTAAAAATCGGCAATTGATTATTTGGAATTGTTTCAATGTCCAGCCTCTGTGCATGTCTCTTCTTGCGTGTAGGGGAGATATTATCTTACTCTCTCCGGGGTGGCCTTTTCAGCAAGGCATTTACCTGGAATCCGTCGCACGTCAACGTGCTGGTGCACCAACATACCTTCACTGGTCTGACGGATGGTGATGTGTTTGTAGTGGACATCGCCGCTATGAATGCCATCGGCTCAGGAAAGCGCATCCGCAGAGTTGTCGTGGTAAATGCATCAGCTGTGGTACCCACCTGCAAACTGCCAGGCAATGCCAGAATGCAGGTTCAAGCGAATGAGTCCGACCCACGCATCACTGACACGAATTCAGTCGTCCCGGCGAACTCACCACTATTGTTTGCCTGCCTCCCGGGCTACCAGGTTGGTGGAGATGGGATGCGTGTAGGAGGTGTGCTTATGTGTGGAGACAGTGGTAGTTGGAGCCATACATTTCCACTATGTTCAAGACCTGCTCCTATCAATGGTAAGAATGCATAGCAATTGGACAGGAAAGTGACTTCACTCTATTGGGTATGTCAGAGGACTGTGAAACTACAATGAAGGTTACAACTTGTAGGCGCCGAGCAGGCGCATTGATGGGTATGTAGTACACTATGGGGATGCAGTACGCTATGGAGATGCAGTACACTATGGGGATGCAGTACACTATGGGGATGTAGTACACTATTGGCATGTAGTACACTATGGGGATGCAGTACACTATGGGGATAAAGTACACTATGGGGATGCAGTACACTATGGGGATGTAGTACACTATGGGGATGCAGTACACTATGGGGATGCAGTACACTATTGGCATGTAGTACACTATGGGGATGCAGTACACTATGGGGATAAAGTACACTATGGGGATGTAGTACACTATGGGGATGTAGTACACTATGGGGATGTAGTACACTATGGGGATGCAGTACACTATGGGGATAAAGTACACTATGGGGATGCAGTACACTATGGGGATGCAGTACACTATTGGCATGTAGTACACTATAGGGATGCAGTACGCTATGGGGATAAAGTACACTAGGGGATGCAGTACACTATGGGGATGTAGTACACTATGGGGATGCAGTACACTATGGGGATGCAGTACACTATTGGGATGC
Organism: Sycon ciliatum; assembly: GCF_964019385.1. Taxonomy (NCBI): domain Eukaryota; kingdom Metazoa; phylum Porifera; class Calcarea; order Leucosolenida; family Sycettidae; genus Sycon; species Sycon ciliatum. Next base: position 7,981,248 of record NC_088647.1, read on the forward strand.
ACTATGGGGATGCAGTACACTATGGGGATAAAGTACACTATGGGGATGTAGTACACTATGGGGATGTAGTACACTATGGGGATGTAGTACACTATGGGGATGTAGTACACTATGGGGATGCAGTATGCTATGGGGATGCAGTACACTATGGGGATGCAGTACACTTTGGGGATGCAGTACACTATGGGGATATAGCACACTATTGGGATATGGCACATTATGGGGAATAATGAGTAATGAACGAGTGATTGAATATTGTTTATTTGCTCCGGCACTGCACGAGAAGTATGACTTCACGACGGGTATGTACCTGTATTGGCGGAAATGTGTGTTCCCTTATTGTTGTTCCGCTTTGTGTGTATGGAACCAACTGGCGCAGCCGCCTCCGGACTCTCCACGTGTGACCTTGAGGCATCCTACTCGTCCATTGTAACGGCGATAACAGTGTATGCTGTGCTGTTCATCCTGGGTTGCATGGGAACGCTAGGATACCGCAACAGAGGTACTATCTACTGTATAGAGTGTTGTTCACATCTTTGCCATGGGACTGCTGTAAATCTTTTATATTTCATAAGGCTCTGCCATTTGCGAAATCAAAAATCCTTACGTTTACTTTAAAAATCACTAGTCCCACTCACTGTACAGTGATGTATGCATGTATGCACATGACTAGTCCCACTCACTGTACAGTGCTGTATGCATGTATGCACATGACTAGTCCCACTCACTGTACAGTGCTGTATGCATGTATGCACATGACTAGTCCCACTCACTGTACAGTGATGTATGCATGTATGCATATGACTTTATTTGTAGGAACCAGCTACCGACGGCATTTCAAGGATAGTTAGATGACTACGAAAATTAATGTTATTTTCTGTCAGTTTACGAATATTATTTGCTGGTGAAAATAATTGATTTACAGTAAATAGTGGGTAGAAAGTCATCATGGAATGTGGATAACGGTACGAATATTGCCGACAGCATGTGCATAATATATGACCCATAGATGCTGGGTTGGGGGGGGGGGGGGTTGAAACTTGAAACCGACATGGCTGCCCTGTATGGTTATGTGGTGCATGTTTCCCTGTACGTCCTCAGTTCCGCTGCATGCACCCTGCACCTACACTCTAGTGACTTCCACACGACTGACTTCCCGGCGTGTATCCCCTCCACTGCATGTACCCTGCACCCTACTGACCCCATTCACACAGCTGACTTGATGTGTATCTCCTCCACTGCATGCACCCTGCACCCTACTGACCCCGTGTTGTTGCACTAGATACTGCCACTCCCTGTTACACATTAGGAGTACTAGAAGTGATGCTAGAACAGGTGCTTTGCCTCCTTCAACGGCAAACAGATGAATTTCAGCACTAGCAGCATCCGAACAAAGTGTGTCGGTCTCTTTATCCTGAAGATCGAAATGCCTCAAAAACTAGTGGTGATCAAAACGCCATTGTTTGGGAATCCCGCCGTCATTGTTTTCTAGAATGTAGAGCAACGACCAGTAAAATATCGCAGAGCGGTTATGTGTTTAGCGAAACCGACGACCCCAATGTTTTCGCACCCCCCCCCCCCCCCCCCCCTGCGCGCTGTGTTATGCATGTGCATGCACGAGGGTTTTTTTTACTATTGCTATTGATTCATTGCTTTCTGTATGTACTACACAGGTCTAGTGTGGCGGGCGGTGCATAGAGCTGGGCGCAGAATACGCACGCTGAACAATAGGCTTCATCCTTGCAGCTGGGCAGCGAAGCTGTGAGTGTATATCAACAGGAGAGCATTTTCATCATTACTTTGTTAGCAACACTGGCTTTCCAGACAGTCCTGCATTTGTTTTCATTGGAACTGAGCACTTTCCTTCGCCAGTAACATTCCTGGTGATTCTGCAATGTTCAGGCAGATCTGTTCAAGTGATTACTTCGTGCGTTTGGATGTGTCATGAGTATTGCCGTCAGATCAGCGGAGACTATGGTAACCTATTGATTGTACAAGAAACATTTTCAGTAGCTGTCTTGCCTCTGCTATGAATGAATACCTCGGCATGCCGTAGAACAGTGCAACTGGGATTTTATGTACCTTCCTTTTTTTGCAGTGCACAAGTGAAGAGGCTGCGAGTGCACGTGTGAATGCAGTACGACTGTGTTGAGTGGCGCATTCAGTCTCTTGTCTGCTGTGTCCTGTGTGTGTGTGTATGTGTGTGTGCGTACATGTGTGTGTGTGTGTGTGTGTGTGTGTGTGTGTGTGTGTGTGTGTGTGTGTGTGTGTGTGTGTGTGTGTGTTTAGTCGAACACCCGGTGGCGATGGTAACACCAATGGAACTAGGCGCACCCCGTACATGCTCAGCAGGGCGTATCGCATCAGCCGAACATCACTCTCCTCTCTCGTCAGCCGCCATTAGACAATTCCGTGCGCGTACCACCAACTACTGCCATGCAAGCGTCCAGAATAGGAGACAGCCAGCTAGCCAGGACACGAACATATACAAATGGCCAAGACCAGTAGCATCCGGTTGTCTGCGTGTCTTCAGTTTAGTGGTTGAAGAGTGCTCATATCTAGATAAATGCCGTGCCTCTATGGGTGCTAGATTGTATGTCATCTTGAATCTGCTGTTATTTCTGCAAAAAGTATCTGGTTTGCATGAGCCTCAGCCAGACTGATTTGTTTGTTTTTTCTTTTAAAAGAACGCCATTATCCGGCCCCCGAGGTGAAGGTGAAGCCAGCGCAGCTCCTCAAGCCGCTGCATGCATGGGTATGAGATCACGGTTCAGCTCCACTACTACTCTGTGCTGGGTCTTTCTCGTTCACATGCATGTAGGGCAAGTAACTATGTTGCTGTGAAAATCACTGCAATGCCATTTGTACATACATGTACATCATACAAGTACTCAAATCAAGTTCAACCCTAGTTTCATTTGCATCCGCTGGGCAAATTGTACAATACAAAAAAGATCAGTTCAATTCGACATCGTCTGAGAGTGCAATGTAGCGATTCTGCTATGCCGACCATTGTCAGGATTGTCGTGTGCTTTCCCTAGTGTGGCCGGTTCGTTCACCTTGATATTATGATTGCTGTACGGTTCTGACCAACCGCATTTTTCTGGCTGTAACTTGTAAGTCCACCCCCTACTTGGTGCCTCGATTTACCGGTCCGATATCCAATAAGGGCGCGCTCAGACTACCGGTAAAAAGTGACGGAACGGGAAGGTTTCCAAGGTTATTTTATCACGTGTCGTTACTGGCATGGTACCGGCAGAAAAGTATTACCCAGTGCTGCGGCTGCCGCGCGCGGCGGAAATAGCATTCCGGAAGTAAAGATGGTGCTCAGGCTGGAAGCAGGGGAAAATCCCTTCTCCGTGCCAAGGCGAGAGGTGCACAACTATTACATGTACGTAGCGGTAACGTTAGTTTATCGCCCTGGGTTATTGGTAGTGCGAATGTCCTTCACGGTTCAGGGCACGTTCAGACTACTGTCAATCCCGTCAAACCATGAATGGCGATACACCGTGAAGGACATTCGCACTACCGATAAACTAACGTTACCGTTACGTAAGTTTTGCAGCTCTCAGCGCGGCACTGAGAAGGGATTTTCCCTTTTTCCCCAGTCTGAGCACTTTTTTACTGCCTGAATGCAGTTAGGGCGCGTTCAGACTACCGATAAAAAGTGACCAATTGGGAAAGTTTCCAAGGCGATTTGATCACGTGACGTTACTGGCACGCTACCGGCGGAAAAGCTATACTGCCGCGGCTGCTGCGGCAGTTAGGCCGTCATCACACCACGTTCTCCGACTCCCGTTTACGTCTACGTCTATGGTGAAAAAACCAAAACGGGTGGTCGTGTCATCAGACAGGTACAGTTCTTGACGTGTACACGCAGTCAGGTTTTTGGAGAAATTTGAACCCACGTACATTCAGATTCGAAGTACAGGGTCGCTCGGAAAAAGGCTGGGGGAGGTACGCACGTTCATACAAAAAGTCGTATACCCCCCCCCCCCCTCTCCATACCACGTCTACGTCTCCCGTTTCCTCTGCTCCCGTTTTCACCCCGTATACGGATCATCATGCTGTCCCCGGGGAAAATTGCAATTCCGCGGCCGCGTTTTTTCCGCGTTTTTTGCGATTTTTTAAAAGACCGCGTTTTCCGCGATTTTCCCGCGTTTTTTGAACTTTTTTGTTGCTCTACACGTACACACAGTGCACTGTTCGGTCAGCAACGTCTCATCGTGGCGGCTTTTTACTCAAATATCACGAGTGCTTACACCAGAGACTTGTAACTGATTGATTTCACTACATACTCACTGAAAATTGCCGCACATCAATATTATTCACCGCATATTTACCGCATATTTACCGCAAATTCACCGCAAATTATGCCATATTACGCGTACCAGGCAGGCACAGTGGGTTGGTCAAAGACCATGATTGAGATACGAGAGGTACCTGGTTCAAGTCCTGCCTGGGAGCGGTTTTTCCAGCCGTGCTGCTACCCACAGTCAACTGGGAACTTGTGGCCAGGCACAAGGGGTACATGGATGCAGCTAATGGGGTCGCTTTCGGCACTTGTGCCAGTGCCAGTGGTTGTGAGACTTACCCACTCACCCCCACCGTTAGGCGCTGCATCTGCCGCTAGGGTTTATCGGGTGTTAGCGGCCGTCGTGAGTTCCCTTCGGGAACGGATACGATAATTTACTTTTTTTTTTTTTTTACGCCGCGTTTTTCCCCGCGTTTTTTGCGATTTTTTTCCGCAATTTTCCCCGGGGACAGATCATGACAACCGACCAAAAACTCCTTACGTGGACGTAGACGCAGCGCTTTGTACCATGGTGTGATGACAGCCTAACTGCATTCCGGCAGTAAAAACAGGTGCTCAGGCTGAGAGTAAGGGAAAATCCCTTCTCAGTGCCGCGGTGAGAGCTGCAAAACTTACGTAACGGTCACGTTAGTTTATCGGTAGTGCGAATGTCCTTCACGGTTTATCGGCATTCACGGTTTGACGGGGTTCACGGTAGTCTGAGCACACCCTTTTAAACCCGTAGTAACCGTACCGCCGCGGCAGTAACACTTTTCCGCCATTCACCTTGGAAACTTTCCCAATTGGTCACTTTTTATCGGTAGTCTGAACTCGCCCTCGCCGTTCACGGTTTCACGGGGTTGGCGACTTGGCGTTAGTCTGAACACGCGCTAATGATTGTAATTGTGATTTTAAAACAGTGCAGCCTATACTCCGGAAAACATGATCCCTAGGCTACAACAAGACGAGGAGGAAGAAAGTGTTGTGAATCTGACCTGTTGACTCTGACCTTGTCTCTGATGATCGCCAACGTGTGCGTGAAACTCAGAGTAAAACACATTCTTTCTCCTTTCCTTATTTTCATTGATAGACTACCATGACTACAGTACAGATGAAAGACGATATCGGTTCCGATGGCGATGGCATCGCGCCTCCGTACGATATTGCAAACTACATGTATATGTAACTACTTGCCATATCGCCGATTTTCTGATTGCGTTTCCATGGCGACTACAGGTGGTGACGTACATTCTGCTTAGCTCCGTGATCTGGTGATCATGGTGATCATGGTGATAGAGAAGGTCGATCACTGCAGTCGTGCAGACCAATCCCGAAAAGATTGTCTGGGTTCGTGAAAGGGGGCACGCGTGCAAGCCAGCACGTGTGAAGTGCATCGTTTTGTATTCAGTTTGTGTGTGTCAGCTCATAGGAGAGAGAGACTTTTGCTCGCCGAGCTGAAGCGAAAGGATTTGATGGAGTACTGCCAGCAGCTAGTCAAAGGACCTTCGGTACCTTAGGCAGACCCTGACGGAGTTTGGAGGCCAGCTAGCTCTCGGTGAGGAGAGAAACATTCGCGTGGCGATCGACTCTCCGTAAAAAATGCAAGCTACATAGCGTCGACATACTGCAACAGCTACGATTTCAGCTAACTTCTCGATCTGCTGCTTCACAAAGTTCAACTATTTACAAGTCCTGACTGTTGTAGTCTGAAGCTGGAGTCTCATCGCCCACCTACAGGTAGCTTTTGGAGCTGATGGATTTCCCGACTTGGACTCCTTCCGCAAACTCTCGCAACATTACTACAGTGTTTGCTGTGTTTCCGCACGCTCGTGTCGACATGTCATCTATACTGTACATGTATCGGGTCGCGGAGGAGCTGGACGACCTCCGCTGAATCCAGGTTTCCGAAATACTGCCGTCGTCTTCGTTATTGTCGCTGGTGACATTCTCCACTTGCAGGACGTGCGCATAGTTGTCGTCCCGGGGGTAAAGACTATGTTGTCTTTCGAAATAGTTCTTCATCACGCGCGAATGATGTTTCTCATCATGAACTCGTTCCGACGGTGTTTTATTTTTATTTTTATTTTTTATTTTTTACTAAGTACACAACCTACTCGTCAGAAGGGGAGAAGACAACAGAGTATACAATGACAAAACAGCAGGGAGAGTAGGGGCTGCAAAGCAAGCCTGTGCTGGTGAGGCAAGCCCACAACACCGACCTATGGTCTCGGCGTTAACGTGAGCTTGCGCACCATAGCCTAAAAGAGGGGGGTGATTTAGTGCGATAAAGACAGAGAAGGTGAGGTAGAATGGATGAGGAGAAAGAAAGAGAGAGAGAGGGGGGGTGGAGAAAGAATGAGAGAGAGAGAGAGAGAGAGAGAGAGCCTGAGAGAGAGAGAGAGAGAGAGAGAGAGAGAGAGAGAGAGAGAGAGAGAGAGAGAGAGAGAGAGAGAGAGAGAGAGAGAGAGAGAGAGAGAGAGAGAGAGAGAGAGAGTGAGAGTGAGTGAGAGAGAGAGAGAGGGGGGGGGGGGGTGGGGGGTGGGGGTGGAGAGAGAACAAGAAGAGAGAAAAATAGATTCAAAGGCAGTTCAGATGCAGTGAACATCATGCAATGCTTGGGGGGGGGGGAGCTTCAGGATGGAAATAGTTCTGAACTGTTAGAGGGAGTCTGTGGCCCAAAGCCACTGGCTTCGGCGAAGATGGTAGTGGACGTTCGCTTTGAAGGATTGTAGGCCCTTAGGAGATGGTGGTTTGGTGAAGAGGGAGGATGGCAGCGCATTCCAGATGTTGATGATGTTGTATGGAAAGGCGCGTCTTAGGTAGTTAGGAGCGCCTGGAGGGAGAACATTTTCCAGTTGGAAGGGGTGTGAAGCAGACTGTTGGCATTGTCTCCGGGTTACAGGTGCGGCATGGTGGACGACGAGAGGGGGGACCATGGATCTCAGCAGAGGAGGACCTGGTTGGCCCAGCAGCTTGTAGACGAAAGTCAGTGCCGCCACTGTCCGTCGGGCCTCTAGGCTCTGTAGCAAGATGTTGGGTCCCAGGATGTGGAGGGCACGCCTCTGCACTCTGTTAAGGTGTTCAAGGTTAGTGGGAGCAGCTCCCATCCAGACAAGGGGAGCGTACTCGAGCAGGGGCCGGACGAAGCCGTGATACACGGCCAGCATGCCACGGCAGTCCAGAACACGAGCAGCTCTACGTAGGAGGCCAAGACGTGAGTTTGCCCTGGCAGCAACTGACCGGAGATGGGCGGAAAAGGATAGCTTGGAGTCAACCATAACTCCGAGGAGCTTGAGGTGTGGCTGTTGTGGGATGACCTCCCCTCCAAAGTGTATTGCGGGGACAGGCCAAGGCTGCTGTCGATGGCAGGAGATTCGTAGGAGCTGCGACTTGGATGGTTCAAACTTAACATGCCACTTTGTTCCCCATGCATGTAACGCATTAACGGAAGCTTGAAGACTGTCAGCTTGGTGTATGGCATCATCGCGTGTATTGACGCAGGCATACAGCGTGGTGTCGTCTGCAAATGTTCCCATTTCAGACCCTGGAGCCAGACAGCTATCAGCATCATTTGTGTGACACGGCGATGGTCTTTGGTGGGGCACTGGCTTGGCGAAAACGATATCTTCTTGTGCAATATAACATTGATCGGCTGCAGATGAGTACAGTCACTTCGTGGTTGGTCCTATAGGAGGGCAGCGGCCAGGAAAGAGGCAGGACTCATCGAAAACGAAGCGCTCGCAACAAACAATAGCACTCGAAATATCTCGTAAGATTTAGGGCCTATCGCTTTGAGCCAAAGCGCTCACAGCCTTGCCTACTTTATCAAAGTGAGCTCTACATGTTCGTTGACCTCTTCACACTACCCAGAAGAGCGAAACAAGGATTATGTCTTAGCATTTCAACTCCAACAGCAGACCATTACCAGTGCGAGAGAGAAAACTACAAAGGGCTTTGCTTTCTGTCGCATCGTCTCTTTTGCATGCAACTAACGAGAAAACCGTGTACTTACCCTCCCATTCACACGCGAACTATCAAACACGTCCTGTGCTGCATGCTGATCAGGTAGTGCCATGTATGTGTTGGACAGTGTACTCTCAGGTGACATGCCCCCTTTCGAACCCAGACAATCTTTTCGGGATTGGTCTATTCACTCTATTGTGTCATTTTCAGTTGTCTTATTGTATTCACGAGGTGAAAGAAGCGCTGTGTTCAATGCTGTTAGTGCCGTGAACTGTTTATTAGTAGTCCTCGCCGTTGTGTACTGGGACGTGACACCGACAGGGGAAAGCTGGAGTGCGGAGACGTTAGCTGGCAAGCCGCGAAAATCGTGACGAACCAAGTGCTGAAATCTTGGTTGGGACAAATCAAACGTTCAGCATTTACCTCAACCAAGGACCATGCCGTTTGCTCTGTCCACTTCCTGAAGATGGATGCGCTGCCTGCTGGAGACTCTCCTATCTCTCGTAACATCTTCTGAAGCCAGGTGAGACGTCGGGTATAGCGGAGATTAGCGAACGAAATGATGTCGTATGTTTTGAAATGTTTGCTGAAATCATCGCTGTGCAGGGGGGGGGGGGGGAGGGGTTGCTCAGTCTGAATGAGTGCTTCAAAGAAATTCGTGATTATTTTGCCCACGTTAGCAGACATAAACACAGTATGTCTTTGTCCACAATCCGCAGACACGTTTGACACCAGCGATGCTCGTGTATGTTTTGCGCACAATACTCCGTAAGGGGTCATTCCACACTCAGTGTCCTGCTGGGAAGGCACCAAATTGTCCCCGCGGCTTCCTGTGTGGTTGGAGCTGGCAGTTGCGAAATACACTGGACAGGGCCAATAGGTTGTTACTCACAACACGCTTGCCTGCCTGTACAAGCTGCACTACTTGCCTGGTCCTCCGCAGCTGCTCTCTGTGTTGCCACCGCGCCACATCATCTCTACAAACCCCAGAACTCGCAGCGAGCACGGTGCTGTCAGTGGCCATGACCACCAGCTCCAACACCAGCTGCCTGCATCTGCCCCGCTGGCACTGAAGCGCTCGTTCCCACACTGCAGCATCAGCGATTGGAACTCCCTCCCTGCCGCTCTCCTATCCCAGCCTCCCCACAGCAAGAGAATGCAATCATTCAAAACGAATGTTTACCGCCATCTTCGCAGCACAAACTGGCTCTGGGCAGTCGATTCCCTATGAATAGTATGACGCTAAGACAGTTTCTCCCCCACAATCGCTCGTGTTAAGCCTTGGGTTTTTGCATCTTTCTCACCTGTACAGCTCTATCTTCTTCTTTTTTCATTGTTTTTGGTGCGTGTTTTTGGCCGTGACGCCGAGACCTCAGGTCGGCAGAGTCATCAATGCCCCACCATCACTGCTGCGTCTCGGTGCAGCGCCTGCTCATTAGTTGTCACGTTTGTCCTAGTCTCCGTACCATTGTCTTTCCTTATTCTTTTCGAGCTGGTTATGTGAATATAGTAAAAAAAAAAAAAAAAAAAAAAAAAAAAAACATTCTGTGAAATTGCACGAGACTTCGAATAAGATGACCGTAAGCAATTATGTGAGTTCATGCCTGTTGTCAATGTGCATGACAACTTGCGCAACTTGCCAGCTTGCGCAATTTGCCAGCTTGCGCAAACCTATTCACATAGTGCTCACTGGCATTCTGTGAAATTGCACGAGACATCCAATAAAATGAGTGTAAACAATGTGATCCTATGCTAGTTGTCAATGTGCATGACAACTTGCGCAATTTGCCAGCTTGCGCAAACCTATTCACATAGTGCTCACTGGCTTTTAGATATCAATCTTGTTCAGTTGGATTTGGACATTGACCGGTATAGATCTTGTTATTTTCCCCCAACAAACCTTGACTGGTATAATATACTTACGGGATATATTCAACCATTACAATCTATCAGCCTAAGTATTGCTCGTTCGGTTGCATCTTGTATTGCCTAAAAGCCATTTTGAAAATGGAGATTTCTAAATCTCTAAATCTGTATCGGCTCCCCGGCAGCCCCTGATTGACCATGGGGTGACAGGTATCTTTTGTTTCTTTTGTCTGTCGCCTTCGCCGGAACACAAAGGATTCACGTCACTGTATTGAACGTTAGTTTATTATGTACTTCAGAAGTAGCTGAAACGACAAACTCTTTGTCACTATGTTAATATGTACGTGCTGGACGGTATAAAACCGCTGAACCTATTAGCAGGCAGTTAAGAAATTTTGGAGAGAGAGAGAGAGAGAGAGAGAGAGAGAGAGAGAGAGAGAGAGAGAGAGAGAGAGAGAGAGAGAGAGAGAGAGAGAGTCCGCGACAGTGTACAGCGATACTTTGTTTCTTCAGATAATCATCATCTTTACTGTTCTCCTAGCTAGTGTTGCAGTCATGGCTCTTTCAGCTACTCACGTCTGCAATGTCCTGATCGTGGTTTGTCTGCCTCTCATACTAAGCAGCTACCAGATTGAAGGTATGTTATGACGCGCTTAGAAACGTGTTCTGGGCATAGTGGCGAAGGCTTGAATTGAGGGAATTGACTCTGAAAGTATAGTATATTTATTTCAACATCTCAAGACTCGGTGGAAACACCGACCAATGTTAAGAGAGTTGGTGATTGCCAACCATCGGCGATATATACAAGAACGGGGAGGGAAAAGAAAAGAGTGGCAAAATTAACAGCAACAACAACTCCATAAAGAAAGAGAATGTCAAATAAAACAGTGAAAAGAAACAGTGTGTAGAAGTGAAGTGTGTAGGCGGTATTTTTTCAACTATTCCAGGTACTACAGTGTACTCCATGGTTTGCCTTGACAGCCGCATGCTTAGACTCATACAGTCTAATCTGCCGTTAGCGACCTCTGCTGTAGGCGAACATCTACCATTAGCGACCGATTTTCCGTGCACTGACGGTGTCACATACAAATTAATCTGTCCAGAGCGACCATCTGCTGTGCGCGACCAGCGAACGCGATTTCATGCACGGTGGCTGCATTCAAATCTGCTGTAAGCGACCGCGACCCAGGTTCAGTCAGGTGCGAAATTGTACTTGCCAGTGCGCTGTCAACTGCAAGGTGTGAAAATGCGCTGTCTTGCAAGTGCGATCGACTTGCCCTGGCACCCCTATATTCTATTGAATATCCAATAAAATGATTTTTTAAATCACATTCTCGTCGATTTGAGCCTTTTGAGTACATGGAAGCATATATGCATGCCCGGTATGCCGGATTTACCATACATCTGCCGTGAGAGATCATCTGCCGTAAGAGACCGCTTTATCTTGCACCAAGGGGCGGTGGCTTACGACAGATTTGACTGTACCTGTCAAACACTGTTGGCTGCTGGCAGCTGAAAAGTCAACAGTGCCATTCATTATTTTGCGATGTTGACATTTGAAAGAAACACTATGGATGTCATGCGATTTCTCTGTTCAATGGCTCTGCTAGGTGCTTATGACAGCTGCATGGTGAAGCGCATGCTGAAGGCTGGGATTCCGTCGAGCAAAGCACCGCAGTACGAGCAGCGGGCCCTGCTCGCCAATATGTCCCTGGCACAGGTTGCTGACATTCCGGTTAATGTGCTTGCCTACGTGTTGCAGTCTACGCGAGATGAAGCCAGCGCTATCCAACAATGTATCGGTAAGCCATGCTTAGCAGGGAAGTCAATGTAGACCTGCCGAGTCTCTCTCGCTGAACCTCCTGTAGCCAAACACTGGCCACTTCCAATCATGTATCTCGTATGCAGATACCCAAGGTTAAATCTTCAAAAAACAAAACACATTAATTTTCATGATTGTCATTTGAAGTACGTCGTCATACATGCAAGTTCACAACCCGCAGCTCTTCCCTAGTATCCTGATACAGTAAAACATGTGACCAACGACCACGCCTTGGTGCCAGAGAAAGCGGTCTTTAGTGGCAGGTGGTCCTTAGTTAGAGGTTTGCACCGCACAACCATGAATGTGAGACCGTCCGTGCCTGGCGAAGTGGTATGTAGTACCAGGCTGGTCGCTAGTCACGGCGGTCTTTAGTTACAGGTTTTCCTATACATATCACTGAGCTCAATGAACTGAGCCAACAACAGGAGCAGTATCCGTTCTGGCAGCGGTCTATGTCCACATTACCTGGCCCTTTCGGTCTAGGGACGCTCGAACAAGAGACGTCTTACTGTGGAGTATATTGGGCTGGCAATAATAGCTATGATTTGGCATGCTGAATTTGGACCATCATTATGCTAACAGAATGAGAAACCTGTGGGGCATGCATTTAGTTATGTTGTTCTGTTATCTTACATTTAACTCAACATCTGTGGTACTAGATCTTGATCTGAGTTTTGCGTCTGGGCATCTAAGATCCAATAGTGGATGACCATCTTGCATTTTTCCTCCATTGGAATGTTTCCCTTATACTAGCCAGATCACACAGATCTCTTGGGCAATGCGAGTGTGGTGGTGATGCGTGCAAGCGCTTCGTGCTCTCCTTCACCTACTACCCACCCTACACCTGAACACGCATATCCCCATTCACACAGCCAGCTGGACTTGCTCCTGTTCTCCCCAAACTACGTGAAATTCGAATGATAAAAGGAGAGGTGAAATACGTTACGAGTTATGACTAACAGTCCACCAAGGTAACGAGATCTTATACAGTCAGATAGTGAGACAACAAGGCACAAAACTGACAGGGATATTAAGACATTCAACGACCTGACACCGAACACCTAGCTCCTCTGAGTCCTCTCGTTATCTCCTTTTATCTCGTTAACTTGGTGGACTGTTAGTCATAACTGGTAAAGTATTGGTCCTTTATTTTTATTTAATACTATTGACTCTAAATTGACTATTGACTTTCATATCTGGCTTGCAAGTGTTGAGTTTCAGAGAGAAAAGAGCAGTACGTGGCATGTGGCCTTAAATTTCCTAACACTTCGAAAATTCTCCGTGAAGTCCAAATTTGAAATTGCAATTATTTATTTATTGACTCTACAGCTGAGTTTTAAACTCAAAAATTGAAGTTCAACACTTACAGTTGCATGGAGATAGGTAGAATTCTTCCACATATTACGTCTCACATATCAGCTGCTGATATAGTTTTGTCTTTGCCTGACGAACTCGGTTCACCAGGCGAGAGAGTACGCAGCAGCGTTTATGGTGGATCACGGCAAATTCTTCTAAATCGATTAAGAAAGGACCAACATGTTACATGTTATCCGTAGTTTGTGTCAACACTAACAGTTATATTCTTAAGAAAGATAATGATGTAGTCTAAAGGTGCAATAGGGCTTGAAAGTGATGACGTCAAAAACGGCCAGGGAGTAGTAAGTTGACATCAGATTTCTATTTTGGATCAACTAAGGTGTGACTTTGCTATAGCCTCAGTATGTGGGTGCATAGCAACCCACTCATGTCGTATGCAGGGGTGACTTTTACTTCGCCACCAGTTGTAACCCCGCCCCCAGTAGCCAAATCAGTCAGTTTCACTGGCTACATCACCTTGCTGTGAGTATGACGGCTTGAAATGTGCTTGGGTCCATACAAAAACTGGATCCAAGTGATCCAGTTTTTGAATTTTTGAAATTGTTGCTATGCTGTGACGTAGCACTTTCCAGCCCTATAGCTGGCACAATACTGACTGATGTGATACTGACCATCAACGACCGGATGTTAAGCTCTATCACGTATTGCTTATAACTGTCAGTGTTGGACACAAACTACGGAAACATAATATTATTATGAACATGTTGGTCCTTTCTTTAATTTTAGTCCTTGGCTCTCCTTCCTACACCGATTATTACGTCATTTTAACCTAATGCCATCTTCTCTGCTTCGTTCAATTTGTGTACGCAGAGGGGAGATCTGGGACTTGCAGTACCTACTCGCCATGTCAGAACGGCGGTCTATGTGAGCTGTCCCAACCTCAAACGGAATACATGTGCAAGTGTCCCAGTGACTTCACTGGCGACAGCTGTCAATCAGGTAAGCCTACATGAAGTTTAGCACAAGTTGCTTACCTGATTGCTGCTCTGACTAGCCCGCCTCCTAGCTCTCCTTGACCACCCTGTCACCCCTGATACTCGCTTGACTCCTCTGTCAGACACTTTTTCTTTCGCAATATTATTTTCAAATTCCTACCCTTTCTTTTCTAAATGCGCCTTATCCATTTGCCTTTATATCATTCGGTAGGCATATGCGGATAATGCCGGCAGAATTCGGTACTTTTTCTGGTAAGTTTCATGCATGTTTGGTATGTGGGTAAAGAAATGGAGCAGAATTCAAGGAATTGCCCGCCATAAGGTTTGTATGGTTCTGCTAATTTCACTGCTTTTCGAGCAGAATCTGCCACCTTTTCGTGCATTATCCGCCAATGCCTACCAGGCTGGCCACCTTGCTGTGGAGTTAAATCCCGACACGGTTACACCACCGCAAACCGGACTGCAACGATTAGGACTTTTTTCGCGTTGGTAATTTTTTTCGTGGACAACAATTATTTATCAGTCAAGTGTCGGTCATCCGGAAGCTGTATGAGCTCCAAAGTTACGAGCAGCTAGTTGCCCCCTCACCATTGCCAAGGAAATACCTAAGTATTTGGGTCATTTGTCAATGTGATTTGACGGGACGATCCGAAAAGCGTAAAAATGTCGAACGTTTTCGTTCTGTTATACAATTTTCTTGTTTAAGGATTCCCCAGCGGCTTTCGCCTATCGAGGGGGGTTTCCAAACTTTCCACAATACCAAATCTGTAAAAGAAGTGATATGCAATAGGTGAGCAAAGAAGGAGAAAAAGACATAGTCTAGGGCAGAGCTCTGCGCTTGAGCATATGATTGTAAGCATGCAGAACTAGGATAATACATGTACATGTAAAATTTATGATGAAGAAAGGAAAAGGACTAAATGTTACGAGTTATGACAAACTGTCCACCAACGTAACCAGATCTTATACAGTCAGCAAGTGCGACCGTAACATTTTGTCCTTTTCCTTTCTTCATCATAACTATACTATTATTGGCTCACCATCCGAGTTCAAATGTAAAATTTAATGATGGAAAGTGTGCCCGAGATAAGCTTCCAAAGAAAACGATGTGACATTACATACATGCATGATTGTATTCAACGGGATTCCACTGCAATGAAACCAATGCTCGTAGAACTGTTTGCGCAGTTCTTGCTTAAATTCGCCTAAACTGGTCAAGGAGGTGATCTTAGGGGGCAGAAAATTCTACAGGATGCTGTATTTATGGAAAGAGAGATTTGAACAGCGCTGTCCCTGGTTTGTCAATATGGTCTGAATTTATTCTTTACAGCACATTTCTGGCTGTGGGTGGCTGAAGCTAGCTATGTCATATACAAGTTGCGGAAAGGGAGTAGTATGCATTTCAAAGTACAAGTCACGGCGTATTTTGAATTATCATTATTATTATCATTTCCTTACTGTACAGCTCATCCTGCCCCATTAGATGAGTTCAGGAGTCTACAAAATGAAGTTGAAGAGCTACGAACGCAACTGGCAGACACTCAAAGTAGAACTCAGGTAAGTGAGTAAGCAATGGAGTAATGCACTCAACACTCGTGTTTACTGTCATTGCTGGCTGACCAGAGTGGGGAGCTGAGAGAGAGAGAAAGTAAAAGTGAGAGAGAAAGGGAGAGGGGGAAAGAGAGACTGCAGCAGAGGCTGAAGGGAGACAATGATAGAGAGAAAGAGAGAGAGAGAGAGAGAGAGAGAGAGAGAGAGAGAGAGAGAGAGAGAGAGAGAGAGAGAGAGAGAGAGAGAGAGAGAGAGAGAGAGAGAGAGAGAGAGAGACAGAGACAGAGACAGAGACAGAGACAGAGACAGAGAGAGAGAGAGAGAGAGAGAGAGAGAGAGAGAGAGAGAGAGAGAGAGAGAGAGAGAGAGAGAGAGAGAGAGAGAGAGAGAGAGACAGAGAGACAGAGAGACAGAGAGACAGAGTGAGAGAGAGAGAGTGAGAGAGGAAGAGAGGAAGAGACAGACAGAGAGATAGAAAGAGAGACAGAGCGAGAGAGGCCGACGGTCGTAGTTAGGGTGATAGAGAGAGAGAGAGAGAGAGAGAGAGAGAGAGAGAGAGAGAGAGAGAGAGAGAGAGAGAGAGAGAGACAGAGACAGAGACAGAGAGAGAGAGAGAGAGAGAGAGAGACAGAGAGACAGAGAGAGAGACAGAGAGACAGAGAGACAGAGTGAGAGAGACAGAGTGAGAGAGGAAGAGAGGAAGAGACAGACAGAGAGATAGAAAGAGAGACAGAGCGAGAGAGGCCGACGGTCGTAGTTAGGGTGATCGTGTCTACTAACGCCCTTGAACGTACGAAATATCATCTACATCAGAGTGAATTCAGCATTCAGGAAAGCTCCGGATTACTAAGTCCGGAAAAGAGTCTGAAAAGCACAATGGGGCTGGCATTGGTGTTGTGTCGGCTTTCTGAATTCGTTTTTTGTTGTTGTCCAATTTCAGTACGATGGCACTGGTTGTAACCGGATGAGCGTTGGTTACAAGTATCAAAGTCTTGTACGCGCCAACGACATTGATGAAGGCCGTATCGCAACACTGCCGTTCAGAAAGAAGCATACCAGCACTGTACTCAAGCTGTCCTATTCTGGTGCTATACGGACATGGGGATCAGGCACAGCTGCGAGGTGGTACTTCAAGATCGACAACAGGGAGTGTGTTAGACCTACGAAAATCGACATAGCAATGTACCAGGGCAGTGGCGACAACACGCACATCCCAGCCGTGCTAACTGGCATTTGTGAGTCAACGAACAGCACTGGAGTGAACATTGCAGCTGGAGATCACAATATCACTGTACATGTCGGAAGAGTTTCGGGTTATGGCATTGGTGATCCCGACTCGGGATGGGCGTCTACATCTATTCTGGAAATTCAAGAAATGTGTCCTCAATACTAACCTTCTCTTCAAGTACGTTAATGTCTATCCCCACTACTTACCTAATTTTGGTTTACATATCACAACCAGTGCACGACGTCCCAATAACGGCTGATATTGACAAACCATGGACAGTGCTGTTCAAATCTCTTTTTCCATAAATACAGCACCCTCTGGAATTGTCTGCCCCCTAAGATCACCTCAACCAGTTTAAGCGAATTTAAGGAAGAACTGCACAAACAGTTTTACGAGCATTGGTTTCACTGCAGTGGAATTCCGTCACATCATCTTCTTTAGAAGCTTATCTCTGGCACATTTTTCATCATTTACATGTAGTATCCCAGTTCTGAAAGCTTACAATAATATGCTCAAGCGCAGAGCTCTGCCCTAGACTATGTCTTTTTCTCTTTCTTTGCTCACTATTGCTCGTCACTTCTTTTACAGATTTGGTCTTATGGAAAGTTTGGACACCCCCTCGATAGGCGAAAGCCTTTGGGGAATCCTTAAAAACGATAAACATTACAAATTACAAGGGGGGGGGGGGGTCACCGTACTAGCCAATCCATACAGTGCCAGTGGATTGGGAGAGTATGAAGGCACTTCTCCCCAGCTACAGGATACAGGTGATTCTTTTTTGGATTTTGGATTGGATTTTTATTTATAGTGGTGACTATAACAGGCAATTGCCTAATAACAATAGACCCACTCGAGGGAAAGATGCAAAAAGATATGAATAATTAATATAATAGACTATTGGATAGGTGATCATGTTCGCATTTTGCATAACTGTTAGCTGAAAAGTCATAAGTACTAGCGTGAAAAAGCAAGGCATTGGGGTAACAGTTTCTTAAAACGGGCCGAGTTATCCACACAGCGAGCTAGAGGGTGTAAATCATTCCACAGCTTAGCACATTTGAAGGAAGCGCCGTGACGGGCAAAGGCAGTTCTGAGCATGGGCAACTTAAGAGTGCGTGATACAAGGCTGCGCGTTGCAAGACCATTATTTAAACGCTCGAACATTTGACTTAATGTGACACTACAGCGGCCTTCTAAACAGCGCCACGTCAGATACAGTAATTTCTTGCAATACATGGATGCCAAACGATCTAGACCAAGTCTCGCAAATAAAGGGCTTGATGGGCTACAAAAACCAGTATCGTACACTGAACGCAAAGCTCGCTTTAGCATTCGTTCAAGCCTACCTAACTGGGTTAAGGAAAGGCCAGCAGAAAAACAATTTGATGCATATAGAAAATCTGGCAACAATAGGCACTTTACAAAGGTTTCTCGGCAAGTCAGCGGAATATTGTGTCGATTTCGGAACAGAATACCAATTTTACTGGCAAGTTTGGTGACCATAGAATCAACTTGAGTCCCCCAAGAAAGATCCTGGTCCAAATGTATTCCAAGGTACTTTGCACATGTCACTTGCTTGAGCTGCACTCCATGACAGTAGACTGCAAATTGGTGGTCAGTCATATGTGGCGTAGACAGGAAGAGCACTTGTGTCTTCCGGGCATTTAGAATTAAATTGCGGTTTGACAGCCAGTTACTAATGACGGAGACAGCTGCAGACAGGGAGTTGCTAAGCGCATTCTTCTGCGTACCGCAAACATACACTAGAATATCGTCAGCAAATTGAATAACTTTCACACAAAACTCGGAGACAATGGACTGGATCGAACGAACATAGAGTACAAAAAGCAGCGGACCAAGAACAGAGCCGTGGGGAACGCCACACATGCAGGGGGAAGGAGGGCTATAGTTCTCAGCAATGTGCACTATTTGGCGGCGATTGGACAAATAGTCGGCAAACCAAACTAGTGCTGAACCAGATATGCCAAGCTCAAACAAATCATTAATGAGCACTTGGTGCCTGACCTTGTCAAATGCTTTGGACATATCCACGAGCACAGCACCAGTAATTTGTCCGGCATCGCGAGCGCGAACAAACGTGTCCGTGACGAAAACTAGAGCGTCTCCCCCGATTCTGATTCGATCCAAGCGATTTCTTGTGGCACTCATCAGGAAGCATTAAAACCAGGTAGTTAAAACTGTATACCGTATTTCCGCAAATAAAAGGCCGTCCTCGTATACAAGGCAGGGGCAGGGGGCGATTGAAAAAATAAAAGACCGTCTCCGATTAGAAGACCGGGCCTACTAAATGAGTCTTTGTTCTTGTGTTAAAAATAGAAGACCGTGCTCAAACTGTGGGAAAAAATAGAAGACCGTGCTCAAACTGTGTAGAAGAAAATGGAAGAACGGGGGTAAAACTGTGTGGCGAGAAATAGAAGACCGGGGTCAAACTGGGTTGAAAGAATAAAAGACCATCCTCGAATACAAGATCGTCCTCGATTATAAGGCCGGGTTTGGTTGAGGTTGAAAAAATAGTAGACCGGCCTACTATTTGTGGAAATACGGTATACCATAAAATGCATGAAAATGCCGCTCACTCTAAGCTTGGTTGACTAGATCTAACGTGAATGTACACTGATTCCAACACTTTCAACAACAAAGCAAGATGTACACAACTGAACCAAGAATCATGGATGTGCATAATAATAATTATTATGTAAAAATTGTAAAGAATACTTCACGTTATGCACACGATTTCGATTGTCTGACCTGATTTTTTTTATAATTCAAGAAATTCTGAGTGTGAAAAAGGTGTAGTGGATACTCTAATGTAATCTCGCTTGCACCTTTTGCCTTTTGGCACTATTGCCATCACATTTTGATTTTGATTTTTCACCTCTTTCGCAACACAGTTTTTTCTTCTCATCCTCACCAATTGCCGCGATGTTTTTTTTTCAATTAGAAAATTGACCGTCTATGGTGATTGATGACTAACCAACACAATGCTATGGCACAAGAGGTTTTGCGCGGTTATCACTTGTACATGCACGCACGCACACGCACACGCACAAGCCCTGGTTGACTTCGTCGACCCAGCTCTCCCTAACACCCAGTTTGCATTCCGCCCTGGACACTCGATCGAAGATGCGCTGGCACTGCTCTCGGACACCGTCCTCCAAGCCCGAGACAATGGTTCTGTTGTAGCAACATGCCTGTTAGATATGAGTGTCGAATCTGGTCGGCCCGGGGTTAGACCCCGGGCCCAAGGCTGCGGTTCGACATGAACTAACTTACTAGGACCTTCACATTACAAGGCGTCCATACAACGGCCCACGGCGCGCACACCACCCCTAATGTTTTTTTTATTAAAGACCCAACAAAGAAAAGCACCGCAGTCGTAACTGCCCATGGCAAAAAAAAACAAAAACAGCTACATAATTATGTCTATAACCACCCTTCAGTCCGGGGTGGGAGGGCGGGAACAAACTGAACGGAAGAAAGGCCACTGCAAAGTGACGGGAATGCGGTCGCATCTTGTACAATGTAGGTACCCCATTCTGTGGAATGAAATCCAAAATGGGAGCGATTTTGCAGCGCCTTTAATAGCGCAAATTGTTTCGAGTTATCCACAAAGACACAAGCTTAACAGCTCTCTTCGGCCGTTGGAAAGCGTAGTACCATACCATTTAGCGTACAGAAAAGCCATCGCACGCCGGTCGCTCGATGGCTTTCCTGCGCCCCTCCCTGACTTCTTGTCAGGGAACCAAGAGTCCATGGGGTTATATATAGGCGATTCACACGACAGGCAAATCCACGTTTACAGGAGAATCACCATGGAGATATTCCTGCGGGCGACCAAAATTTGTCCGCGGGAATCAAAAGTGTCCATGGGCTTTTTGCCCGCGGATGCACTCATCTGCCCGCACTTCAAATAATTAAATTACAGGTTATGAGCCTGTGAGGTCGTACTATCGTACGGTAGACTTGAACCCTGGTTGTTTGATTGATTGATTGATTGATTTTCATACATGTCACGTGCCTGTTGTCAGGTCGTTGCTAGCATTTGGCCAATCAGAGCAGCACCGTACCAGGGCATTATCAGACGATAATGCCCGGGTACGGCGTACCCATGCCCATTAGGAATGACCCCAGGCGTACTACGTACGCTGGTGCACTGCCAAATATGCAACAAGCCATGCCTTTTACGGCAATGACCTGGTACATAATTGGCAGTACTCCAGCGCACGTAGAACACATGGGACCATCCCTAAGGACACCACATGCACTCGCACACACCACACAAAACGAAACTACTTACGTGCACCGTCCAAAACCAGACAACAGCGGGTGGTTACCCACACTGGAACATCTCCGTTGGTGGCAATCACTAGTGGCGTGCCACAGGGCACCATTCTGGGTCCGGTGCTATTTAACATCTATGTACGGAAGCTCCCATTGACAGCAGAGGCCTTTTCTTGCAAGCTCCCGATGTTCGCTGACGACATGACGTTGTATGCCAGCAGACGTACACAAGTTGAGGCCGTCGCTACCGTTACTGATTCGTTATCTGCAATTTCTGTGGATCTAGACGAGCTTGGGCTGCGCATTAATACAACAAAGACTGTAACTTTGATGATTTCTAAGTCTTCTCAACCCCTCTCAACTCCAATCGTTTTTAACCAACAGCCTCTGACTCAAGTGTCTAGCACGAGAATCCTGGGAGTCATTGTAGACAGTGATGTTTCTTGGTCTGGTCACATAGACTTTATCGTTAGGAAGACTTGCACGAAAATTGGCGCTCTTCGACGGTGTTTTCGGCAACTAAGTTTGAAGGCAACACGGCAGTTTATCCTCTCGGTTATCCTGCCTGACCTATTATACTGCTGCTCTTGCTTTGCAATGAAGCTATCCGCCAAGGACCGACAGCGACTCTCGTCCGTTTATCGTCGTTCTGTACGCGCTGCTTGTGGCTCGAAACTACAAGATGACGTCATGCCGCTGTTAGCTAGATTGTCGATTGATCCGTTTGAACATTACCTTATTCGTAGCATTGCTAAATTTATCCATGTTAATCATGTCGTTTTCCCTCTCCCAAATCTGACGGACCTTTTCCCTCAAGTTTCAACCGGCCCTAGGACAACACGAAGCTCTTTTAATGCTGCTATTGCAATATCTAAATTCCGGACGACTGACGGTGTCAATTCCTTTTCAAATCGTGCTGCCCTGTTCTTTAATTCTTTGCCTGTGGAGTGGCGCACCCAGCACCGCACTACATTTGCTAAGCACCTTCAGACCATGCTAAAAGACGCAGCGTCTTTTCAGAAGTATTTTGATCTTCTTTTCAGCAAACTCCCTCATTGATCTGCACCGCCTGTATTGTATAACTGTGTTTACTGCGTTCCTAGTTTAAATTCGTTTTTAAAAACATCTCTTTAATTCTTGCATTATCCCATTATGCCCATGCTTAAAGACGCAGCGTCTTTTCAGAAGTATTTTGATCTTCTTTTCAGCAAACGGCCTCATTGATCTGCATCGCTTGTATTGTATACCTGTGTTTACTGCTTACTGCTGCTTTATTGTTCCAAGTATCAGTTTATTTTAGTTTAAATATCTCTTATTATTATTATTATTATTTGGAAAGGATTGGGAGAACTTCATATTCAAAGGATCAGTCGGGGAAGTGAACTGCCTGAAAAGAGAAAAAAACGCCAGACCCACCAGGACTCGAACCTGGGACCCTGCTTGTCATGAGCAATGCTCTAACCACTGAGCTATGGGACCAGGCTGAACCTAGAAGGCGCTGACAAGTTGTTCACTCCAAAGGCAGCTCACAACACGTGCCACACATACTGATGGCACTTGGGTCTTTTTCCCTCCCCCCAGGGGACCAACCACGGTCAGTTTCTGGAAACTACCAGAGGTGAAAGAAAGTGATTAAATTTGGAAAGGATTGGGAGAACTTCATATTCAAAGGATCAGTCGGGGAAGTGAACTGCCTGAAAAGAGAAAAAAACGCCAGACCCACCAGGACTCGAACCTGGGACCCTGCTTGTCATGAGCAATGCTCTAACCACTGAGCTATGGGACCAGACTGAACCTATTATTATTATTATTTTTTTTTTTTTCTCACCCCACACCCCTCTACCCTGTTATCGGCCCTCTTAAGAGTTGTGTTCATCACTGTTGAGGCTTCCGATGGAAAATAAAAGAATACTACTACTACTACTAAAACAATTATATTTTACTAGCAATGTCGACATAGGAGAAGTAATTTATACCAACGTGACAATAGGACACAGCATGTCATTACCATGCATTACTAGATTCAAATCAATTGAGGCGAACAAGTCGACAGGTGAACATGCATCACAAAGTTACCTATCTGGAATAGATCAGATTGTACCTCGAATTCCTACAAAATATACAGTTACATCTACATGTACTTCAAATGTATCTAGCTACATGTCCAGTGTACATGAACCTCAAGTAAACTGAAAGCAATGCGAACAAAATCTCAGATGTATGTGAAAAAGTATCATTTTTCCGAATAAGAACACTTACAATGTACTCTCAAAACTACTAGTAGTCTAATTACTAGTGCCACTTGGTCAAGGATGTTTGCGTCCAACGTCAACTCCAAAGCAGCAGCGAATCAGCTAACTTCCGTACCGCCCAATAGGCAACACTAACACCAAAATGCAAAGGCATATTCCTGGAACTGCAAGTAAATCTGACTCAAAACGTTCTATCATTCCACGGAGAAAGCTCCTTCTTATCTTGTTCGACCCTTCATTCATATGACAGCTGATTGGAACCTTCCTCCTCCCTTGACCATGTTTACCTTATGTGTCTACAACTAGGCACGTGGCATGTATGAACTATAATAAACACATGGTACGTCGTGCATTATGTCTGATTGTATGCCCTAGTGCGTAGCCCTCGGTCGTGCACCGTAGCCCGCGGGCCTGCGGCCCTTGGGCTACGGTGCACGACCTCGGGCTACGCACCAGGGCATAAATCAGCCATAATGCCCTCCGTACCATGTGTTATATACTTTATTTCACGGATCCTCCAGACTAGAGGCAAATAGATGCCTATCGAAGGGAGTCTCCTAAGTAAGTATGGAAAATGAGAAAGTATGTTCGTAAGGGAGAAGAGGTAGAAGATAAATTAGAATATAGAGTACAGAAGAAGTAAATTCAGTACTTCGGGTAGCAGGGAGTAGTACAATACAGTATTGTACTACTCCCTGAGCTAGCGCTAGCGTGTACGGTCGGTGTAGCCTAGGCGGTGACTCGTCAGCTAGAAGCAGATAACGCAGCCAGCATCTACCAACAGATTGACGCAGACTCGAAACGCATCATCGACTTGGCATCGGAGAAGGGAGCCTCCAGTTGGCTAACGTGTCGGCCCTTAAAACGCCATGGCTTCCGTCTCCACAAGACAACCTTCCGTGATGGGCTCTGCTTGCGTTTTGGCTTTTGGCCAAGTCTGCAGTGAGCTTCTTATAATCACCGAAATATCTCTGGGATTCGCTGTGGATCGACTTGATTTTGGAAGAACTCAGGGACACGTGCGTTGAAACCCGTGTTGAGAAACCGACCCTGCGATTTTGATGAAACATTGTACGGGAAGTGGATATAATACACGTTTTCCCGGAGCAAAATGGAGCAAAATATCAAGTCTTTGTGGTCCACTTCACAACAATAACATACATGTACACAGAAGTCTCTGCTGTGAGCACGGTGGCTCGGCAATGGCTTTATTATTGATATTATTGTATCTCCTTCCTGATTTTTTCTTCTTTTTTTCTTGAATAATTGTACGCATAGGGCCTGATAAGAAAAAATAAGCACAAGACACTGCATGCTGCTACTGTAGTCGCACAGCAAAACACACAGAAAACGACATGTTACAATGAATGTAACAACACCCGTCCAAGCTAAAGGACCGACATCCCTGCCCCAGGACGGCGTCTCGAAACTCCCACACACTCACCATACGGTCATCATCCAGCTTCAGTTCAATCACTGTATTCTTCCCCTGCAGACTCAACCCCCCCCCCCCCTGTCACTAGCCATACATGTACAATCTGAAGCTGTATGTAACCATACAATGGCTGGCTCACGACGCACACACCACCCCTACGTTTTTTTACTAAAAAAGAAAAGCAGTCGTAACTGCAACTGTGACAGCCACATGGCCAATAAGAAAACCAATAAGATTATATCGATAAACACACACCCAGAAGTCAGGAGTGGGAGGGTGGGATACAAACTGCACCAAGGAAAAGCCACTGCGAAGTGACAGGAATGCGGTCGAGCACAACATTTTTGCTGACGCAAAAAGTTGTGGGGAAATCCCAAAATCGGTGCGATTTTGCATGAGCCCAAATGTTCAAGTAATTAGTTACCCACAAAGACACAAGCTTTCCAACTATCTTTGGCCGTTGGAAAGCGTACCGTTTCTTGTGCCAGACTCGGCAAAATATCGAAGCTTTCGCAGCAACATTTTGCCGCAAAATATCGAGGCGACCGGAGCAGGCTGGGCCTACTGCGGGCGCGGGCACCAGACAAACGTGGATTTGCCTGTCGTGTGGCTCTTGACTTGAGAGTTGAGTTGCGGGAAGTGATATTGGCTGTATCCTTGTATCAAGAGTACATAACCCCCATGTACTCTTGCTTGTATGAATGACTCTGTTAAGTTGTTTCTTTATTTTACTTCACCATATGAACAGGCAAGACTGCCTTCTCACCGGGGCTATTGGCCCACGGCTCTCACAATAATTCATACACATTTTAAACATTTTCATCATATTATGATGAAAATGTTTAAAATGTGTATGAAAAAGAAAGGAACGGAAAAGAAGATGAAATGAAAGGAAAGAAACAGTAATAGCAATGAAAAGTATGAATGCCGCAGACATCACCACGCAACATGACAATTTGTTCAAGGTTTGGTTTTGTGTGTTTCCAAAATCGATTTTCACGTTCCGATCATCAGTGGAAATACGGAACTAAAGAGATCAAGGGAAAAACAAAGGTTAAAAATCCAAAGAAGTGTGACACATGACGGGTAACTTGTGGTAAGTTTTACAAAAAGTGAGAACTAAAATAAAGAGTAAGTGTGACAAACGGGCATGAACAGTGCAGAAACAACTCATGAACACGGGGTGCAAACTCACGAAAATAACCTAAGTGCTAAAACATGTTCTTTTTGCTTACACAAATCGGGCTTATGCGTACGAATACAAACAGCTTCAAGGACCTTCAACTGCTGGACATAACGGGCACGACACAGTACAGAGAAGTGGGAATCATCATACACACTCAAACAATCGGGACGAGATAACAAATGCAAATACACAGCTGACTTCTTACGAATTTCACCCTCATCAGCTCCATCACCTTCCCTGCCACCTGACTCCTCCTCGTCCGTTTTATCACCATCACCACCAGCCGTCTCACCGTCATCCGCCTCGTCTTCATCCGCCGCCTCGTCATCACCCGCCTCGTCGTCATCTGTATCCTCGCCGTCATCCGCCTCGTCGTCATCTGTATTCTCGTCATCCGCCGCATCATCACCCAACTCATATTCACCACCAGTCAGTCGTCTGATACCATCCATGTTTGTCACACTTACTCTTTATTTTAGTTCTCACTTTTTGTAAAACTTACCACAAGTTACCCGTCATGTGTCACACTTCTTTGGATTTTTAACCTTTGTTTTTCCCTTGATCTCTTTAGTTCCGTATTTCCACTGATGATCGGAACGTGAAAATCGATTTTGGAAACACACAAAACCAAACCTTGAACAAATTGTCATGTTGCGTGGTGATGTCTGCGGCATTCATACTTTTCATTGCTATTATTAAACTTTTATCTCCACGTAGATTATTTGTAAAGAAACAGTAGGTATTAATTTTATGAAGGGGGGGGTATGAAATGGGTATTATCATAGTTGATGAGAGAATGCCTCCGTCAACCACCTGGAACCCCGTACACGGCCAATCGCGGTGTCCCTCAGGGCTCTGTCCTGGGACCGGCACTGTTCACGGTGTACACCAGGCGCCTACCAGCCTGCCTACAGTCATCCCTCTGCCTCCTGTATGCAGATGACACCAACATCTACGCTGCCGACCCGTCCCCTTCCACTGCCACACAGACCTTGGAACATGATCTGACTCGTGTGAGCAGCTTTCTGGAGGCCCATGGACTACAGCTGAACCCATCCAAGACGCAATTCCTGCTGCTACGGAAACCCAATGTACATGCAGACTGTGCCCTACAGCTTTGCAACAGCCGTATACAGCAATCGCAGCAAGCCAAGTACCTGGGCATCATCATAGATGAGCATCTGTCGTTTCAACAGCAAGTAAGTAACATTAGAAGTAAAGTTAATGCCAAGGTCAATGCATTTCGCCGTTGTCGCCACCTTCTCAGTGCTAGAGCCAAGCGAACTTTCTATCTTGCATTTGTCCAATGTACCCTGGAGTACGCGAGCAATGCGTACGTGCACTGCCTGCGACAGACCACCTATAACGCTCTTATTAGCATCGCGAATCGGGCGATCCGCACTGTCTTTGGCTTCCCTCCCTCTGCCTCCATCCAACCCATCTTAGCTAGACAGCACCGAACTCCTATCAAACGGCTGCACGTTTATTTGTTGCAGGTGGAGGGGAAGTCAAGTCGAGTGAGGGAACCACTCAGGGCGACCCCCTCTCCATGGCCTTTTACGCAGTTGCCACCATACCGATCATCACTCGTCTCCAGGAGCAACACACATCAGTCCGGCAGAGCTGGTATGCGGATGATTCCAGCGGAGCAGGTAGGCTGAGACAGATCCGGTTGTGGTGGGACGAGCTGCAGGCAATTGGACGGCGATACGGATACTTCACGAACTCCGAAAAGACCCAGCTCCTTGTCAAGCCAGAGCTGGAGCAGGAAGCACGCCAAGTGTTTGCCGAGACAGGGATCCGGATTGTCACGGGGAGCTTGCGTTATCTCGGCTCCGAGATTGGATCGGAAGAGGCGGTCGCGGAAAGTGTGCAGCAACGGGTGGCGAAGTGGAAGGAAGAGCTGAAGAAGCTTACAGAGATTGCAAAAACGGAGCCACATGCTGCCTATGCTGCAATATCTCATGGTTTACGTGGTAGGTGGACCTACCTATTGCGTACAGTACCTTTCCCTGCACAATGCCTTACCGACCTTGACAAGGTGATCACAGAGGAGCTTCTACCTGCTCTAGCGGGCCGTGATTCCTTCCTACCAGAAGAATTGAACCTTCTCCGCCTGCCCTGTCGACTGGGGGGGATGGCCCTGCCGTGTTTTCAGCAAATGGGTACGGCAGAGCTCCCTGCGTCGAGAGCTGTAACGGCCCTTCAGGTGGAGGAGATTGTACACCAGAATGATCAATACACCCATAGCTCCACGGAGGATGTTCGCCAGGCAGCCCTAAGGGCGCGTTCAGACTGGCGTAAAAAACAAGCGGAATGTGAAAGTTGTCAAGGTGAATCGCTCACGTGACGTTCCCGCCAACGTAAACACGGAAAAGGTTTCCCACCACTCTGCAGGCCAGTGGAATGCAGATTCCGGCGGAACGCGGAGCGCTTTTGATATCCTTGCAGCACATGTTCCGTCTTTTCGTTTTATTTCAGCCTCTACTCTTGCAGTCTGACTGCATGCTTTTGAGTTTTGACTTCTAGACTGCCAACTTCTCCGATCATGCCGAAATCTTTGTTCGAATCAGCAATGGAGAGGGAGTTCATGGAGCTGTACGTGGTGATTTTTGCGGGCCGCTCTGCAGGCAAAACGTTACTGCGAACGAGAAGAATACTCTGATCGCGGAGCGGATGAATGCCACCCAAGCACCAAACACTCCGGACATAGTATTCTTTCCGTCGACAAGCACAAGCAAAAGCACAATGATCCAGTATCTCAACAGACTGAATGAGTTTATTTTGATATCCAACTCAAACTGAGTCAACTCAAAAATATTCAAATGTCGAAGCTTCACATGTACTGGCCATTCCAGCGGGATACACGTGCAGTGTGATTGCGATTCCCGGGATTACGCTGCAGCTTTCCGGCGGCTATTCACGCCAGTCTGAACGCGCCCTAAGCGAGAAGACACGGCTAGCGCATGACCGTCGTCAGAGGGAGCAGAATGATTTCGTCACGATCAAGAGCAGTGCGTCCCCTGCCCTGGCTCGTCGGCTGGAGAGTTTGTCCACGAAAGGTGTGTCGAGTTGGCTCGGGGTATTGCCTCTGGCAGACCATGGTCACCATCTGTCCAAGGGAGACTTCCGCGACGCTCTAGCTCTCCGCTATGGTTGGTCTCTCTTGGACACACCAGCGAGCTGTGTGTGTGGGGAGCCGTTCGACGCCACGCATGCGATGATTTGCCCCCGCGGAGGTTTCCCGACAATTCGCCACAATGAAGTAAGAGATATCGTGGCGGATCTTCTGACGGAGGTATGCTCAGATGTGGCAGTCGAGCCTGTACTTGCTCCGATCACAGGCGAGGTGTTTTTATCGGCATCAACAAACACCGCGAACGACGCCCGGGCTGATGTCCGAGCTCGTGGGTTCTGGACCCGGGCTCAGAATGCGTTCTTCGATGTCCGGGTCTTCCACCCGGATGCAGCATCATACAAGAGCAAGCCCGTCAGTGATCTTCTGAAGCAACATGAGCGCCGCAAGAAGAGTGAGTATGCCGAGCGTATCAACAATGTCGACCGTGGTTCATTTACCCCTCTAGTCTTTACCACGGCGGGTTGTTGTGCTCCGGAGTGTACTGCATTCATTAAGCGGTTGTGTGCATTGCTGGCAACTGCCGATCGACCGTATGCCCAGCTAATGGCCTATGTGCGGTGTCGCTTGTCCTTCGCTTTGCTCAGGGCAGCCATAATGTGCATTCGCGGTGCACGTTCGGCCTACCATCGTCCAGTTAATGCGATGAGGGAGTTGGCCATTGTGGAGAGCGGCCTCTAACTAAATCTAATCATGTGATTGAGTGGTCTCTGCATGTTGATCGGGTAGCGGAGTTCCATCACTGACGCAGTGTGCGGGTATTGCATTATGAATTGGTTGAGTAGATAGTTCCGGAATTAATTCCGTGTTCGATATTGTTTATTTTTTACATATTGTTTATTTTATTTTATTCGTGTTCGATATTGAATTTTAATTTTAATTTATTTATTTTTTACAAATATTGTTTTTATTCCATTTCACATTTTTCATTCGTGTTGGGTTTAACTACTCACTGTACTGATACATGGTGATGATTGTGCTTTGCTTTGCCCGTAAAAGAGGCCTTCCCTAATAATATACCTAACACCGTTAAATATTCGCTATGCTGCCAACCTCTATGTGTTTCTACATAGATGCATAAATGCTCGTGCTAGTCCCCTACTTTGCCGACTTTTCACTCCTCGTGCTGTCTCATCATCCCGCACTGCTAGAATTACCCGTTCTCAGGAATTGCTCGGCCTGGTACTGCCCCATGCCAGATTGTATTTTGGCTATCACTCTGTATCTTATCTTGGAGCTGACCGATGGAACGCCCTCCCTGCCGCGATTCGCACCATATCCCTACCTGCTGCACTTCGCTCCGCTATCTTCACGTGGCTAGGGCACCCTGTAAGAAGACCATAGGTCTGTGGGGACTGCCCTAGTAAAATATGAATAAATAATAATAATAATAATAATAATAATAATAATGAAAAGGATTGGGAGAACTTCATATTCAAAGGATCAGTCGGGGAAGTGAACTGCCTGAAAAGAGAAAAAAACGCCAGACCCACCAGGACTCGAACCTGGGACCCTGCTTGTCATGAGCAATGCTCTAACCACTGAGCTATGGGACCAGGCTGAACCTAGAAGGCGCTGACAAGTTTTTCACTCCAAAGGCAGCTCACAACACGTGCCACACATACTGATGGCACTTGGGTCTTTTTCCCTCCCCCAGGGGACCAACCACGGTCAGTTTCTGGAAACTACCAGAGGTGAAAGAAAGTGATTAAATTTGGAAAGGATTGGGAGAACTTCATGTTCAAAGGATCAGTCTGGTAGTTTCCAGAAACTGACCGTGGTTGGTCCCCTGGGGGAGGGAAAAAGACCCAAGTGCCATCAGTATGTGTGGCACGTGTTGTGAGCTGCCTTTGGAGTGAAAAACTTGTCAGCGCCTTCTAGGTTCAGCCTGGTCCCATAGCTCAGTGGTTAGAGCATTGCTCATGACAAGCAGGGTCCCAGGTTCGAGTCCTGGTGGGTCTGGCGTTTTTTTTCTCTTTTCAGGCAGTTCACTTCCCCGACTGATCATTTGAATTTGAAGTTCTCCCAATCCTTTCCAAATAATAATAATAATAATAATAATAAGTATGATATCCAATATTCTTGTTCTATAGACTATTTAGTACGGGCATTTCATGAGAGTCATGCATGGGCAAGGCAGGATTTGGACTAGGATAGAGGACAAGAACATAATTATTGATGATAATACCGTATATTCTCTATTATAAGCGCCGTGCTTATATTTTTTCAACACCCCTCTACCCCGTGCTTATATTGGAGACCGCGCTTATATTGGAGACCGTGCTTATATTTTTTCAACCAATACATCCATACAGGGCAAGAAGAAATACATGCTAGATATCACGCATGCCGCATTGATTCCACCAAGACCGTGCTAATAATAGAGACCGTGCTTATAATGTTTCGAAAGGTGCTCACAGTGTGCTAGTTTTATTTTATTAGAGACTGTGCTTGTAATGGGGCTGTTAAGTGATGACGTCACAGTTCCTTCGATACGCATAGCAACGATCCCACTGGGGACAAACAAAAGTAGCGTCGTCTCCACCGAACCAGTTGTCAGTGGCAACATATAGGAATCGTGTACATTTCTTCGTTTCTTCTTTGCTGTTTTCAGTGAGTGTTTTGTTTTCTCTTTGTCCTTGATCTCGACGGTGTTTTCGTGCTCATTACCTTACTGAGACGTCTCTTGTGACTGTAGCCAGTGTCACGGAGGATTTTATTGGCGTGACGAGGTAGATCGCCGAGATCGAGCGTGAAAAACGCTCTGCATTAGTAGCTCCTGTAGAATGTCTTCTGGGATGGCGTATCCATGGTCAACAAAGCCAAGGTGCAAGACAGCATAAGAGATCGTGTAAACGATGGGAACTCCAAAAGGTAAGCTCCTGAACAAGTGGACAGATATGTGTATTTACAAACTCTCTCTCTCTTCATCCATCGATTGCCGCTATGCATTGCATTTTGTCTGCACAGATAATCTGGACAAATAAATTATATTGTAACTGGAGAGTGCAATCGTGCTTGGGACCCATCCCAATGTCATCACATGGCTGTGGTGACTATTGTATACCTGTACCTGGGAGAGTTTTCCTCAACTGAGACGGAGTGTAGGTGGATGGATTATGAGAAATGCGAAGATGTGGAGTAAGTTGTGTCGAAGAAATGTGTAATAAAATAAAATTTACTTTACACTCAAACATACACTGTACATAACATCATGATACTGATGATTCCATCTTCATATCTCCGCAACAGGTACGCCATACGCACCAAACACATGGTGTGTGTGCACGCGCGCGCTTGCGTGCGCGCGTACATGCACACACTCTCATGCGTGGCCGAGTTGGCCGGATGAACAGACCACGCATTTGCACGAGTTGTCCGTTATGTCATTAGAGTGCTGTACTTTATGACTTTATTCCAAAATAGTATGTCTTGCCCCTGTGAAATGGAGTTTGTGTCTATGCTCAGCGGGTATCGGGCCACGACGCCACACTGCAGTCAGCGCTGGAATTAAAATAGCACTTCATGGATTATTTTAACTAATTTCCTTTGCGTTTACATGTACTTTGTTGAGCCCGTGGTTTCATTTCTGTGTTCTGTTATGATTGGCCTCTGGAAATAATCGGAGTGGATGTCATTTTTGTCATATGTGTGTGCCTTGTGCAACAGGTTCAAGGCTAGATGCACTTCACATTCGGCGTGCGATCTCGGCGTCTGGGACCTGATAACGTCTTGGTTGGATGGGTAATCAAGGACGATACTACTCGGCACACCAATGTACATGTCAATGTAATTTTTTACTCTTTCAGAGCTGCACTATTTACGGACGAATGTGTCTGTTAGAGAGGAAATAAATAGTATTCACAAACAAGTCCCACTTATTGTTTCTGTTCGTAAAAGGAAATTGCAATTTTTTGGTCATATTGTTCGTTCCGGCTGTTTGTCATTGACTGTTCTTCAGGGTTGTGTTGCTGGAGGTCGTTGCCGAGGCAGGCCCAGAATGTCATGGCTTGATAATATTATTTCATGGACTGCACTTGACGTGCAGTCCCTGCTCGCTGCTGCACGCGATCGATTTTTATGGCGCTCACTTGTTCATACTTGCTCTGTGACGCCCCGACGACCTTAGGGCTATGGGCTTGTGGTGATGACTATTTACGTCTTGATGCTTACTTCGGTGCTAGCGTGTTTCCCCCGGATTATTTCTATCATCATGCGTGTTCTTGGGCTGAGCGAGCACATGCATGAGTGTGCAGCTATAGCCCTGTGTATCTTTGGTGACACTTTGTTCTGCAACGCATGTACCTTGTAACAGTATGTGCTTGCACTGCTTTGTGTGGCCTGCGTATTTCAAGACTATTCAGTGCATTAGACCCAGGTTGGTTTGGTTGCCGGATGATCTCTTGTTGCGTCGCTCTGTGTTTTGTATTCATCAATTTTTGGGCTTGAGAATTGAGCTGGTGTGTGGTTCCCAATATCAAAACATCATGCTGGTGCTCTGTGTTTTGATTATCGACTGTCCGAGCAGTCGCGATTCATTACCAGAACGGTCAATACTGTAGTCTCGTGACGTGTTTGTCTTTTTGTGTTTTCGCCGGGGGAATTAGCGGTGACGTTGCACATAGAACGGCAGTGTTGCATCACTGGACGACCCTGCCTCTGACTTCATGTCCCCAGGATGTGGTGCAGATACACCAGACAGTCTCTTCCTGTAAACACGCAAACAGCAAAAGAAGAGATCCCGCAAATCAGGAAAACCCATTGCGGAAAATATCGAGTAGATCATACACCATTCAATAATCTGGAGTAATTACAGTGAGACAAACACTTCACTGCTCTCTCTCTCTCTCTCTCTCTCTCTCTCTCTCTCTCCATCCTTCCAAAATACCCTGTAACAATTTCCTAGAATTATTTTATTTTAATATATTCTCAGGACATCATTCTGAACATAATAACTTCTTCCATGGGTCTTCAATCACCACGGAGGGCGAGAATATATCTAAGTCATGCAGTTTACGGGAGGTGCGAGCTGTCATGGATATAGAGGCTGATATTATTGTGCCAGCGTGAGGGCAGAGACAGAAAGAAGACACTGATTTCTTGAACAACTCACCTACATAATAATTATTATAATCGAATCCACAGGGAGCGCTCGTACTTTGATCCATCAGGACGGGAAGAATCTTCAAAGGACTCTCAAACACGGAGTTTTACAGTGGGCAGCCAATTTCACAGCCATTATGAAGGCCCTCGACGACTACAGGAGATTTGTAGAGGAAAGAACAAGGAGTAAAGAGCGACAACAATCGCTTGAAGAAAAAGCAAAGAAAAACTGCTCTCTCTCCAGTCATTTAGATGCTGTTGCCTTTGACAACTGGTTCCATCCAGAGGACGCGACTTTTGTTTGTCCCCAGTGCTCTCCGTTGCTATGCGTATCGAAGGGGCCGTGACGTCACACTTAACAGCCCCATGGAGACCTGCGCTTATAATAGAGAATATACGGTAATAATAATATCTTTATTAGGATGACCCAGAGGCTTGTCGCCTATCATGCAAGGGGTTCACCGCTTTGAAGGATGTACATGTACACGTATGAGCTAAAGTGAAAGTAGTGAAAAGTTGTGCAGCGTGAATGCGTTGGGGAGTGAGCATCTGTTCAGGCAGAATCTGTGAAGAAGACATGGTAGGCACAACATCGGAGAGCTAGTTGAGGAGGGAGATATGGTCATAGCCAGACAGCAATGCTTGAAACGTGTGGCGTACGTCAAGTGTGATAAGGCCATAGACGTCTACTATACTGCAGCCTCGACCCGGTTGGAAATGTACGCAACAGTTCCCCCTCTTGACCAGGAATCGCACAAAACGACGAAAGTATTACGACTCCCAGGTCTTGACCTCTGCAGAGGTCAAGACCTGGGAGTCGTAGTACTTTCGTCGTTTGATCTGTCGGTGCACGAGACGCACGCACAGATTTCTTTTTTGCACTCTGCTCTTATCTCTGATTGCTTCTGCCTTCGTTCTGCCGCAACACACACAGCTGCCCGTACACGTTCCCAGTCCATAGATTCACTTGCTCTGCCTACAAGTAAAGCACGCAATCGTTATGGCTTATTCGCTTTGAGCTTTCTGGCTTCTGACCGCTGGAATTCTCTTCCAGCTGACATTCGCTCTTGCCCCTCGCTTTCACTATTCCGCAAATCTGTACGTGATCACATAGGGTACCCTGTAAAAAGGCTTAGGCCTGTGGGGATTGCCCTTTTCAAAATTTAAATAATAATAATAATAATTTCGTAGGGTGAACGTGAGTACTCTTTCATGTAGTAAATGCGGCAATTCAGCGCAAGGAGGACTCGCCCAACCGCCCCTCCCCAAATGGATCTACTCAGTACTCGAATGGTTGCGGAGCTGAGCTGAGGTACAATGTAGCTACGTAGGGGCGCTCTTTTGGGATTTTACTACAACTAGACTTGACAAAAACGTCAATAGAAAGCCCAAGATACCGGTAGTCACTGTGCGAACCACTTACAACCAGCCAAGTAGTAATAGTTACAATCACGTACAACCAGTCACTTACAATCAGACATGTAGTTTTGAGCCAACCATTCGAAAACGGATGCCGATGCAACGAAATGCCCATTGTGAAGATTAGAAAAAGGTAATTCGGCCGTTGAAAATACCACCCGGGCACCGTTGCGCTCTGCCGAACTGTCAGCAGGAAGTGTGTACGTGTGTGGTCAGTCTTCAGATCAGAGCGAAAAGGTGTTGTTCACATGTCGTGTGGCATGACACAGGTCGTAGACGTCTGTTACATTAGTAACAAGAGTAGAAAGATAAACAACTGTTTATCTACTCTTGGCAGGACTGTCTGTAGAACGTAGGGTACCGGATATCATTGTCCTGACAGACACGGTTCCGACTGCTTTTTCGAAGTTTTCGTGCTTCACGCAATCACGGTCTGCTCAGTATCTGCAGTAGTTGCTGTTCCTGCTGTCTTGCCAGCTGACAACTGTTAAGTGTTAGGTGGGGTACATTGTCTATCATTGTCCATGCAGCGGCTGGTACTACTAGTAATTCCTTTGGCAGGATATTCAACTGCTGCATGCCCAGAAGAACCGAGCAGTCTCGCTCGCACTGTTGCTGGAGTAAACAGTCAATGATAATGATTATGAAGAGTCGGCGGTGAAGACGATGCACGGAAGAACCGACACTCTCTTCATGAAGGTAAATGACTCATGTATTACTATGTGTGGTGTGTGTAGTCCTGAGTTGCGAGTTCTTCCCAGCATGCACTGCACTGCTTGCTGGCATACTTTCATGTTGTAAAAGTACTGTTTTGATCCCCTGACTCACTTGTGAGGTCTGCATTTTGCCGGACACTGAGGATAAAATATTATGGGCGAAGTGGTGGCCCGCCGATATCGATGCGAATGTATTTGCTTGATGTCTTCCTAAACTCGTCAGGTGATGCGGCCGCGAATCCGGCTAAAACGAACGAGTAATGTTACTTTGCTTTTACTACCTCAGTCCTGTTGTGTATTCGATAAACTGCGAACACGACATGGACATCAAGCGGCACGACTGGCACTAGGCACTTAGTTCTGTGGCAGTGTGTCATGCTGCCGCTGTGACGGGTCAAGACTGCATGTCCTTACATGGCTCGTGTCCTGACGTGACGGCTGATCTGCTGTTCCCCTGCTACCCAGATCACAGTACTAGTCTACGGGCTGTCAACTGTAAGATTACAGACACACCAATACCGTGAATACCTGAGAGACTAGTGAGAGTGCAGTCATACTATTATAATTCTGTAGTATGCTGGTCTTTCTCAGATCCATGCCCATGGACTGGCATAGCACATGAACAACATTCCTGATCAATATCCTTATGCCTGGTGCACACTAGACCCGGATTGTCGGCCGATATGGAATCTTACGAAAAATCCTCAAGATCGGCACGATAATCACCTGGTGTGGACGATGTTGTCGCACACGTTTCCGTCAAATCCGTGTGTGTATAGGTGGTCTGACCCAGTCGGCCGATTTCATGTAGGTGTTGGTGTTGGTGCCGGAGCATCGGCCGAATTATCGGCCCGGAGTACTGTGAGCCAGGCATACGTATGGATAAAATGGAAAGAAAATGTGATGAGTTATGACTAACTGTCCACCAAAGTACATCATACAGACTATTACAGTCAGCTAGTGCGACAACAATATTATTATGATGTACATGTACATGATTGTCTGACCTGTTTACTATGGTGGACAGTTAGTTATAACTCATAACAATTTATGTAATTCCTTTTTTTAAATCCTTGAATACATTGGCTCACCATCCAAGTTCGAAGTTTTCTAAGTCATTGCTTTTTCCTGAATGCACTCGTGTGCACACGCATGTGTGTGTGTGTGTGTGTGTGTGTGTGTGTGTGTGTGGGGGGGGGGGGGGATAGATACACACATGTATGTGTATGTACAGTACATGTGCAAATGACTCTGAAATAGGGTGGACTGGTCTAGAAAGACTGGCCCCGTACATGTCTGCAAATGAATCTTATCAGGTACGAGTACCGTAAAGTACCGTTGATCCGCCCCGGGCCCTCTCTAATTGCTGCCTCCTGTCGAGTTTCTACCTGTGAAGCGACTTCTGCGTATACAACAAAGTACGATGTTGAACCGACCCATGCATTGCTGTACACAATATGTGCCAGTGCAGGATGAAAATGTGCACAAACCAGCACATCGAGTCTGGTTCTCCACATTGTTGTACATCGTACTGCACTTGACAGCCTTGATCTAATTCCCGCCCCCTGCCGAAAACCCAGCTGGGAAGCGACATGGCATGGGGGGCGGATCAATGGTACTTTACGGTACATGTGTCGACATCCCTAGGTTCATAGAACTGGTGCGGCCATGTGGAGCCAGTCCAACCAACCACATGCATGGATTGTATTACAGGTGAAATCCTGATAATTCGAACCTCGAAATGCCAGCAAAAAACTTCTAATTATCCGGACATTCTAATTATCCAAACATGAATCCTAATATGTATGTCAAAATGCTCTCATGGTCACGCAGAGTTGCGCTATGGACCTTAGCCACAAATTTTACGGACACTGAACTGACCAGTACAGTGTACAGTGAACTTCGAATTACACTTTGCTAACTTCAAATTATCAGCACAAATCCCACACATTTTCTATGTACTGTAAGACATGTATATATAACGAGGAAGCAAATCTAACGTTTTAACGGATGACATTTCTTCGTTATAATAAGATCCGTTGAGGCCGTACTGCTTCATATATGCTGTGTGTGGATATGGCAGAATACTGCAAGATCGTTAACATATCTTCTCGTTAACCTATGAATTTTGGACAATCGTTAAATTTGCGACTCGTTATAATAACATGTCTTACAGTAAGTGGAATCTGTAGGACTTCTAATTAACCGACATGTCCAGTTCGAGGTTCGAATTATCAGAACAAAAGATGTGGGAATCGTATTGATAGAAATCGGTCCTGGAAAAACTTCTAATTAAGCGGTATGTTCGAATTAAGCCGTATTCGAATTATCAGGATTCCACCTGTATTCAATATTGCGCACTTCTTCACTGTGTCCGTACTAACAGTATGTGGTTAGCATCACCAAGATACCGTATGGGTTCCTGGGTGCCCGGAACCCCCCTTTTTTCGCTCAAAATGCAGGATTTTGCTTCATTTTTTGAAAATTTTCCCGGGGGAGGCCCCCAACAAGCCCCCTTCAAGGGCACCGGCGCACACGCCTGAAAACGTACATGATACCCAGAGTGTGCTGCTTGCATGGATGGGTTGGCGTGACAGCGAAATTCCTGGATTACGTCATTTTAGTGATGTAGTGTGCACATTGCCGCACAAGCAGGATTCAAGCAGACCTCGTGCTGCACAACTGCAGCTCAGTCGTACGCACTACGCCACTTCCTGTCGCTTATCTGCATCAAGTATGATGTGACCCAGGATTTTTTTTACGTGCCAGACACCCGTGCAGAAAAGTCAAAAGCTACACACTCTTGGGGCATGTTCGATTGGTAAGGATCGGGATCCAGATCTCAGATCCGTCGGATCCTTCAGATTCAACTGAACACTTTATTTTGGACCTTGACTGTTGCCATGTTGACAATGGCGGTCACAAGTCACCCAAAAGGGTGAACGTCATACTCATCTCGTGCACCGTACAAAAAGTCAACAAGCTCTATCTCCATCCACGTGTGCATACCACAATGTGTACAAAAATGATTTTCACCCGCCATATACGCACAAAGGTCACATTTGGATCCGTTGGATCCGGTCAGCCCTGCTCCCCGAGGTGGGTTGACCGGATCCAAATCCGAAGGATCCGGATCCGGATTCGACCAATTGAAAGGGTGCGTATCCAGTGGATCGGGATCCCGATCCTACCAATTGAACATGCCCTTGGTTTCCATGTACTCATGGTCTGAGTGATAAGCAGCTGAAGCTTGCTGCAATCAGTCACACGGCTGGATAGGCTTTTGGCTGCTTTGTGAAGACCACCATTATGACTATGTTCTTCTTAGCAGCGCAGAGCCTTGATCATTGAGGGTGGTGGCACTTCTAAAAAAAAAAAAGCTATCCATGGCTGCGGAATAATCAGTATGGTTGACTCCCACGCAAACCGTACAATCATATAGTCATTTGTTGTGTTTTCTTTCCATGACTATGTTCTCCATAGCTGCACGTCTTGCCTCTCCTCTTGGTGGTGGTAGCCAACACTATCCACGGTGCTGTGAATGAGAAGCAAGCAGGTACGACAATGCAATAATTATAATACAGTCAACTTCGCTTATAACGACACTCGGTGGGGCGTTAAAAAGGTGTCCTTATTCGCGAAGTGTCGTTATACCCGAAGTCTCATTATATGTATTACAGTGGGATGGGACTTTGCTCTGGGCATGGAAATTCTGTCGTTATTCGCGAATTGTCGTTATATCTACAGTTGTTGCGGATCCGATCAGGAAAGGGCTCTCATTCTCTCACCTCTCTTCTCACTCACGGCTTCTGTTGGAACGTTCTCCATTTGTTAGTGTTTGTCTTTGTCTACCCATATATTACTCAGTACGTCGTAAAGTTGACACCGCTTGAATATTCTTACCTTGCGCATTTCACCGTTTGCAACGTGGCTCCTCTGCCTCAGTTTCCGTTCTATTTCTCTGACAGGGGCAGCAACCACCCGTCTGGTGGGTGCCAGCATCTCCCGGCAGTCGCGTTGGAACTCTACAATATGTATTGTTCTTCGATGATTAGGAATCTGCCTTTCTAGCTCTTCGCCATCCGAACTATTATTTATTTGTGCTGTTTCTTGCAGCACTCGCTTTTGACCTTTTTGCATATGTCCGCGTGTGCACTGATGACATCATGCATTATTTTCGGTCACGTGTCTCGCTTCGCGCTTGCAGCTTGTCATTCAAAATGCTGGAAGTTGAAACTGCGCTCGCACTCGTCAGATTTCTTTGCTTGCTGTTTTCTTTGCCAGTCGAGCGTGGGGACGCTACGGTGTCATCCTCCTTGGCTGTGCGCCCGGTACGGGGCCGGGTACGTGCGTCCCCAGCTCTCCGTTCTTGGTTCTTTTTTCTCCTTTGATTTTGAATTTTTGATGCTTCAATGGAGTTTTGGTAGTTGTTGTTTGTTCGAAGACATGTGTTTCTAAACTGTTTGTGACGAGGGATCTCGCTCGACCCGTGTGTTAGTCTGACGACCTGGGACACGTGCACGTGCACGACAACAGTCGTTATTAGCGAAGTTGACTGTATCCAATCAGGTATAGCTGTTGTCATATTCTCCCTTGGACAGACGAGTTCTATAGGGAGTGCAACATGCCCCCTCCACTCCATCCTACCATGTGCCCATTTACCCTCACATGCTCCACACCCCGTCCACACACCCTGTCACATACACGAGCTTAGTAACATCAACCGCATACTGTAACACTTATTACATGATATTTTGTGACACGAGGTTTTCCTCATGGATGTACATAGACCGCATGCTCCATCCTTTTATCGTCATTAATGCCTTTAGAGATAGATACAGAGAGAAAGAGAGACGTCTGAAAGATAGGGTTTCTAAAAAGAGTTCGTGATTGGAGTAGAGAAAGATAGAAAGAAAGAGCGCGCGAGAGAGAGAGAGAGAGAGAGAGAGAGAGAGAGAGAGAGAGAGAGAGAGAGAGAGAGAGAGAGAGAGAGAGAGAGAAGGCAGAATGTGTGCATGCCTTGCAAGCTGTTGAACGGTGTAATCCCAGCACAAGTTGCTATGTCTAACATAGCTGTTCGCTATCATCGCTTCCGCGATGGGCAAGTCTGAGGTCTGAGGCGTGCGTGTATGTGTGTATGTGTGTGTGTGTGTGTGCGTGTACGGGCGGCGGGCGTACATGCATGCTATAGTTACCAACGCGGGGGAAAATTGACACTTTTCTCGCCATCGACAAAGAAAGTGGTCATTTTTCTTCAACATCCAACCAGAGCCAGTCAGAGCAGCTCAAAGACAGTGCTCCCTATCCTATCATTGACAACTGTCTTGGTGGCTTTGTTGTGATTGTGAGAGTTGGGCTTGCTGCTGTCCTTTTTATGCTTTATCAGTTGCTGGTCCGGTGGCCAACCTGGCTGCCTTTGCCAGGTCTGACTCTGAAGTTGACGTCAAGTGGCAGCCACCATTGGTAACCAATGGTAAGTAGTGGGTTATACTGTGGCATTTGGGACCTACAGAATTGACACCATTCGCAATCGTAGTTACCGGTACTACAGTACTATCACAATTACTTGTATAGTAAAGCATGGTTTAGGTGACCACCCCACGGTGCGAGCAAAAGTGGTCGTTAAAACCAAGTGGTCTTTAGAACAAGGTTCCATACATTCGCGGCATGCCGGATCATGCACATACTTCCATTATACATGTACTCACTCGTATTGACACGTGTTGGTATGGAACACTGTCATGCAGACGAAGCACCCACGAGTTTCACACCTCGCACTGTCCCTTGTCATTTTCGTTAACTGTATGCACTCGCTTCTGAGCACACTTCAACCCTGTTGCAGTCAAGCACGTTGGGCACTGTGTGTGCAGGTCAGATATGGCAATTGATACACTAAAAGCTGGTCGCTGTTTCCGGTGCAGTTTCTATGCAGAACTGTCCGTGCATGGAAATCCTGTATATCATGCTGGACAACTCGGGGTTCTCCAATTGCTAGAAGCTACACACCAATGCATGCATGGATTTGCCTTTCCATAGCTCTGATGCTGTGTGGTTGCCTATCAAACATCTCTGGGAAATGTGATCATGTGCTATCCGTGAATCTGTACTCTTTTTGCCCTTCTTCAACAACAGGAGTTCTCCAATATTATCAGCTCGACTATGGTGTTGTACAACTTCAGTTTCAAGTCACACAGGTGAATATCAGCTCACAGTCGACACACCACCGCATCACTGGACTGCCGTTTGGAAACCGTGTGGTGGTCATCATGCGAGCGGTGACCTCCGCTGGCCCGGGCCACGCCACGGCCACCCACGTCACAACACGGCCCCTGAAATACTGCACTCTGTCGCCGAGATTCATCCGACTTGCGTTGTCCATTTCTCTCGTGAATGCTAGTGGTGATGAAATGGACTTTCCTCGCCGTGTGCCCGCACACACTTCAGTGAGGTTCACCTGCAACAGTGAGGTCCACAATCCTGCTGATGCTCTGGCCAGGACGGAGTATCATGTGACGATGTGTCAGCTCGGTGGGAGCTGGTCGCCGGAATACACCGCATGTGCAGGTAATATCCTAATAAGCCCATTGCGCATTGCCAAATGTACTAGTAGATTGCGAGAGTAATGCATGTGAGCATGTTGGGATCAGCAAACACACTGCCTGTTCAACACCCCACACACGTCCATACCCGGGTAGCTGTGTGGCGTGTTGACGGTAAAAATTACGTCATTGCGCAATGGGCTCGTAGCCGTTGTCGTGGTGATTGCATTGACTGTGTTGTAGAGGCATGGTGCAGTCAGGCAGGCAGATTGCACTCGCAGCAGTGCATTGGCAACGCCTTGCTCCCTCGTATGCTGGGATAACGTGAAAATGGGGTTGAATAGTTGACTGAACAGCAGTGTCCTAAAAGTGTGATCAGCCAGCCATACTGGACACTACGTACATTGTTTTTAAACTATACCCCCGGTAGTTATTTATTTACAGTAAAACCTGCCCTGAGTGGACGCCCTTTGTGCAGCGGAGACTGTCCTAATACGACAGGATTCCGCTTGATCCAGGGATGCACGCTTAATCCACAGCACTTCGGTGCATGAACTGGAAAGCCACATGCCGGTCTCAAGATATACGTATCTTACGGAGCGTGTGAGACTCAGACTGAATTCTCCGCATCCATAGGAGCACCAGCCCCTCAAGCCTCAAGGCACAGATGCAGCTCCTAAATCGGTGGCAGTTTTCAAGAGAAGACCAGTAATTGATAGCTCTACTACGCTCCATTGCGTGTCCTGGAGAATGTGCCGATTCGTGGGCTGGTAGAAGCTTATAGGGTCCACAGCTCGTAATCTGTTCACACTGAAACGAGCACGCATTATTGGTGGCGAAGTCGGCAATAAATACAAGAAGTTTGGTTGCCTCTAACCCTTGAACTCGCGTTGTTATGCAGGGAGTGGTGCGGTTTTCTTGCAGGTGTGCCAAGTCGATGGTTTGATGGACTTCTCGTGTGCTCTCGCTGGCAGTCGTGAGTCAGTGAAGTGTTGAGTCAAGTTGGCGGGGAAAGCGCGAGCTCGAGTGTTGCGAGAAACCAACCTTCTTATGAAACTGAGCTGCTGAATGTACTGAAGCCGGTAGTGTTGTTCGTACAGCTTCAAACTGTCGACTTTCTGCACCGAAAGCAACAGTACTACATTGTACTTACTGGCATGTAATTGCATACCAGTCAAGCCAGTCAAGCCAGTGCGTGCTGCTGCTCATAGATTGTGCATACAGTACTGTCGGGCGCCGAAGAACGACCAGGCTAGAAGTTCACCAAGCACAGCACACTTATGTATGCGCGGTGACTCAACAGCGCATAGACGGTAAAACATGAACTTAAGAACGGTCTAGGCTAGGATGCTGACCTCCCCCCCCCCCCCCCCCAGTTCTTCGGTGACCGGCAGTGCTGTAGCAATAGCAATCTGGTCAACTTGACAGTATTGTGAAGTGGTGAATTTACGTATTGGTGCCGCGTCCATGTCTTTTTCTGCAGAATCCCACGACACGGACTACAAGCACACAGCGTATATCACAATGGGCTCGGCATCCATCACCCTGTCTATACTCTCAGCACTGGTTCTCGTTGGCTTGTGCTGGAAAACAAACAAGATTAACGGTGAGATTCACCTGCAATATCTTCTACGAACATGTATACGTATATGAAACAAACAATAAGAGGACGGAGAAAGTGTTTTAACTCCGAGTTTCACGCATTAAGCGATCATCAGAAAACACTTTCTCTGTGCTCTTATTGTTTGGACCAGCTCTGCCTCTTGGTATTGAGCACTCTCTTGGACAGCCTGGAACCTCTCTGTTTTGTATACGTATATGCA
This sequence comes from Sycon ciliatum, assembly GCF_964019385.1. NCBI lineage: Eukaryota > Metazoa > Porifera > Calcarea > Leucosolenida > Sycettidae > Sycon > Sycon ciliatum. The sequence continues at coordinate 8,026,195 of NC_088647.1, forward strand.
TAGGTGCATATGACACTAGTAGCAGCTCACATCACGTGCCACACAATCGTACTGATGGCACTTGCCATCAATTTGATTGCGTGGGACGTGTTGTGAGCTGGCTTGAGAGTGGAAAGCTTGTCAGCGCCTTCTAAGTTTGGCCTGGTCCCATATACCTCAAATGGTTAGAGCATTGCTCATGATTAGCAAGGTCCCGGGTTCGAGTCCTGGTGGGTCTAGTAGCATTTGTTCTCTTTTCAAGCAGTTCACTTCCCTAACTGATCCTTTGAATTTTGAAGTTCTCCCAATCCTAGAAAAGTTACAGTGGGTGGCAATTTAATGATGCACCATTTCAAACTATTATGATTTATCACACTTGAGTGAAATCATTCATCAGGACGACATGAAATGTTACAATAGTGGCTAGCTAGGCGTGTGTGTGTGCCATTCGCTCTATCTCCATGTGATGCCTTCTCTGTGTGCTGACTGTAGAATACCGAATTGAAAGAAGACACCCGCAGAAGGCTAGATTACCATCATGACCCAGTGTACTTTGTTATAGAGAGAGGGAGGGAGAGAGAGAGAGGGAGAGAGAGAGAGAGGGAGAGAGAGAGAGGGAGAGAGAGAGAGGGAGAGAGGGAGAACACATTTAATACCATGCATGTGCAGCACACGCAGAAGTTGAAAAGAGTGATCACTACCGATGTACCATAATACATGCTTAGCCCCATTTGCTATTATATTTTGTTAATTTTTTTAAATATCAGAAATCTAATGGTCGGTGAGAGCTGCTTTACCCCATATGGTAAGGCCTTGATCAGGCTATTTTAGAATGACTTTGTACCTAAAACTTGACAAAGCTGCTGTCAAAGTTGTAACTGTTGCCACATCCATACGTCAATCCGGTTTTTGTCCAGTATTCTAGCGGATATCATGAGAGAATATGAAGCATGGTCATTGTTATCTTCCGTATCTGCTACTGCCATCTGCTGTGATATATGCCTTACCTGTATTCAGCTGTACCATCACACTTCAGCATATTTATTTATTTGCTGTGCTTTACAAGGTGCTCATTCATGCCAGCCTTGATAGCTTGCAAGTGCATGATAGCATCTATGTTGTGCATGTGTGTGTGTGCATGTGTGTGCATGTGTGTGTATATGTATGTGTGTGCAGGCGTGTAGCCCGCATGGGGTACGTGCACCCTCCTAAAAGTTCGACCTAGTTTCTGCATGCACATAGTGACCATGATGACATGCACCAGCCATTCTACGCGTTCCGGTAAAGATGAACCGGCCGTGTACCCCTAGAAGGGGGGGGGGGGCAGCTACGCCCCTGGTGTGTGCGTGTGTGTGTGCACGTGCACAACATGCCTATCGCCTGGAGTCGCGCGCGGATCTTCGGCTGTCGAAGTATTTCTGGTCAACACCAGTACCAGCTGTTACAGGTCCAAACTGGAAAAGTCCTTTCACGACTTCCCGGTCAACACCATCATAAACAGTAAACGTGCTAAAAGTGCATCCTGTCTATGCCATATGTCTATGCCATATGTCTATGCCATATGTCTATGCCATATCAAATAATGATCGCCAATGATTCCGATATAAGATCATCATTTTCGTTCCAGGTGTGATCTTTCGACGTTCTTCGTGGCATTTCGCATCGCATAGGTACAACAGTCGACACTGACTAACTAGCTGTTACTTACATTTGTACTTGGTGCAAGGTGAACTGAATCAGTGATCACTACAGTACAGGCTTTCCTGGATCCTGCTCAGTGCACTGCCGCCTACTGGCCTTCGGAAGCACTGTCTGAGAATGGCGTGCACCGAATACAGCCACAAGGAGGACTAATAATTAATTATTTTAGCTGTAACCTGGTGGCTCAGTCAGCGAGTCTAGATATTTCTACATGAAAACGGTCTACTTGTAGGTCGCGACTCTGCTGTCTGATCCCCCACTTTCTCGGCACAAGACAGCTCGCGCAAGGTCTTGGAGTCTTTTGTAGACTTTTTATTTGGGCTTTGGACATTTGGTGGCTCCCGATCCTATTCCTAAAATCAAATCAATCTGACATGCAGTGATTGCAGCTGGGCCCGGGGAAGTCCCGGATACACGATCAAGCTTCCCCAACTCGTTTCCATGGTGAGAACTTATGAAGTTATGGCGTCAGTTTCGCGTTCAAACTCGTACATCGTACCTTTTCGACAATTTTTATTTTTATCTCTTCAGGCTTCACTGATCATTCCCAATAATATTTTCCGATCCAGTCCAAGTGCCCATAAACTTATAAAGTATACTTTACTGCAGTCCGCTGAAGCTTATGAGTGGTGGCTTTTAGGATGGCGAAGCTCCCGGCGAGTGAGCCGAGGCGGAGGAAACCAACTCCTCCTGATGGCTCGGACTCAGCGCAGCGGACAGCTGGGAACGATCGCAAGTCTGGAGGAATATCCATGTTTTGTATCGTATTGCCCGGGCTGATCATGGGCTGTGCTGTAGCTCTCTGGTCATCCTATCCATCCCTGTTTACGTCCATCCAGTCACTGAATCATATTCAAGTTCCCCTGGACGCTCCCAGGGTGATGACCAATGGCTCTTCTTTCTCACCAGAATTCTCCAAGGAACGACTGTGGGGATCTTATAGGTGAGGTCATTCAATACGTGTCACGGTACAAGTTCAGTAGAGTGTATATTAGGGAGGTTTAGTTCCCACGTAACGGAAACGCGTACGTGGGTGATCCACGTAAAGTGGATGAAGGGCACCCACGTTGCAATGTTGTGTTTAGTCACACGGAACAAACAAAAGCATGAAGCTAAAGGCCAAAACCTGGTCAAAGACGAAGCTACCCCGGCCTAAGAAGCTCATCCAATATTTTGATTTCGTGCTTCGGAAACTTCTTCAGCTGAGCACCCTCACAGCTCGCACAGTGCGCTCCATTCTGATTTTCACCCACGTTCTGGCGGAACGTGGGTGAGCCTCCATACACGGTATGTCGTGAATCAGAAAACGTCTGTACGTGGGTCACTGAGTATCACGTGGTACACACTCGTAAAGTACCCACGGATTACGTGGGGCTAAACCTCCCTATTATCTCCAAGGAACGCGAGGATACGTACTTTATATTCATAGGCTAGGTGGTAGCTCTATATCAGAGGTCAACTGAGTGGGATCATCGGAAATTTTATGCCGGATGGGTCCCCAAAACAGTCAATGTCATGTAAGTTGTATTGTCGGTTCAAGGACTGCAATGTGCAGGCGCAGTCAGGCCTATTTAATACAGCGCAGGCGCGTAGCTCGTGCATAGTCAGCGTAGTCCTGTCACGACACCGGCAAATTGCCGTCATAGCTACTACATAGTCGAAATAGGCGAAATGGGGGCTATGAGGTTGCCGGTGGTACATGGTCACCACACTACAGATGTACGAGCTACGCCCCTACAGCGGTGTCAGTGCGGCAGATTTCTGCAGGATTAACAAGCATCCATACACCGCAATGTCAATTTGTGTATATTGTGCCCTTTCTATAGGAGATCATATCAACAGGGTGCCCACCTCATACAATCCACTTTCATTACATGTACCATGTATACGCCCGTCGCAAGAGAAGAACACAAATCTGCAAATGCACTGGATGTTCACCCACAGATTTTCTCTTATAGCAACGATAGCGAACAAGATCTGAATGAGACAGATCAAGACTTGCGCCAGATAACTGTCTAATCCACACAACTGGCGAAGCCATGTGAATCGACCACCAATGCACACCAGTCCTGGTCTACACCACACGGAGTACATCGGCATAAAACGGCCAAGACAGTTAGCTGTGCACACCCTACACTTGCCATTACATGTATAACCATGATACAACAATGAATATGTCCACTCTAGCCTACACGGTTCACCGTTGACTCAACACGGACCATAGTCTGTAGTGTACATGGCAGTGTACATAATGCACATGCATGGGCCCCGAATACTTTTGTAGTGTACACTGTACATGGCTGTGTGCGGGTAAAACCAGCTCCATGTATGTACGCACGTTTCGACCGTCTGTTGCTAGACCGCCAGCAAATGCATTCAGTTCAACATGTCTTGTTTGCGTACTGGTATATGTACTTGCATGTGCATGTGCTGGTACACGGCTCGTACATACTTGCATACTTGCATGTACTGTATGTGGGACTTAACCGGACCAACTGTTTGGCCACCAACATGTGTTCCCTACTGTGGAGAGCATGTGTACCTGCAATCTCATACACAAAGTATGAAAGGCCATGATAACACTAGCGGACCAATCAAAAACTGATTCCGGCAGTACTGGTACGTCATGTACAGTCAACGTCGCTAATAACGACTGCGGATATAACGACAATTCGCGAATAACGACAGAATTTCCACGCCCAGAGCAAAGTCCCATCCAACTGTATACGTACATGTAGTACATACAATGAGACTTCGGGTATAACGACACTTCGCGAATAATGACACTTTTTTGATGCCCCGCCGAATGTCGTTATAAGCGAAGTTGACTGTACATGTAATTGCAGTTACACACAAAGGGCACAGCAGAGGTGTGCAGAGTTAGTCGCAACACCTTGTTTAGTGCTCTATGCAATCATCAGGCCACTTGTGACACGTTCAGTAATTCAGTACGTTACATTCCGTAGTGTAGTTGCATCTGTATGTACTTGCATGTACAGTGGTGGATCCAGCGATCCCTGCGAGGGTGGGGTCCAGTATAGTCAAAACTGAATAGCTGATATATGTACATGGACACGCATATGGTTGGCAGTAATACATTTACGAAATTTAGGGGATCCGCGGAACCCCTCCTAGATCCGCCCCTGTGGTGTACAGTATGTACTTGGTAGTACCCATACCAAGAGTACATAACTGTCCCAGTGTGTGCAACTCAACAGCAACCTCCGTCACGGCTCGGTTTCCAGAATTCCCTTGCATACACGTCTAATGGACCGTACATGTACGTTTGTGTTCACCCTGTGTGTTCCCATCAGGCCGCAAGTGTATTTCGGCATGCGGCCCCGTCTACCAAAGTAAGTGTCATATCCACGTCCAGGTGTATGCACATGTGTGTGTGTGTGTGCGTGTGTTTGTGTGTGTGTTTTTGTGCGTGCGCTTGTGCGTGTGTTTGTGTGTGTGTTTTTGTGCGTGCGCTTGTGTGTGTGTGTGTGTGTGTGTGTGTGTGTGTGTGTATGCGAAGGAGAGGGTTTACGCTCAACCACTGCGGAACCGGAGAAGAAAATTTCATGTTTTGTACTAGAACATGTCCGCCTTTCACGAATCGTAATGTAGACTGGTTGTAGATTGTTGTGAGCATTGTCCAGTCGCCGCTGAGTGTGGCAACCTTGTGGCTGTCTGTTGTTAACAAGATTGGCACAGGGTGAGGGTGGCGCCTGTTGAGATCGGAACATGTAAGAGGTTCTGTCAGTGCCAACATCAAGTACAGTTGCGCTCACTGAAATCCGACCCAACATGCAAACCTGGCACCCTCAACGTCCACGGCCCTTGACACCCTGGAAGTGGAACGAATGCGGCTGGCCGTACACATGTACACATACGATGATGTAAACGGAACTGGTCGAGGGCGCCAGCTTTGCACTTTGGGTCGGATTTCAGTGAGCGCAACTGTACTAGTATCCTCCCATGATGTTTTGCCAGAGTCCACCCGACACAGCTGTGTGGTCGCACTCTGTTCTGACAAATTACGCACTGCTGTCGTTAGGTGCTCATGAGTATGTTGTGCTCCTGGTGTCCATGTGCGCGCTTGTGTGTGTGTGTGTATGCATGTTCATGTGTGTATTCTTGTGTGTGTGTGTGTGTGTGTGTGTGTGTGTGTGTGTGTGTGTGTGTGTGTATGCATGTGTGTGTATGCATGTGTGTGTATGCATGTGTGTGTGTGTGTGTGTGTGTGTGTGTGTGTGTGTGTGTGTGTGTGTGTGTGTGTGTGTGTGTGTGTATGCATGTGTGTGTATGCATGTGTGTGTATGCATGTGTGTGTGCATGTGTGTGTGTGTGTGTGTGTGTGTGTGTGTGTGTGTGTGTGTGTGTGTGTGTGTGTGTGTGTGTGTGCACGCATCCGTGTGTATATATGTTCTAGGTCTATTGTCACTGGCTTGATGTGGTACCCGTACATGCCTGGAAGCCAGGGGTGGCGGTCCATTCGTCATCTTGCTCAGCAGGATGACAATCTCTTGCATTACGGCTGGCTGAAGCATGACGGACAGGCGTTTGGTAGCCAGGAGGTCGCTGAAGAAGGTAAGGTGGAGCACGCGGTGTACAGTGTGATGTTTTATAATGCGCTCTGGCCTCCGATGGGGTCGTTTTGCAACTGCACATCACAGTCAATGTGTGTGTGAGCACACGGTGGAGCGTGTAATCTTTTACCCCTTTGCTCTGTACTCCAGTGGGATGTTTTTGCAACTACACATCCAAGTCAATATGTATGTGTGTGTGTCTGTGTTTTGTGCCGACAACTAAGATTTCACGCTGACGACGGAGTTCGTCAAGCAGGCCGGTGGTGAACACGGCGGCCATTGGTCAGCACGGATATCAGCCAAGGTCAGTGAACAGTGAGCATGCAGGGTAACCAATAGCACTGCACTGCTCTTCACAGCACAGTCCTTCCCGCTTGCCATTTTGGCGGAGTGTACGTCATTTTCGGAACATGTGTCGTATTGCAGTGCACTGTGTATCCACATCAATGCCCTTGATTTGCATTTTGCATGGCTGAAGGGATTTCGTTTGCAAAACTGTGGCTGTGTGCAGGTTGGCTGCAAGTTTGTAGTTCTATTTATCCAAGTCCACTGAGTGGCACGTCTTGGCGTTGATGATTTCTTGATTTTCATCAGATCTTTTGCGTGCTGTGTCTGTGTGTCCGTCCCTTTGTATCTGTGTGTGCACATGCATGCATGTGTATATATGTCTTTGTGTGTGTATTTTTTCTTATTTGATTGTTTGCTTTGAGATAGCCTCGAAAGAAGGTCAAGACATCCAAGTCCAAGCAGCAGAAAGATCAGATTGCTCTTTTCTTCTATGCGGTGAGTGTTTCGTTTTGCCAGGTTTTTAGATTTATGTATGAAGTGCCACATCATTCTAATATGAACTCCTGGCAACTCCTGACGAAACGGCGGTACACAGTGTACACTAAAGATTAAACACATGCTTGCCTGCACAAGCTCACTAAACTTCAAGGTTACACTCTGGCACAGAGCTCTCCTTCTCACCAGCTCCCAAGCGCTACCTGATGTACCAACCCACTGTGTTAAATGCCACCAGCCATGTATCGATCAGGTGCCATGCATGAACTGATGGTGCTGGTGCCGGTGAGAAGGAGAGCTTTGTGCCAGAGTGTAACTTTGCAGGTTGGAGAGTTTGTTGTGGGCAGGCGAGGGTTTTTTTACGCCATTCCGCCAGGTGTGCTTTTACCACCATATTATTCAAGCATACAACAAGAAGAGGGTGAAGATTGTGTTGTAACGCTGAGCTTCGCGCACGAGGTGATCATCAGACATTAGTGATGAGGAATATCTGGATGCTGGTTTATATACCCGCACACAGTTAAGGTGTAAATCACCGCAGTGCATTACATCATAGCGTGAATAATACTTCAAATGGTAAGCACAGTAGCTGGTTGTTCTAATTCATTGTGGTAACTCTTGATATTCAATTCAAGGATGTGCAGTTGTAACGGTTTTCTAACTATTTTTTTTAGTGCAAAGCTGTTTTAAGACGTGCCAGCGAAAGCAGAGCTACTACATTCTAAGGTAGACAACATTCTCGTGATTTATTGTTTGCACGTGTGGTCTCAATACGTATCCAGTTCAATGAAGGCGACGGTGAAATGAGCCCCATCGTGGAGCCAGCTCGCACACGCCTTGGCTCGCCGAAGATGACGGAAATCCGCGGTGCAACACCAGAGGTGGGCGTATTATTTGTTCCGTTTGTTGTGCGTTGTCTCCTCTGTTAATATCGTGTCCCTACTAGGTCTGCTCCTGGCTCTGTGTCAGCATATCTATAGAAGAACCTTGATTACCGGGCACAGTGCTCAACACACGGGGTGCAGAGCTTAGTACAAACGAAAATCCGGTGGAACGAAAAGTGATTAGATGTCTCTAACATACTCACGAGTTTCATGCTGAAAAGCAATCATCAGGATTCTGATGCCAGTGTTGTTGAGTACGCTGCACTCCAACCCTTGAGCACAATGCACTGCCGTCACATGTTGACTACCCCGTACTGTACCATGCACCATCACTGGAACCAAGTGCTGCTGGCAGGGTTTGGACTATCTGTGCGGACTACTACCGGCACTGATCCGTGACGTACGAGTAAAGTGTGGACTTCGCTGCCCTCTGAAATTAACTTTTGCAGCTCTATTCCCGTTTTCTTTGCTCTTATTCTTAAGACTCACTTGCTGTTGTTCCTGCTCTTCTGCCTCTGCGTGTTTGTTACCTAGCTTGGAGAGTTCACAATCAGCTTACCGGCAGCAGCATCTACGGTACGTGTGTCTATGTACCCTTCAAACTTGATGCCCCCTGTTTGTGTAATAGAATGACGGAGCTATGAACCGCCAGTATTCGAAAAGGAGGGGTGCTTACGTTTGTAAAACTGATGATGTTGGCTGACAGTTATGATCGAATGCTCGATCGCTGAGTACCGGTACATGTAAATTGTGATCTTTTCAGTTTTCACCGCCGTGCAATGTGCTTTTTAAAATATCTTTCTAAATCGGCTACAAAGTGCGAAATACCCGTGTGTACATGTCGTGTTTTTAGTACGCTTCATGTTCTGTTCCATTCATTTGATCTTGGAAATAGAGTGCCTCGGTTATAGATAGCAGGTGTTATGCCCCTTGGAGGTATACTGTACTGAAGTATACGTGCAGTTGATCAACAGCGTATTTTAAAAGGCATCGCTGTTCCATATGTCTGAACACCATGATCGTGTGTGTGCGCACCCATCGTGACGCTGTTTTCTGCAGGGTAAGGATCACTACGTCAGCCATGCGCCCAAGTTGGAGAAGCTGCACGACTTTGTCATGGACAAGATGATGCGAGGTGGTCGCAAGCTGGATGAAGTGAGTTGGATGTTATGACAGGAAGTTCATGGCAGTTTAGTTTACTCAAACACTTGTTTCTAGTGATTTAGTCCTCACCTCTACAATGTAGACTGTTTGCACCAAATTGATGACGTCATTGGATTATGTCACTCTTTTATTGCTTTGCTGGAGAACAGCATCATGCAAAGGCAACTGCGTATACATGCACAGAAGAACTTGGCTCCTGTTATATTATTCTCCGTGGAGAATGTAGTCACGAGTTTCTGAATTCAAAGGGTCTATTGTGGAGTTGAATTTATCAGGACGTTCGCGAGTCGGCTAATTTTCTTTGCATGGAGTCTAAGTCTTTGTTTTTCCGGTACGAATAATTGTTTGCGCATGTGTGCTATGCAGGTCACGTGGACGGACTGCTTGATGACATTGTTCGCTACTGAGGTAAGGACCAGAATAAGTTACGCTCTGAACTGGTCAAGAACCGACACCTACTCCCAAACATGCTTTACTCCATGATAAGCTCTAGCTACGGATTTGCGTGCCTTCGGGAGTAGTGAATGAAGAATGTTGTCCACCATATTTACCCATTACTTGGGGGAATGGAATTTACTACTTTGTAGTTTGAATTCCTTCTTGCCTTTATGCTTTTCCTCTATGTAGGGCAGCATCACGGAGTGTATTGGCAAGTTGTTTCCTGTAAGTAGAATACAGCTAATGTTCACCTGAGGATGGTTTTTTCTATTTTCGTAATCATGTGAAATGCTCTGCTACATACAATCCAGCTCTCTCTCTCTCTCTCTCTCTCTCTCTCTCTCTCTCTCTCTCTCTCTCTCTCTCTCTCTCTCTCTCTCTCTCTCTCTCTCTCTCTCTCTCTCTCTCTCTCTCTCTCTCGCGCACACATACCCACTCCCACTCGCTCATTCTCACTTTCTCCCATACACACACACACACACGAGCATACAAGAAATGTATGGTCATCATGCGAGTGGTTTGGTGTCATTATTACTGTTTTGTATGGTCCACATGCAAGGTTCACTGTCATAACTGTTAGGTTGTTGTATTGCTGTGCTGTATCTTGTGTTATAGCCCAAGCCGAATGTCATCATTCAACAGGTATGCCTTCTTGGGTTTTTTTGCTTTCTTTGTATTACTCTGCTACCCAAGTGGCTTTGTGTGTGTGTGTTTGTGTGTGTGTGTGTGTGTTTGTGTGTGTGTGTGTGTTTGTGTGCGTGTGGGCATGGGTTTGCGTTGACTTGGTTTGAGATCACATTGTGTGTTCTGCCATCTGGCATTTCACTTGTGACTGTGTGTGTGCATGCACCGATGTGTTTCACTGGACTCGGCTCTCCCTTTTGCATACACTGTGACTGTACTACCGACAGCAACAGTGTATAAAAAACAGATCGATAAAGCTAGTTTTGGTGCTTTGTGTCGTTCTCTGTTCTGTTCTTCTCTCGCCAGGCTATGTTTGATTTGCCTTTCCAAGCTGACATCACATTCAAATCTGTAAGTTTTGTTGTGCAATCAGGATTGCTCTTCCGATGTTTTGTTTTGCGGTAGCTCAACGCCCGAATCACAGAGCCAATGGCACATTCAATGAAATGTGTCTCTCTCACATAATAACCACACTGTGCTGCTCAGCTTGTAAAACAGCGTTCTTGGCATATCAGCTGCCTGGTGCCTGGTGATTTGCCTTTACTCAGCTGCTTCATGAATGCTAAGTGTGTGTGTGTGTGTGTGTGTGTGTGTGTGTGTGTGTGTGTGTGTGTGTGTGTGTGTGTGTGTGTGTGTGTGTGTGTGTGTGTGTGTGTGTGTGTGTGTACTTGATGATGGAAGCTCTTCCCTTTTGGGTGTCAACTTTATTTTGCAGCAGATGGATTGCTTCTGCTCCACAGCATAATCCTGGGTGTTGCATGGTATTTGCCAGGTCCTAGGAGTTATGTGTTATCAGCAATATATCTGATTTGTAGGTAATTGTCCTGCTATCTCTGTGCGTGTTCCCCTGTCCAGCATTCCGACCGGAACGGTGCTCCTCCTGCTGGTAGTGATCTGACAAAGGCGTTGAAAGCACACCACAAGGCGTTCAATACACGGCAAGTGGAGTGTGATCAGTCTGGGCACTTTGCATCTGTTGTTGTGTTGGTGTATGTGATACACTTTGCTTTGAATCAGGGGGAAGGGCACTCGTTCAGGGGAGGATGTTGTTTCTCTCCTGGCTCATAGTCTTGGCGTATGTGGCGCATATGTGGTATACTTTGCTGTGCATCGGGAGGAAGTGAGCTGTTGTGGTCGAAGACATTTCTCCTCTGACACTACTTTGTTCTGTGCTTCATTCTGCTATTCAGGTTTGAGAAGACATTTGACCTTGCAGCTAAGGTGAGTTGATATGTACCAGCACGCGGCTGCATAGAAGTACCCCGTGTGTGCGTGCATGCACGTGTGTGTGTTTGTGAATGGGATGTCAGTGGAAGAATATCTTCGTTTTGTACTTCATTTCTTGAGTCATCTGAATGGCTGTGAACAGTTTTGGCACCGGGATGAAATCAAGAGTTTTTAGGGGTCCTGGGGTGTCTCCCCGGCGGGATAGAGGGAGGGGGTTGGGGTGGACTGCTACAGGGACAAAGCTTTAGGATGTGTGAGAAACACAACCCCTGGCTTCACTCACACCCAGTACTGTGCTCTGTCGGCAAAGCCACTTGTGCAGCAAACACTAAAAAACACTGTGGAAGAACCATGAAAACTGCATTGAGAGGTGCAAACTGGACACATAATACTCTAGTGGGCTATCATCAGAGCCAGCATTGTGCAGTTGTGAACTGACAAGCAGGTCCGGTGAGGAAGAACATTTTTTTCGTTCTGTGAGACTGCAGTCTCAAGACCTAGTGCCGAACTTCACTGGCGGTGGTGATGATTGCTAGCGTGGATGAATACACTGGCTGTAGGGTTCTTCACCCACAGGCCCCAATTCAGGCGCGAGGGCGGTAGCGCTCGCCTCTCATTCCTCTGACAAGATCTGCCACCGGTGAAGTGAATATGAACCGCTCCTCTTCAGTAGCCATGCCATTGTCATTGTGCTGTATTTCCTGTTTGCAGAAGTACTCGGCGGCTGAAATCAACTTTGCCCGCGCAGCGCTCAGTAACATGCTTGGTGGAATGGGATATTTCTACGGTGCTTCAAGGTATGGTGGTGAACTTTAATCTTATGTAATAGTGTAACTTAATGTTGCACGTACTGATCGCACACCCTTGACTCCTGGGTCGGTTTGAGCAGGGATGTTGGAGCTCAGCATGCCATTGAGTTGGTGCAGTGCAATCTCAGCCACTGCTGAAGGGGGAATATAACCTAGGCACCACTCTGTGTCTCGCTAGTACAAGTACATGTCTAGCTAGTCGCTTGTTGTGAGAAAACATGTTTTGTAGGTGTGTTGCAATGGCCAAAGCTTACCGCTGCCAGCCTCTTGCCATCCCCACACTTAGACTATTGCGGTGTGTTTCGCAAAACTTCACTTATAAAGAGACTGGCGGAAGCACGAGCTGGCCGTACATGTACGACTAAGCTGCAAGGTAGACACTGGGGAAACGCAACAGAAGTACTATACAAACAACATGTACATGTGCCATACATAGAAAGGTCGTCCACATCCATAACCCCCTGGCTATACTTTGCCCTAGTATTGTGTGATGGTACCCATAGTGGTTGCTCCAGTAGCCGCCACTGTGTTTGACACACGTACACTGCTGGTCTGAAATGCAATGCTTGGTACCAGATAGCTCTGCAACTCAGCGTAGTTCACGTGTCCACAATGTAACGTTGTGCTGTGCTTCTCAGCAGAGTAGTCCTATTCCACTGGCCAGCGCTGTAGTTGAGGCTTAGGACTCGGAGATGATTGTTTCAGGGTCACTTTTCCTTCTTACCACCTTTTTTTAAACCGCTGTGTACATGTACATGTATTGTACCTGATCAAAATTTCTTTCATTTGCGTGCGTGCGTGGGCGCATGTGTACGTGCATGTGTGTGTATGTGCGTGTGTGTGTGTGTGTGTGTGTGTGTGTGTGTGTGTGTGTGTTTTCCCGGTCTGTGCAGCGTGACATCTAGTGACTTGTCTACACCTGTGGTAAGTAGTGCTCTACTAGCATCATGACTTTCGCTGTTCTCCACGTGTGTTTGTACATGTGCTGCAGTATGACTTGCACTGCTAAATGCTGAGAAGCCGTTTCTATTACTTCCCACGTACAGATTGGTTCGAAGATGGTACATTGAAACCTCGTTAAAAGAACACTGATAAGACAAATGTTTGCTTAAGAAGAACTAGTATTCGTAACTCCATTGGATAAATCACTGTATATTCACTGGGTATAACATACGGAAAAGAAGAACTCCCGTTATTGCGAACAAATATCATCGGTCCCTTGGCGTTCGTCCTAAAGAGGTTTGACTGTAGATGTATCAAAGTCCCATCGCAGTACCTGTGAGTGTACATGTACTGTACTGCTGGGTGCCAGAGAACGGGGGGACCAACATCATAGTCTAGGCTGCTCTTGTTTTTCATGTACTGCAGTCTAAGTGCAGTTGAGTCAACGCGTGAATGCTGGGTCTTACTGAAACCGTAGCCTGTCCGTTCTTCAGCGGTCTTTTCTCCTGCGCCCGCCTATACTGTATATATGCGTACTTTTCTCTAGATTGGAAGGAAACTAGAGTGAAGTACTCCAAACAACTGTCACAGTAGAACGTCCCTTTCGTCAGAGGACATCTCCAGTTTCTTCACTCGCCCATGCTCCCAGTAAAGTCGTGATGAGTTCTTTGTTGAGGGCGCATCCCTACACAGCACAGTGCATGTTATCTGCTCCCTGCTGGTGTCAGTAAATGAGTGGTTCCACTGTATTATTGTTGTTTGAAGTACAGTCAGACCTCGCTTATCCGGTCCTCTTTTATCCGGATCCTTCGCCATCCGGAAGAAAATCGTTGGTTGCCGATTTACAGCATATGTCATGCATACATACAGTATGTGTGTTCGATTATCCGGTTTCCTCGCCTATCCGGATATTTTTGTGGAAAACGGGTGTGTGCGGTTATGCAAGGTCTGACACTATTATCTGCTAGTGCATCAAGTGTGACTATGTGCTGCACCTGACTGCTGTGTGTCTGTCCTGCATTGTATTCTGCCTGTACAGGAGTACATGACTCGCCCGCTGTTCACTGCCGGTAAGTTCCAGAGCGAACGGTGTTGAATGGCTACCGCAGCACTGTTGCATCTGGGATTTCTCCTACTTCACTTGCTCTGTTCTGTATGCGTATGCTAGTTGTCCAGGGATGGAGTAGACACATCTCGCAAATGGTTGTACGAGATCGCTGTCCTAGCCTTACACGTTAAATACTTTTCAGATGTAGTCGACGTACAGTGTATTCAGTACACAATACCATGTCAGCAAGTCAGATGCAGTATACCTGGCATGTGGTTGTTACTTGTAATGTACAAACGTAGGATCCAGACCGTGTAGATACGACTCATTCATAGTGAGTTGCCGTCGCATGATCTTTTTGAAATCAGTTATCTGGCAGTACCAGTAGCTGAAGACTGGATGGTCCAGGAATCAGGACGCACTGTTTTGTTTTTGTGCTATCAATGTGCATTGGGGATTTGTCCCAGCATCCATCGCAGCTGTTACCTCTGCTGCCATCACGTTTGTCGTACTGCGCTCTACATTCTCATTTCTCCTCCCCCCCCCCCCCCTTCACTCGCAGTACCCTCTAGATCCTTCTTCCCCCGCGGATTCCTGTGGGACGAAGGCTTTCATCAGCTGCTGATCAGCCGCTGGGACCCACTGATTGCCAAGGAGTCGATAGGTCATTGGTTTGACTTGATCAACCAGGATGGCTGGATACCGCGAGAGCAGATCCTGGGACCAGAGGCACTAAGTCGAGTTCCTGCTGTAAGTTCTAAGGACAAACATCTGATAGCAAAGCCCAGAACCAATATCACTGTAGTTGCAGAGCTGCTAAAGGAAATCTGGGCATTGCGAGTCAGCCAGCCCTGGGTGCCGTGCAACACTGGGCTGTGCACTGGTACAGTGTGGTAGCTTACTCATGAGCCCAAATTTCGTTGAGCATATCTGTATGCATAGCCTGCCCGTGTACATGTAGTATGTAGAATAGGAGTAAAGCATAGATCATGGGATATATCTCCCCCCCCCCCCCCCCTCTCCCCATATACCATACGCCATAGCTATCCCTTGAAAGACTGTTGTGCCAGTAGGATTTAGTCCCAGCATAGATCTGAGCACAGCTCAGTGGATATGCTCAGGATGGTACTGCAGCAGCACAGCACAGCACAGCAGGTGCGATGTGTTGTTTGACTGCGGTGGTAGGGTCCCTTTTAAAACTGGGTGTATACCAACGCACATGGCCGATTGGTTTGCAGGCCTGCCTGCGAATCATGAGGTCCCGAGTTCGAGACCCGCGCTGGTAGCAGGGAGCGTGTAAAGACTTTTTACGTGAGTAAAGACTTTTTACGCGTGGTGAACTGCGCCGACACCCACGGTCAACTGGGTACTCACAGCTCGGAGTGAGGGTAACAAGGATGCAGTTTACAGGGTTATGGGCCGTTACACGCCCGATTGGTTGAGAGACTCACCTACTCTCCCCTGACTCACTTGTGAGGTCTGCATTCGCCACTCAGGTGTGCAAGGCATAGGCATAGTGGTGGCCTGCGGAAGCGAAGGCTAGTTTGTGTGTTTCTGAACATTCAAGCGATGCCAACGCGAATCCCGCGAATTATTTTTATTATTATACTATGCATGTACAGTGCTGCTCAATGAAATCCAGTCGCGTCTCTCAAGTATGCACCGGGCGTTGCGCAGCCCTAGACCTGCAAACACTGGGTTGCGAAATGGTGCAAGGCACAAATTTGAGTGCCGGGACTGGGTTTCATTGAGCAGGACTGTACTATAAATTGTTTCACATTTGGCAAGTTTCTATCGGGTCCACACATTAGCAGCCCCCACCCATGAGTACATGTATAGCAGCACCATTTTTGATTGCGCAGCATAGCGTTCGTAATGCAAGGCCCGTGCAGTGTGCGGAGCTATTTTTATTTGCGGGATAGGGTGGGGGTAGGCACTTTGCGACCCCACCGCTGACTACAATCAGCCATGGCCATGGATTAGGGAGATTGCTGTACGAGAGTCTGGCGTTTGTTAGTTTTCTGGGTTTATGGCAAACAAAATTAACAATTGTGGTGCGTTAAAAGTCACTCGGATTCCTGTACCAGTGCTATTGTTCCCATTGCCGGCCGCCGTTGACCATGGATATGGCCAAGCGCCCACTACTCTAACTTTAGAATTTTAATTCATGCCGAAAATCTAGGTTGTGGTGCTCACTGACTGAGCATCTCCGGCCACACAGCCACTGTTCCCGCAGCCTTTGATTAACGTTACGCTGTTTGGTCCTGACTCATGACAATCAAGACTTAGTATTTCTTCAGACCTTTTCCTTGCACCGATCCCTTGAGCAAGTGGTTTCTATTTTTAGAATTTATTTTCTGTTCTAGTACTTTTATCAGTTTTATCAAGAGTACATAACCCCCCAGAGTGTGTAACTCCACTATGGGTGCTGTCCCGACAGAATTTCAAGTTGACGTCATTTTGATGATGCAATGCGCACTGTACACGGATTACCAGACGAATCCGGAACCTGTGGTTGACCGAAGCCGATCGATCCTGTACAAATTATTGCAAAGAAAAACGTGTGATGCGTTGACACCCGTACACATGTTGTAAATCACTGGTGCAAGGAGCATTGCGTCATAAATAATGACGTCAACTTGAAATTCTGTCGGGACAGCAGGGTATGTGGGAGTTGCACACTCTGGGGGGTTATATACTCTTGGTTTTATCAAGAGTCCATAATCCCCCAGAGTGCGCAACTTCACGGATCAGATCTGGGACGGCGAAATCCGTGTTGCACGTCATAGTGTGACATCATGAGTAGAGGCAGTGTGGTGGATCGCATCGACGGAATGATGCAAGTCCGACCCAAAAAATGGCGTACATCACGGAGTACGCCGTCCCACAACCCCATCCCAGTTGCGCACTCTGGGGGATTATGGCCCGTCTTGGTTTTATGTGAGGTGGTTATCCGAGCGGCCCAAGAGGAGTAGATTTTCACTCTGCTACAGCACCGCAAAGTGTTCTGCTGTTGACTAGGCTCTTTGCAAACAAAGCGGTGTGCGTACGGCCGAAGCCTGGTGTCCAGAATCTGGATTTCTTCGATGATATTTGGCACCATGTGCATGGATTTATTGTGCCGCTGTGTTTTGCTTGAAGATGATGTTCAGCACAGTAGTGCGAAGTAGCAAGAGTACATACCCCCCCCCCCCCCCCAGAGTGTGCAACTCCACTATGGGTGCTGTCCCGACAGAATTTCAAGTTGACGTCATTTTGATGATGCAATGCGCACTGTACACAGATTATCAGACGAATCCGGAACCTGTGGTTGAGCGAAGCCGATTGATCCTGTACAAATTATTGCAAAGAAAAACGTGTGATGCGTTGACACCCGTACACATGTTGTAAATCACTGGTGCAAGGAGCATTGCGTCATAAATAATGACGTCAACTTGAAATTCTGCCGGGACAGCAGGGTATGTGGGAGTTGCACACTCTGAGGGGGGGGGGGGGTATGTACTTTTGGAAGTAGTGATAGCACAGCATAGTTTGATGTGAGCGCAGGCAGCGTAAACTATTATAGTCCGAAATTAGCCTAATGTGTGTTTGTCTGTGTGACTGTGGTAAGGAGAGGACTGCAGACACAAGTCACACAGCTTTCCCATGAAAATACCGAACAAACCAATGGGCTAGCCACTGTCATGTCAAATTGTCAAGCCAGTCAAGGGCATTGTCAAGGGCATTGTCAAGGGCACCCGGACCAGTTCATTTCTTTCCCGGAATTTCAGGTCTACATGAACATGACACACAGACAGTACAGTCAGTATAGTAGTGTAGCTGTACTCCAGAACTCTGTTCATAGCCTGAATCTAGACGAGAAAATGAAGAAGAAAAAAAAGTGATCGCGCTATACCTGTACTGTGTAACGAGGTTCGTTTTCCGGTCTTGTGATCGCGCGCGCTTCATGCTCCCTGGCCAAAGAAAAAAAGGAAAAGGGAGAAAAAAAGAGAACCAATCGCAGTGAACAGGATTCGAACCTGTGCGGGCAGAGCCCAATTGATTTCTAGTCAATCGCCTTAACCACTCGGCCACCACTGCTTCGTACAAGATCTTCTGCGCTATCGATCATCTTATACGGGGCCCGTTCACCTGGATCCATTCTATGGAGGAGATGCGAGTGAGTGTAGATCTACCGTCTGTACCGAGATGACTGGCCAAGTCGATCACGCGATGTCATGTTGACATGTTGTAATTATAGAATGTTTCTCCTTTCAAACTGATATGAAAGACGTATCGATATGGTTGTATCGCGCACGGCCCGACATTCTGTTGCCCTGTTGGTTTCAGGCTTGTCCTTCTTTCCTTGAAACCATTCAGGTCTTCAGTAGATCATTGATTCAGTTCGAAGATTATCGTGTCGTGAGCGTGATTGCATATTGCGACATTTCGCAGCAGAATGGAACTCATTTCGTAGAACCGTATTTCCAGGAGTCTGGAGTTATCTACACGTCGCAACATCTCTTGTTGATGTACAGTGTAGATATCCATTTTCCTTGACGTTTGATGTGGACAACGGAAACTAACTGTTATTTGAATCCAATTGACAGTCGTAAATATTACCAACGTGCATACACACTATACCAGGGAGTCATAAAACACCGGTATTTTACACGACTCCCTGCACTATACTCTCCGGAAGTACAATGCTAAACTGCTCAAACTACAGTAGAGTCGCGCGCTGAAGAACGTGGAGCCCAAGAAATTCCAGCCTGAAATACTCGTGCTGTGTTCACAACTTGCGCGCGTGGACGCGATACGCTTGCGGTTCATGCGTGCCCAAACGTGCGTTCAGGCTTTCACAAAATAACAGCAATTCGAGTCGTATTCAGCGTGTGCGACACCTTCGAGTACTAATTTGTTGACCCCACCAGTGAAAGTGACTGGCATGTGCGCTGGTACGCGCCTGATACGCGCTGAAAATTCCAACAAGTTGGAATTTCCATTTCGGCGCGTTTCCGTACGCATGGCGCCCCAAAAGCCAACAAAAATACGCACAAACGCGTGGTTTCACGCGTACACGCGCCAGTTGTGAACACAGCTTAAGAACGCCGCAGCCTAAAGTTAATGTCGGTGTTGGTTTTCTGGGAGCTCGTGGGATACATTACGATTCAGTACGGATTGTTTCTAAGAACGTGCCATAAGAACGCAGCCAGATTGCTGAAAAAATAAGAACGTCCTAGGCTAGACCCTTGGAAACAACGTTCTTGGACGCGCGGCTCTACTGTACACTGTACACTGTACAAAATGTAGTAAAAACTAGTAAACTGTGGGAAATGAAGTTTGTGAGTCTTTTTTTATTTTGGTCAGAATTTAAAAAAAAACTGTTGTATTATGGTGCATTCGAAACATAGACACGTAAACTAAACCTGCATGAGGGTTGCGCGCGGACTTGCAGCTTGCTCTCAAACCGAAACTTGAATGCCCCCCACCACACACGCGCGCGTGCGTGCACACACGCATGCTCTCACGCACGTGCGCGCGCACACACGCACATGCACGCGCGCGCACACACACGCACATGCACGCATGCAAGGGTACCGGCTACCGCCTTACGACCATGTTAGGTCTACCGGGTGCAGGTAACTCTTCACTACCCACACCCCAAGCGTGTGCTCTTCTTGGATGGAAGTATCATGACAGCATATCCACTTTGGCTGCAGGCCAGTACCATGTGTTGGATAGCCGCAAACACTTTCCGGTTGCATGCTAGCACCATGTGGTAGAATGCTAATGTCCGCCTGTACCTTCTTGGGTTTGGTGGATTCGCGCAGTCCATTGGTGAACGCCATCTTTCGCAGGCACTCATTGACCATCGGTTGTGACGTTGATGCTAGAACAGTGATGGAAAGGACCTTGAAAGTCGGACGCGGCTAGAAATGCATGGTTCTTCAGCTGCTCTGCAGTGAACACTGCCTGCCTTCCATTCTTGTGACCTTGGGGGGAAAACGTGAAGACTTCTCAGTCACTTCTGTGTGGAGACTTCTGTGTGAATACCTACATGTTGCTCTGGAAATTTCATTCTGTAACTGCTTGACGTGTTGCTGGGCGGAGCGATTCAGCGGAAGTGTGTATTGTGGGCGGGCAGTGCCCAATCCTATCTTGACACACTTCTGGAGCGCTCCCAGGTGGAATCTGTTCCATCTTGGATGTAGTTGGTATCCTATGGTGTCCTATCCTATCCTAGTGGCTGAGGGGAAACAGCTGTAAACTACAGCATCATGATGGCTTCGATCAGGTGGAGAAGTACACTGTCAGCCTGTAACTACTTGCTCAATCCATGGCCAGACTGTGATTCTGTTGGTGACGATGACGCATTCTCTCTTTGGAGCCAAGTACGGAGCCAGCTTGTCCGATACCCTGGTCCGATACCCACCCGAGCTGGGTCTTTTTCGTCACCATTCTTTTTTGGCAGTTTGACTCGCTCTTGTGCCAGAGCTGCATCAGAACAGCTTCTAGGGTATCGCTCCACTTCATGAAACATGTAACAACTACAACAATTTGTCAAATGTAGGAATTTGTCAAATGTAGGAAACTCAAAGAAGGCACCTCAAAGCTGCGGATAAAAACAGGATGAAACAGGAAGGATGAAAATCTTCTGCGGAAAAGCGGAGCCTCGAGGTGATTTTCATCGAGTGGATTATTAATCTCAAAATTCCCGCTCGGCAAATATCCATGGTAACCACGGATTTTTTTTCAAATTTTCCCTCAGTGTGACCGGCCCCTTAGCCTTGCACGCCTGGTGTGTACGCGGGTCTCAGTTGCCACAGCGTGGGATTTCGGAGACTTGAGAGGTTTTCTTACTGGGATCACCTTTACTCCAGAATGCGATTACAAATGAACAGACATGGAGGTATGAGAATGTAGTGCCCCATGTCAGGGCCGGCGCCACTGGTACGGCTGGTGCGGCCATGGCCGTACCAGTTTTCACCAACTCCAGCGTTCATGGGCTGCTCACTGCGCACTTGATTATCTGGAAGCACCAGTAATAAGCTATCCTCATACACTCCTTCCTAGAGTCTCTACCTCAGCCTCAACTGTTCTTCCTGTCCAGTGGAGTCTACTGTGCTAGCTGACATCTCTGTTGCTAGAGGAAGTGTGCAGCTGAAACAAACAGACAATGCATAGAGGTAGAGATGTATCCTCCCAGGATTTTGAAATTGGGCATGTGGAAATAGTCGGTCCCGTAGCCGACCTGGGGCCGTACCACCCCCCAGGAGCTGGCTCCGGGCCTGCATGTTGACTGTTTGTTGTCTCTTGTTGGTTTTGTTCTCGTCCTATTTTGCCCGTCTCTGACCAGGAGTTTGTTGTGCAGCATAATGAGAATGCCAATCCACCGACATTCTTTCTCAGTATCCAGTCTCTATTGAGAAACGACCAGGTAAGAGAAGCTTGCCTGTGCTCAGAAGTGCTGTATGCCATGCTCTGCTTCGCTCATGTTCTGCTCAACTCTGCCGTCGTGTACACATACGGTCCTGGCTGGTATGTCTGGTCAGCTTGATTGCCGCTGCTGTTGCTTTCGCTACTGCCGACGTTATTGTCTACTCTGCTGCTGCTGCTGCTACTGTCACTGCTGCTGTCGCCACACCGCTGCTGCTGCTGGGAAGTATATTGCCGTGTTGCACCTTGCAAGTAGTATTGGGTGTGTTGGCCATGAATGCCATCCTCGTTCCTGTTGTTTGTGTTCGTAATGCTTCATGGTGCCTGTAGGTTGACAAGGAGTTCTTGCAACACCTGTACCCGAGACTAAGCAAGTGGTTTGAGTGGTTCAACGTCACACAGGTCAGTGGAACGCACACAGCGCACACAAATTCGTTTCTCGACGAGC
The DNA here is from genome assembly GCF_964019385.1 of Sycon ciliatum. NCBI lineage: Eukaryota > Metazoa > Porifera > Calcarea > Leucosolenida > Sycettidae > Sycon > Sycon ciliatum. The sequence goes on from NC_088647.1 coordinate 8,048,295, forward strand.
AGAGTTCTGGTTTTTACTTACTCCACGGCTGTACTTGGAAGTATGTAGAAGATGGTGAAGCATCGTAGACTAGATACAAATGTACAGTCAACTTCGCGTATAACGACACTCGGCGGGGCATCAAAAAGGTGTCCTTATTCGCGAAGTGTCGTTATACCCGAAGTCTCATTATTATGTATTACAATGGGATGGGACTTTGCTCTGGGAATGGAAATTCTGTCGTTATTCGCGAATTGTCGTTAATGTGCGTGGGCCTTGTTTTACCCCGGCTATCACTTCTTCTTTTGCATATTGTCTAACTTGCCCTGGTTGTAACAATGATTCGATATTTCCATTGTGCTCCTTTTGTTGTTTGCTTTGTTCTTTGTTGTGTGATTGGTTCCTACCATCTTCTAGATGCCCTTTTTGATTGTTTACAGACCATTCACAGAGGAAGTAGCATGCCTCTGTAATACATGAATGAATGTCCAATTTGTTAGAAAAATGTGCGATGATTCTACTTACATACTGACTGTGTCTTTATGTCTGTGTGCACGTGTGTGTGTGTGTGTGTGTGTGTGTGTGTGTGTGTGTGTGTGTGTGTGTGTGTGTGTGCATGTGTATGTGTATGTGTGTGTGTGTTTGTGTGTGTGCATGTGCGTGCGTGTCCATTCACGTGCACGTGTGATTCTATCTGTACTCTGCTGTGGCTTGTAGGCTGGTCCAGTACCGCTCTCCTATCGCTGGCGAGGGCGCAATGCCACCACAGACATGGAGCTGAATCCGAAGGTGAGGTTTGGGTCTCTTTGCTCAAGATAAGCGCAAAAACACTTCAGTAGATGTTCTTTACAGCAAGTGGAATTTATCTTCCGATGAATGAAGTACATTGTAGAACACATTAATTTTAGTGGCGTATGCAGCGAAGAGACCGTGTTGAGTGTTGAGTTGAGGAAGCAGAATGAAGTAGAATCGCTACGGATGAGCTTTGTGCCATCATATGCTATGCTACTGTTCCTATTGTTGATGTGTGTGTGTGTGTGTGTGTGCATGTGTGTGTGTGCGTGTGTGTGTGTGTGTGTGTGTGTGTGTGTGTGTGTGTGTGGTGTGTGTGTGTGTGTGTGTGTGTGTGTGTGTGTGTGTGTGTGTACATGTGTACGTGTGTGTGTACGTGTGTTTGTGTGTGCAGACCTTGACATCTGGTCTTGACGATTTCCCGCGCAGTAGTCACCCGACGGAGGATGAGCGTCATGTTGACTTGCGATGCTGGATGGCTCTGGCTGCCGGTATCATGGCGAATATCTCCACGGTCATTGGTGGTAAGCAAGTAGTATAGTAGTATAGTATAGTATTTATTCATATTTCTCTAGGGCAGTCCCCACAGACCTATGGTCGCCTTACGCTGTACCCTAGCCAATCTAGGATTGCGATACGAAATTGACTTGGTGAAGCAGCAAGGCGGACCGATGCCGGAACTGAGTTCCAGCGGTCATCGGCTAGATAAGAAGTACATGATATTATGTGATGAGTTGATGTGCTCCTGTATTCTGCATGCTTCACATTGCACAACCCAAAGCAAGATGTTGCTCTTGAAGTGGTTGAGCAACTCGTGAAGCTGGCTTATGAGAACTTTCATTGCGTTCGGTTTTGCAAAATCTGCCCACCAACTGTATGTAGAATCCATGTGCCATTTTGTCTCTCAAATCTAAAATTGGCAGAGTCATAGTTCTCGACTTCGTGTTACGCAACTTTCATGTGTTTGTAAGTTTTTATGCTTTACTCAATCTTGAATTCTGTACCAATGCGCATGGCCGGTTGTTGTCCCTGCAGAGCCATCCGAGGCGTATCAGAAACTGCATGTGGATCTGTCAGCCAATGACATGCTGAATAAGCTACACTGGTGTGAGAAACACAGGGTGAGAGAGAGACAGATTTTTTTAAATATTTCTTTCATCCTCTTATTATTGTTTGAACTAGCGCTGCCTTTCGGTATTGAGCACTGTATTGGACAGCCTGGAACCTCTCTGTTTTTAGAGACTTTGTTATATTTATTTTTACGTCAAACACAACCCTACCAATGAATTGTGAAGGAAAAGAAGCAGGTAAGAGCAGGGACAATTAATGGTAGAGGCCACGCAGGGTGGCTATGTCGCTGGGGCAGACCAAGCTCAAAGGGTCAACAGACTCCTTCCTTACTTCATGTTAGCCTTAACTCCGTTGTGTCTGCTATATAGCAGTGCATTGTGGATAGACTGTACAAGTAGCCGTATATTATATCCTGCTGTGTGCTTTCTTGCGGTGCTATGTGTGTGTGTGTGTGTGTGTGTGTGTGTGTGTGTGTGTGTGTGTGTGTGTGTGTGTGTGTGCGCGTGTAGAGTTACTGTGATTACGGGAAACATGTGTCACAAACTAAACTGATTTGGCAAAGAGAAACCTTGCCAGATTCAGGTGAGTCTTCCCTATCATTCTCTCTCTCTCTCTCTCTCTCTCTCTCTCTCTCTCTCTCTCTCTCTCTCTCTCTCTCTCTCTCTCTCTCTCTCTCTCTCTCTCTCTCTCTCTATCTATCTATCTATCTATCTATATATCTTTATTTCTATCATCTCTCTGTCTCTATCTCTGTATCTCTATCTCGTTTCTGCCGTTGTCCTTTCTTTTGTGCTGTTGTTACGGGTACTGTCGTAATTTCGGAGCGTCCACTGCCTGCATCTTGTGTTTACATACCTGTGGTGGATATGACTTTCCTGCCTGTCTATCTTCTGGCTTGTCTCATTCAGGCAAGCAGCGGTCAAATCGTACTCCTCGTGTTGTTCGTAAGATGGTGCGCAAGGTGACTGGTGCACCCAAGAACAAGTGAGTAGCCAACGTGAAATTGGAGAGGGTTGGCAGGATGAGTTTGTGCATGATTCAATTGTGCAAATCTGCGTTACACCGTGGTGTACGCCATCATGGTAATGTAGGCCTATTGCCATTTTTTATTTAATTGTAACAATGAACCAGAAAGTGATCCGTGCATATTAGAATGGCATTTTTGATTTTCAAAGAGGGCTGCCAAAGCCTGAATGGAGGGGGGGGGGGGTGCTCTTGTTGCAATTTCTCTTGAGTAGTGATAGTTTACAGCAAACTTCAGGCTTTGTTTTTCTTTGCCTTCTTTGTTTTTATGCCGGACGACGTAAATGTACCAGCATTGCAAAAATAGTGCCCTCTCTTGAATAGTGTGCCCCATCTGTGATGGACATTGAACAAAATAGTACCCCAGGGGCACTAATCGCGCGAGTACGGTATGGCAATATTTTGGTCAATTACATTCTCCCATAATTCTTTTGTTAAGGTGTTCACAGTATGGCCATCGAGAATGACTGACATTCTCTGATAATCTCTGTGGAAGTTTTTTTTTAATCCCGTACGTGAACCCTGTCGGGGTGTTGCTCTACATGTAGTTCTTTCCGGTGCTTAGTAGCTGGTGCAGTCCACACAGCGGTGGTTGTTGATTTCTTTACTGCACCAGTGTAATGCCAACTGTTATACCGGATCGGGCAAAACATGGTGACATGCGTATTCTTTCTGAGAGACGTGTGCCGTATGCGTTGAGCTGTCTTGTCTACTTTTATTTCTGTCTCCAGGTTTGTTCCAGTGTTTGGCTACGTCAACCTGTTCCCGTTGATTCTGGAGATCCTGGAGCCTAGCTCCCCTCAGCTGGGTGTGATTCTGGACAGGCTGAATAACACAAAGGTGAATGTTGTTTAGGAAACTTCACTTCTCAACTCCAAAACCGGTCTCTTCACTGCGATTCAAATTCAAATTTACATGTACATTACATCGCAGTGAAGGGACCGTTTTTGGAGTTTGGAGTTGAGAAGTGAAGTTTTCTAAATGTGTTGGAGTTTGCGGACAATTAGAAAAGTGAATGTTATTGCTAACGTGTGCACTCTGTTGTGTGAAATACACTGTTGTACTATGCTATGGTAGAGCCCATATTTCCGGTGGCTACTGCTGTCACCTAGCAACTGCATCTTGATGTGGAGACCTGGCTGGGTGGCTGTGTTTTGCGAAGATGAATGCGCAGAAAAGGGAGGCATTCTTGGATTAGATCAACGTGGTATGGAAATCTGTTTTTGTTTTCAGCTGGCTGTGCGATGACTGCTACTGCAGCTGTGTGGATTCGACGCTGGTGTGAAAATCACGTTTAGAAGTGAATGTACCTTCTCACACGCCTTTCCTTCATGTATATTTTTGCTCTGGCATATGTGTGTTCTCACTGCAGCTTTTGTGGACATCTTTTGGACTGCGTTCTGTTGCCAGGAATGACTCATTCTATCTTGCTGTAAGTAGTACACTGTATTAGTTCTCATAGCTTTTGCAATTGCTCGGGTTGCAGAAGACTGTTGTTGGATAATTCATTGAGTTGTGCCTTCATCGAGAGCGTGGCCATTCATTCTAATGCGACCGAATCTGAGCAAGAAATCGGTTTCTCATGATCTTCACCGTCCTCCTCTGCATGTTCCCCTCGTTACAGTCATTGTACTCGTCACACTACACACTACACACTACACACTACAGCTTGCTTTATATTCTGTACCACAAGGTGTAGAGATTTCTGAATAACCTGGCCAGTGTTGTAGAATGTAGTAAGATGGCTGGCATAGGCTCCTCTACACTGATGTGATCTCTGCCGGAAATCACTCCACGTTCAATGCATCATGAATACCGATCTTCAAATTCCTATTACTTTGCCATACAGAGCAGTGTGCTGAGTATCAGTGTACAAGTATTGGTTGTACCCCTTCTTCAACTAAAGTGCACTGCATGTGATGTGTGTGATAAGCCTGGACTGTTGTTCAGTTGAACAGAGGACCTAGGGTTGGTTGGTGCTCACAGTGTACGGCGTTGTGTTGTTCGAGTGTACCAGTCATTTCCACTTCTACTTGCTACTCAATCTGTGGACAGCTACAGGTTTCCACCTTGTTAGGTCTCGTCGACGGAGCTCAGAGTTACCTGCCCAACACATTGCTAGAAGTCTAGTGAATAATGAATCATGTTTTAAGCGTAACCCCTTCGTTGAATTGTCGGTGTGTGTAATGGCTACAGAGAGTAGTCGGCTGAGAGCGTATGGAGGAGAAGAGGAGAGAGAGATTGTTGCATTTTTTAAGGAGCTCAATAGTATCAGTGTTCAATGTTACTTGCCTGTGCACAGGACAACACGGAGCATGACAAGCCGTACTGGAGGGGTGCCATCTGGATCAACATCAACTACCTGTGCGTGCGCTCTCTGCACCACTATGGACAGATGAAGGGCCCGCACCAGCGCAAGGCAAGGGCACTGTATCGCCTGTTACGGTAAGCGTGTAAGCCATCCAGCACTGTACCTGTGAAATATAAAATAAAATAAATTGCGCGGGTTCGCGTTCAGGGCCGGTCAAGAAACGCCTTTCCGTTTCCCTGGGTCGCCACCGCCCCATGATCAGGCATTAGATGAGGCTCCTAAACGATTGGGGAGGATAGATTAGATCCACCAACCAGAGGCCAAAGGCCGAAATCCCATTTGCCACATCCATGTTTTCCTCGTGCCAGCTGGACCCATGGCTGCATACAATTGAGCACGAGTACTTGTTGTCGCCTTCATTTCCCCGTAAAGTGACATAACATTGTCTGCGGATATTTTCTCTTGGTGAGAGTTTCCTTTTGCAACGGTTTTCTTGAGTATTTCCTTACTTTGCTGGTGGTGCGGTGCTCCATCTTTCAGGAAAAACTTGATCAGCAACATCTTCAAACAATACCAGCAAACTGGCTTCATCTGGGAGCAGTATGATGATTTGACAGGACAAGGAAAGGTGAGAGTGCAGCAGACTTTTATTTTAATGTACACTCCGTCCTAAAAAGACGACCTCTGGCTATGGGGAGCAAAAGATTAAAAAAAACTCACAAAGTTTGAAAGGTAAAAAAGGAGAAAGGACAAAATGTTACGAGTTATGACTAACTGTCCACCAACGGTTAGTCATAACTCGTAACCGTTTTTCTTTTCTCCTTTTTTACCGTAATTAAATTGGCTCGCCATCCGAGTTCAAAGTTTGAAAGTTTGACCCATCTTTTTATGAATGGACTATAGTTTAGAGGTTATGCAAGAGATAGGAAGAAGTCATAATGATGAGTCAGGGGAATTCTGGAACCGCTTATGGGCACTAACAAGAGTACATAACCAAGAGTGTGCAACTCGACGATCCCGCTGCACAGGGTGAACTTTTTTATGACATCAGTCTTTCGCGGCTATTTGGCTCATGCGTAGCCGATGCTTCCGTGGTGCACTGCATCACTCCAGGTCGGTGGGTCCTTCACGGCCCTTAATTTGCCCCCCCCCCCTCCGTTTTCCGTTTACCCTGCTCGTAGGGTTCAAGTTTGGATTTTGAGCCCATTGCCCAGCCTGTTCTCAGCTCCTGACCCAGGATCACAAAATTTGGATGGATTTAATGTAGTGGTGAAACGAATATTCGAATATTCGAACAGTCGTTCGGTTTGTCACATTCGAATATTCGTTCACATTCGAGTATTCGTTACGTCACTTCGAATGCAATGCCTGTACATACATGCACGCCAAACACGGTACAGTGCAGTGCGTACAGCCTGCCGGTGACTTTGTACTGCATGCATGCACATGTGTGTCCATACTGGACTGCCAATGTTGCACATAACATTTTATGCACTTTGAAGTAGCCTTATGTGGCAGTACATTTTACGTGGCACTACCGTTTGTCATACCTAATAATACATTAGTATTGACAGTATCCATCAAATGACTGAGAGGAGGGCATGTGATGACATCTGTGTTACCAAAAGAATATTCGTTCCGTCGTTCGTTAAGCTGAAGAATATTCGACTAGTGGGTTTTGACATTCGTTTCACCACTAATTTAATTGCAATGAATCCGCTAGATCCATTGTCATGCAAAACGGGGCAATTCAAAGTGAGAAATAATAGTCGTCAATGACAACTAAGTAAACCAATTTCATAATGTGCACACTCGTAATCAATCATAAATCAATTGAGGCGAAAGAAGTACGAACATAATGGTGACAAAAGGCCAAAAAAGTAACCAGAAGACCAAAGATGGATGGTGGGTTTTGCCAGGGATTGATGAACATGTTGAATGTGCACACTCTTGCTATAATTGTTGCAGGGAACACGGCCCTTTACTGGCTGGTCAGCCCTGGTGGTGTTACTAATGAGTGAGCTTTACTGACAGCAACACAAGCAGCCATGCAGCAGCCATGCAGCAGCCATGCAGCAGCCATGCAGCAGCCATGCAGCAGCAGCCACTATCAAGAACAGCAGCAGTGAGAGCGTAGCTGCACGTATCAACCGTCATGATGATGATCATCGTTAGATCATCATCATCATCATACTCGATCATTGGCGTCACGGGACATAGCTACTGAAGATCAAACGCAACCCGACACGCGGTTGACACCTGCAAGCTGAGTGTTGGTTGAATCCCTGTCTTCATAAACATGAGTTGTGTTCATCAACATCAGTGTCCAGCAGCATGTACGTTTCGGTTCTGAAATTCATAGCATCATCTTGGTGTTAACCAGCTAATAAGCTATTGCGCTGTAACCGTTTTTGAAACATTTGAACTGGGCTATAGAACTTTCTGCCATGTACATACAGCAAAATATTAATTTGCATTCTCTTCAATTTTAACCTTACTTTCAAACAATTCTTTTAAGTGAAACCCGTCACGTGATCAAATCCGAACACGGTGCACACTTTTCTTGCTGGTTGTTGTAGCTATCTCCTTGAGCTCTCTGCGGAGGATCTTTCCACTCAGGGTTTTTGGTATGCTGTCAACAAAGCGCACGCCGCCCGTAAGATGCTTGTGTTTGGCTAGGCGACTGGCCACAAAGTCCTGCACGTCTGACTCGGTCAGGTTTGCGTGACTGGACGATCGTACTACGAATGCCAGCGGAGCCTCCCCGCTGCGATGGTCAGCGATGCCGGTGACACCGACGTCCTCAATGCCATCGTGCTGTAGTAGTACTGCTTCCAGCTCAGCTGGGGCAACTTGGAAACCTGAGAAAGAGAGAGAGAGCGAGAGAAAGAGAGAGAGAGAGAGAGAGCGAGAGAGCGAGAGCGAGAGAGAGCGAGAGAGAGAGAGCGCAAGAGAGAGAGAGCGAGAGAGAGCGAGAGAGAGAGAGAGAGAGAGAGAGAAAGAGAGAGAGAAAGAGAGAGCGAGAGCGCGAGAGAGAGAGAGCGAGAGAGAGAGAGAGAGAGCGAGAGAGAGAGAGAGAGAGAGAGCGAGAGCGAGCTGGCACAAATGAAAATGTTCTTGGCATGGACAGTGCGTATGGAAAAGGTTTAGCAGTCTGTTGCCCCGAAATAGTTCTCATTGAAGGGATTTTTGGTCGGAAGGACTTTGAATAAGGCCCGCCTGAATCGATTCGAACTCCCACACATGACTAGTATCAGCAAGACTAGTGATAGGCTTTTTGAGCCACAACTGAAATTCAAGGTTTGCTTTTCAAGTTAGTGACATTCAAACAACAGTCTTCAAAATGCAGCTGGCAAGTATTGCTCTCACAATGTAGCTCCAGAGAAGCATTGGAATTGTCTCCATTTGAGTGAGTAATCACTGCACCTGGGAGTGGTGCCATGCAATTTGCAATCACTGCACTTCGGTTACGGCTGCACTGGCTACAGCGCTACCCAGCGCTGTATAATTGCGAGAAAGCATGCCTGCATGCCTGGCCACACTCAGAAATCCCAACACTACATATCATTGCAATGGCACACTTTCAGCGAGTTCATCTGCTGCTAACTCCACTGCATGCTCGCACAGATGCGAATATGTTTTCAAGTGCGGCCAACACCCCGGAAGATATGGTAGAACACAGGGAGAATAACCCCGGAAGGTTTCTTCGTTTAGGTCATAGTGGCTCACGGCCTGAATTTGCTGCAGCTCTCACTGCCGCTATCACGCGGTACGTCTAATGCACATGGTCACTGTTTACATATGGTCAGTTTACTGCACCACTGTGACCAAGGCACACATGCAGCAGGTAAAAATGCATGCAGCACTCCTGCTATCGCCGTAGTGCCTGCATAGTGGGTTGGCACTGAGCCTAAGGTTTGATGCATGGCATTATACTCATACCGTTATCAGTGCATTAATATCGCTAGGTCACAACCAGTGTCTTGGAGCAGGAAAGCTCGCGCGGATGTCTCAATACTTCGGACATCAAGCGCCCCCATGGACGATCCCACAAGAGATGGGTCGACAACATTAAAGAACACCTCAAGCCTCTGAATGTGCCGATTCAGGAATGCCTCAACCTCGCAACCAACAAGCAACTCTGGTTAACGATCATTGACAGATGCATGACCTCCATATGATTTGTTTATGCGGGCAATATGCGACCTTAGAAGTTGCGTCTTCGACGGTATTAGTCATGAAGTTGGTGGGGTGGTGGCAAGAAGCGTGTGTTCCTCGTTGGAGCAACCAATATGTGACCTGTTCATATTATTATTAATCAGTGCATGAATGAAGCAAGACGTGCATGTCACTCTGGCAGTGCATGGTATTATGCAGCATAGGTCGATGTGGACTTTCATGCACACTCCGTGTACTGTGGTAATCGACTATTCAGCGCATAACGAGAGAGAGAGCTTGGAAGCTCAGGGCCCTACGCTATGCTTTTTTGCCTACTCATGCATGTTATTAGAACTGATGGACATGTTTTTTTTCCCATTGATTGGCTATAGTGTTCTACGTCGACCATGACGGCTACAATGGCCGACCATACCAAAACGAACTGATCGGCTACATCATTGTATTGCAAAAAGTTTCCATTAGTTCGAATAACATGCATGATGAGCTAGGCAAAAAAGCATAGCGTAGGGCCCTGAGCGAAATAAATAAACTCTCTTGTCATTCGAGGGTATTACGACAACGTCTGCCACCTTGCTGACCAAGGCAAAAAAAGGGGAATTTTTTTCATTTCTCCTATTTTATTTTCAAGATATAACGATTCGAACCCGCACTATTGCCCTGCTCCGGCATGCATTCCCCCGATACACTTCGCATACATACTCATTCTTCCAAGTCGCTTCACGTTATGATCTTGCATTTGAAAGCCCTATTTGAATATTGTGGCCAGCTGTCTTTGGTGGTACGGAACGGGACAGGTACGGGATAGCGCCAGGCATGCCGATGCTGTCCTTGATGGTACGGTACGGGACAGGTACGGGATAGCGCCAGGCATGCCGGTGGCACAAACAAACAAACACGGAATTAAAGCTGTGTGGACCCTGGCTAGCGCCAGACGTTACTGAAGTAACGTCTTTTGCATAGCTACGGGAATAAAACAATTATCCTTGGCCTGGTCAGCTAAGAACTGAACTACGGTACATCATGGCTCCACACTGCCAACAGCATTACAGCTATGGTTACGTGTTGAACCATGCACAATTGGCGGGAGCAAAGCAGACGTCATGAAGGACTCCAGCACACATCGAGGCGTAGGCGTAGACGGTCCAAAAACCAAAAACACCGAGCAAAGGTGCTGCTGCACAGCAAGAGATTGGCAGTATAATTTTGCCATACACCTACATACAATGTCGTAGTACTCGCTTAAGTTTGTGCTAATCCAAGCTGAGCGCCTCACCTACCAACTCGTAGATGAGGGTTAGTAGGTCCATCCATGTGGTCCTTATTATAAAACCAGCCAAGTGGGCCCAACACCGTCACTACTCGTTTCTTTTCCGATGTAGAAAGTTGGCATTGAACCTCTTCTTGCCTCAGACTACCAGTGCAAGCTTTAGCAAGACATCCCTGCATGATGGCACAATCTGGGTAAAGTCCTAGCTTGGAGAGCAATAACGCCGATTCACACACGGTAACGCCCGCTGTTGAATTGCAGTCCTTGCAGCCGCAGTAGAAGTAACTGAACACCAATCAGTATTGCCTTCAACTCTATTCTGGAGCAGTAAGTTCTGCATCCAGGGAAGCCAGGGGAGAACGAGAGCGAGGACCATTGACGTCAAATGACGATTGTACTTGTTTCCACAATGGCTGCAATGCCAAGTCTCAGAGTGTCGAGGACCTGAAGCGCCGAGATTCTCATCCCGACAGGATACATCATTGTACTTCCTCCGTTAACAAAAACTTCGTGATGGATTTTGATGGATATGAAAACGCTTAGAACAGGTCAAGAACAGTTTGTATCGACTGCCAATCACTGGACGAAGGTGATTCAGGCTATGTACAGCGTCTTTACAAGAGACACTGTTGGCGGAATGAGCAGAGAGTTCAGTTTGCGTCGCTTTCGCTAGACCAATTTTTGACCTGCGTCGCTGTCGTCATCTGCTGCACGCGCGTCGTCATCTGCTGCACGCGAGTCGTCATCTCTCTCGAGTCGTTGTTCCGCTCGTTTCAGCCTTCCCTCGGCTTCTTTGATCACACTCCGCTGACCTTGATGTCGCCGTCGTTCAAGTAAGTTGGCTTTCAAGCTGCGTGATCCGCCGCGATGGCGATTACTCGTTTCCACCAGGGAGTCGTGAAACATTTTTAATTTTTACGACTCCCTGGTTTCATCTTCGCTATCCAGAACTCCACGAAACGAGGAGTAAAGGCACAGCCAAACTGATTCCATTTTCTCTAATGGATACCCCTGCCAGCACTGAACGGCAGCGGCTAGCAAGTCCAATCGACTTTCTTTAGCCATGAGACTCGCATCGGACTGCAGACTTCCTGAAAGAATGCATGGTGATCATCATACGAATCTGGGCTTTGCGCAGGTTGAACAAGAACTTGAGTTCAGAGTTTGTTTCATTGAGCCGTGCGATCGGAGCAGCTCCTTGTTCACTCGCTCATTGTGTGGGCTCGCTGCTCCATTTTATCGCTCTCTATCGCTCTCCAACTTACTTAGTGCTAAAGTGGTAGTGTAGTATTGGCGCACCGTAGCGTAGGAGCACGTGACACTTTGCATGCATGACCTGTCATCTATAGAAACCTGTACGCCGGCCTGATAGACACGCTTTTTGCACACCACAGTCAATAGCCTGAATGCTTCACAGATTTTATTCTTCCTCCTGCCGCCACTCTGTCTGGTCCACACACATAATAATAGATATCACTTTTCCTACACTGTCTCCCTTGCTTTAGCAATTAGTTATGGATTCCGTTACACCGCTGGCGTCTCTTTCTCTTTCTTCATTCGCTACCTAAACATAACGTTTCCATTGTTTCTCTTCGATATTCTTTCCGCTAGTTCTCGCTGTCTTTTCCCGTAGTCTCGATCTTACTGCCGCAAAGCCCGCTGTTCTCCGGCTAGCTATTCCGTACTCTACGCTGTCCATCTCGATCTAGCGATCCTTCTCCCTGCTCCGCTGCGCTGTTTTATCGATCTCCCCGATAGCTAACTTCCTCTATAAATTGCTAGTGTTCACAATCATTCTTTGCCTTTCCGTGATTCAGACCAAGAGAAGTACGTTCCCGAGAGTTAGGCTCTCTCGACCCCGAGTTCAACTGTGAAAGTCTGCGACTGTGTCGTAGCATTGATTGTGATCGTAGTTTAGAGAGAGAGACTTTGAGTGCATGAACTGTTGATATCGCCGATATCACACTGGTGGCAGCGGTGGCTCGTCCTCTACGTGCTTTCTTCTTTAGTCCTCTTGCTGTCTCGGTCGCTACTTGCTTGCTTCTCTGTCCACTTAGCGGTCCTCGTTCCTCTTGTCCTGAATCTCGTTCACCACCTGCGCTCCGGTCACCATGGCTCAACCTGCTCCTGCTGGTGCTGCTGCTGCTGCGCCTGCCGCCGTCCCGCGTGTGCCTCCTCACGCTATTATGCCAAACAAATTTGCTGGTTCGCTGTCGGACAGCTGGCCGACGTGGCTCAACCACTTTCAGCAAGTGGCTACCATCAATGCCTGGACGCCCGCCGAGCAGAGTCAGTTCATGGCAATATCATTGAACGACGAGGCTCAGCTTTATTACCAGTCGCTGCCCCAGGCCACCCGACAGGGCCCAGTCGCTGCTCTCATTCAGGCGCTCCAGGACCGTTTCGCGCCTGCCCAGCGCGTGGACCTACACCGCGCCAATTTCAAGGGCTCACACCAGTCCAAGGAGCAACCACTGGGCTCCTTCTGCGAGAACGTAAGACACTCTGCACGCCTTGCCTACCCGGCCATGCAGCCTGCTGATTTGGATGTCCTCGCAAAGGACCAGTTCGTCCAGGGCCTGGATTCGCGTGCCATGCGGATCCGGGTCCGCGAGCTGAACCCCGCCACGCTAGACGACGCTCTTCGGGCCGCGATGCAACATCAGGCAATCCAACGCGCGGAGACTGCCCCGGAGGAGCGCCCGCCAACGTTGCCCGCGTGTTCCGCGCAGCCATCTTCGATCAGGGACGCTCTAGCCGACCAAGTGAAGGCCCTGGCGGAGACCGTGGCCGCACTGCAGTCTGTCCAGACGGAGCTTGCCCGCCGATCTACCAGGGACACGGGCTACCATCGGCGTGACGAGCCATCACCCCGCCGCATGCCGCCCAGCCCTCGCCCTTCTACATCGTGCTGGAACTGCGGGCGAGACGGTCATTTGGCCCGGGACTGCCGCTCTGCTCCTCAACGCCAGGCTTCCCAGCCGTTAAACTGGCGCCAGCTGCGACGGTGAGCCCACGTTCGCCAGCCGTCTTCTCCTTTTGGGCTCCGGTTAGTGACCGATGTGATTTTGTATATATTCTTGACTTCGTTGCCATCGCTCTGTTTGCACTGGGTTGCATCCATTTCTGCATTTTGTTTCCTTGGCTGTTGTGTTGTCCTCCCGTTCTGTGGTGTGTGTACCGGTCGAATCCTCAGGCCTTCCGCCTTCCCTTTTCTACTCTTGTCTCTGAGATTTCTGGTTTGTGTTCCTTGCCGACTGTACAACCACCTGTGCATGTTACCTCTGTCAATGCTGCCTCCTCATTCTCTGTACCTGCCTCTGCAGAGGATGTGTCTGCTGTAGCTCTTATTGACACAGGTTCTGCGGTATCCATGGTCAGTATGCAGTTGTATTCTCGGCTGCCGGATCACCTATCCTTGAGCAAGTCTTCCCTTCCACGACTTCAATCCGTTAATGGCTCCCCTGTCTCTGTGTTGGGTAAGCTGTCTGTGTCTGTTACTGTTGGTGGCCGTGCATTCCGTCATGACGTCCTTGTTGCTGATATCCAGCCAGAACTTGTCCTAGGGTTGGATTTCCTTGATTTGCATGCCTGTATCTTGGACACTAGTAACCGTCGACTTACCTTTGAGCCTGTGCCTGCTTCAAACAATGCCTGTCGCCTTGATAACAATACCCCACCTCCCTTCCCCGCTAACTGTCGTGTCCGCTTAACGGAGAGTATTTGCATTCAGCCCTTTTCCCAAGTCATTCTTCCTGTTGCTTGTGATGCACCACTTCCCACCGGTGACTTTCTTCTTGAGCCCCGCCCTGACCTTCACGAGGTGTTTGACATATCCGCTACTTACAGTGTTGTTTCGGGTCCCCTCGCTGAGCCTGTTCCGCTCCGTGCTGCTAGTACACACCAGGCCTCTGTCACTCTTAAGAAAGGCACTTGGGTAGCTACTGTTAGCCCTTGCTCTGTTGATCCCGAGTCATCTGCCCCGGCGGATGCCCTGCCTGTTCATGCTACCCACAGCTCTGTTGATTCTGTTGCTTCTCTGTTTGATCTGGCCCATTTGGGTGACTCTGAGCGTTCTGCCGTGTCTCTGTTGTTGGAAGAGTTTTCATGTTGCATATCCACAGATTCAGGTGATGTTGGTCGCACAGGTGTTGTCCAACACAACATCGACACTGGGACCGCTCGTCCTATTCGCCAGGCGCCTCGCCGGCTCCCAGTTCATCAGCAGACTGAAGTCAGAGATCATGTTGACCGCCTCCTTGATGATGGTATCATCACCCCATCTAGCAGTCCATGGGCCGCGCCCATCGTCATTGTACGTAAGCCTGATAATAGTATCCGCCTTTGTGTTGATTATCGGAAGTTGAACGGTGTCACCTGCAAAGATGCTTTCCCCATGCCCAGAGTTGATGACGCTATTGATCATATGAATGGTGCACGGTTCTTTTCCACACTTGATCTGGCTAGTGGTTACTGGCAGGTTGAACTGGAGAATTCGTCCAAGGCTAAAGCTGCGTTTGCTACTCCATTTGGGTTGTATGAGTGGAATGTGATGCCATTTGGTCTTTGCAATGCCCCTGCCACTTTTCAACGCCTCATGACCACTGTGCTCCAGGGTTTGATTCCCGATGTATGCCTTGATTATCTTGATGACATCATTGTACATGCCCAGTCATTCAATACTCAGCTGACCCGTCTTCGTTCGGTGTTTGAGCGTCTTAAGTCGGCTGGCCTCAAGGTCCGCCCTTCTAAGTGTCGTCTTTTCCAGCCTTCAGTCGTGTACCTCGGTCATACGTTCAGTGCTGAGGGTGTTGCTCCCAATCGCCAGAAGACCGCCGCCGTTCGTGAATGGCCAACGCCTGATTCGTCTACTAAGGTCAGACAGTTCTTGGGTTTTGTCTCCTATTATCGGCGCTTTATCCAGAATTTCTCTGCAGTGGCTAAGCCTCTTCTCCGTCTCACTCACAAGAATGTGCCATTTGTTTGGTCTTCAGAGGCACAGTCTTCCTTTGACAGGCTCAAGTCTTGCCTCCTTTCTGCTCCTGTCCTGGGCTATCCTGATTCTTCACGTGCATTTATCTTAGATACCGATGCCAGTGATTATGCAATCGGGGCGGTTCTTTCTCAGGCAGATGACCAGGGTCGTGAAGTTGTGATTGCATATGGTAGTGCTACGCTGTCCAAGAGTCGGAAAAATTATACTGCGACCAATCGAGAGTGCTTTGCAGTAGTTCATTTCTGTGAATCTTTCCGGCATTATCTCCTGGGTTCCAAATTCACGCTCCGCACCGATCATGCTGCTCTTGTCTGGCTTGCCTCCTTCAAGTCCCCTGATGGCATGCTTGCCCGCTGGATTGAGCGATTGTCGATCTTTGATTATCACATTGTTCATCGTCCTGGTACGAAACATGCTAATGCAGACGCTCTTTCTCGTCTGCCCGCAGTCTGTGTGTCTGTTGTTACTGCCCAGGAATGCGCTGCTGGTGCGGCGCCCGACATGCTCTCTCTCCAGTCCGCTGACCGTGACATTTCAGCCGTGCTAAACTGGCTGTCGACAACCACTCCGCTTCGTGGTGATCCTGCTCTTCAAACCGCCAGTCCATCTCTGCTCAAACTCTGGCAACAGATTGACCGCCTAGTGATCAAGGATGGCCTCCTCGTCAGACGCTATGACACGACCGCCGAACCAATTCACCAGCTGATTGTCCCATCTGCAATTCGCCAGGACATCCTGACTGCGCTCCACACTGACGCTATTGCTGCTCACCTCGGCATCACGAAGACGGCCGACAAAGCTCGACAGCGCTACTACTGGCCGGGAATGACCTCGGACATTGAAGTGTTTATTCGGGCCTGCCCAGTTTGCCAAGCTCGCCAAGGCCCAGTCCCAAAGCCTGCCGCTCCTCTCCGCAGTCAACAGTCGTCATTCCCGCTTCAGCGTGTTGCCATGGACATCATGGGCCCGCTACCCGCCACGGCACGCCAAAATCGGTACATCCTCGTCATCGGCGACTATTTCACAAAGTGGGTGGAAGCTTTCGCCATGCCAGATATGCTTGCTTCCACCGTTGCCCGCTACTTTGTTGATGGCTTCGTGTGCCGTTACGGTGTACCTCTCGCTCTCCATACCGACCAGGGCCCTCAATTCGAGTCCCGACTCATGCAGACCGTATGTAAGCTGCTGGATATTACCAAGACCAGGACAACCGCCTATCACCCACAGTCGGATGGCATGATAGAACGTTTCAATCGTACGCTTGAGAAGATGCTCTCCGCCTGTGTCACCGACCATCAGGAGTGGGATTTACACCTGCAACGGACGATGTTTGCGTACCGGTCCTGCGTGCATGCCTCCACCCAGCACACTCCTAGCCGTCTCATGTTTGGTCGAGAACTGGTGCTCCCTCTGGACATCATGTACGGTTCACCTCCACGCCCACATCCGGACTACCCGCTCTATGTCCAACAACTGGAAGCGTCCCTTAAGACAGCCTTTGCTAATGCCCGCCAGTTGAATGCACTCGCCCTCCGTCGCCAGAAGAAGGGTTATGACGGCACCGTCCACACAAAGCCACGTCTCCAGGTCGGTGCTGAAGTGTCCGTCTTCTCGCCCGTCGTCCCGAAAGGAAAGTCGCCCAAACTACACAGCTACTGGTCCGGCCCGTTCGTTGTCCGTAAGGTGCTGGACTCTGTCACTGCCACCATCGAAGACGCCAGCAAGGGCCAACGGCTGACGGTCCACGTAAACCGCCTCAAGCCGTATATTCGGCCGCCTGAAGTGCCAGTCGCTCC
This sequence comes from Sycon ciliatum, assembly GCF_964019385.1. Classification (NCBI taxonomy): domain Eukaryota; kingdom Metazoa; phylum Porifera; class Calcarea; order Leucosolenida; family Sycettidae; genus Sycon; species Sycon ciliatum. The sequence continues at coordinate 8,065,709 of NC_088647.1, forward strand.
TGCACAGTATACGGCCCAGATTAACCCGACCTGCGATGACGACCTACCCGTACCGCTGGCTGGCCCGCCGCCTCGCTATAACCTCCGGCCTCGGAATGCACTCCAGCGACCTCACCGCTATAGACAACCATAAATTGTAAGATCATTTTAAACGTCATCGTAAGACACCCTTATCTATATTGTTTTCCCTGCTTCATTTTTCTTTCATGTTTACTACCTGTATACTTTGAACACGAGGGCGTGTTCTCAAGAAAACAAGGTGTGGTGTAGTATTGGCGCACCGTAGCGTAGGAGCACGTGACACTTTGCATGCATGACCTGTCATCTATAGAAACCTGTACGCCGGCCTGATAGACACGCTTTTTGCACACCACAGTCAATAGCCTGAATGCTTCACAGATTTTATTCTTCCTCCTGCCGCCACTCTGTCTGGTCCACACACATAATAATAGATATCACTTTTCCTACACTGTCTCCCTTGCTTTAGCAATTAGTTATGGATTCCGTTACACCGCTGGCGTCTCTTTCTCTTTCTTCATTCGCTACCTAAACATAACGTTTCCATTGTTTCTCTTCGATATTCTTTCCGCTAGTTCTCGCTGTCTTTTCCCGTAGTCTCGATCTTTCTGCCGCAAAGCCCGCTGTTCTCCGGCTAGCTATTCTGTACTCTACGCTGTCCATCTCGATCTAGCGATCCTTCTCCCTGCTCCGCTGCGCTGTTTTATCGATCTCCCCGATAGCTAACTTCCTCTATAAATTGCTAGTGTTCACAATCATTCTTTGCCTTTCCGTGATTCAGACCAAGAGAAGTACGTTCCCGAGAGTTAGGCTCTCTCGACCCCGAGTTCAACTGTGAAAGTCTGCGACTGTGTCATAGCATTGATTGTGATCGTAGTTTAGAGAGAGAGACTTTGAGTGCATGAACTGTTGATATCGCCGATATCACAGTAGAGAGGCCAAGCAGCGCAATATATCCCTCGGAGAAGTGGTATTTCAGTTTCGCTCACCATGACTGTCATCACCTATGTTGCCACAGCGCAACCATCGATTCCGCTCGGCTTGTTGTGAAAGGTCGCTTGCCTTGCATCGTACCTCTTTCATGGCATGCCAGGGAAGGCCAAGAAAGTGATTGCGACTCATTTCACGGCAGTTTGTGCCCAAATCAGCCCCTCAAAAATCCATCACGAAGTTTTTGTTAACGGAGGAAGTAAGACGTGCCCACTAAATTTTAAAAGAAAAGACCAGCTGAAAAGACACGGCCGGACTCATACTGGAGAAAGACCGCACGCCTGCGATATCTGCAATAGTGCTTTCGCCAGGACTGACGATCTGAACCGACACAAGAAGACTCACCGTCTCGACAGCAGAGTATGAAGCCATACGGTGCTGCTGCCCCTTCATATTCAGCCATGCCTGCATATGTTCAGGCTCCAGGTTTACATCACCCTGTAGCAGCAGAATCTTCAACCCGAATGAAGGCGGATGATTCTAGTCCTCTGTTGCTCCCTCCAACCCCCAAGCAGGTGGAGGATTACATGTCCTTTAGGACAGCCCTCAGTGTACCGGCAGGCAGTGCACTCTCGTTCCAGAGTGGAGCTCCATACCTCCATTGAGCCCGCTGGGAAAAGCTTCAGTCCAAAGGTGATTACAGAGGAGCAACGCGATGCGTTCCCCGCATGCCTTGCTCGCTCAACACCTGCCAACAGCCCCATAGGTAATGGGTGGACTGAGGTAGAGACGCGGAGGTCACAGGTGAAGCGACGACGACGAGCGAGATCCTGCTCTCCCGGAAGTAGCGGAGAGGTAAGAGCCTCGAAATGGAATGGATTCCGCAAGGTGAGGACAAGCAGGGGACAGTAATCCATCTTCCAATGCTCCTTACCGTACGCATCTCTTGTAATCGAACTATGACTTTCTCTTGTATGACTCTGTCTTGTGTAGTTGACATTACTTTTTACCTCTTGTTGCCTGTCATGTGATTCATGTGCATCCTGTGGTTGCGGCTTTCTTGTACGCATGCATGTATGCTGTCATAATAGCAGTGTCATGTTTCATCTTTTGTGCAGCTGTTTGCGCTTGCTGTGGTACGCATGCATGCTCCAGTTCCTTTCTGATACACGCTGCTCCTGGCTCTTTTTTACAGTAGTTCTGGTGTGTTCCGATGGCGATGGTTTGGTGAACAAAGTTCTCTCTCTTGTTGTACTGTCGTATGTATTAGCACAAACAATAACCTTCCAGTTAGTATAATTACTTGTCCAGACTTGTGTTTTTTGGCCGTGGTATGCCTGAGACTGCTTGTGGGGGTAATTTTCTAACACTCTGTAGTTTTGGCTTTCATTGCACTCCCCTTCCAGCACATCTCTCTGCAATATCAGTGAGAACCTTATGGCTACTGTTATGTCAGGTTTGAATACACCCACACCTTTCTCTCCACTGCCAAATTCTTGTCCCATCCCTCTATCTGTATTGCCAAATTCTCCAACAGGACTCAAACTGCTGGTGACTAATGCTTGTAGCCTTCGTAACAAGCTGGACGACCTGAGGCATGCACTCAACCAGGACGACATAGAGGTAGCAATTATCCAGAGGTCACTGACTTGTCAGTTTGAATACCGGCTCTGGCAAGGTACGTTCGGGCCTTGTTTAAATTTGGCTTTGGTAAATTTATTTTTTCATCGCTATCAGGTTCGGCCTCATTTTCTTCTCTGTGCTGCGCTGATGAGTTCACAACGGACGAAACAGTTCTGTCCACTGATTGAGTGTACGTGGAAGTAACGTTATATGCAATACACGGCAGAGCATTTCTACAACCTCCACTGTCTTACCTTTCACTTTCATGATTTCTTTGAGCCGATCCACAATGAAAAAGTATCCATCTTCATCGTAGTGACCGATGTCTCCAGTCGGTAAGAACCCATCGCTGTCCACTCCTCGATCTAGGTCACCGTTGTCCAGTACATAGCCCTGCATGACCTGAGTAGGCACAATATGTACATGTATACACCGCGCGCGCACACACGCACGCACACACACACACACACACACACACGTATGCGCATACACACACGTATGCGCATACACATGCACAACACACACAGCACATTGATACACACAACACATACACACACAAGGTACTGTATTGGCAAGAGTACATAACCCCCAAGAGTGTGCAACTCCAGCTATGGGGTCTGCGACGGCAGAACTTCACATCACGTGATGAACCTGTACACATTATTTGCACTCTGTGCATGATTGATACAGGGTTGTACGCAGCCCAGCTTTGGGTACAAGTCTCTTGTGGTCACTTTGCACTGTTTGCCAGCATAACCTTTTGAACCATGTCACTTGATGTGAAGTTCTGCCGTCGCAGCACAGCATAGAGGTTGTGCAGGCAGTTGCACACTCTTGGGGGTTATGTACTCTTGGTATTGGTTATAGCGTGGGTGTTTGAAAAACAACTTTCTTTTTTAAAGGGGCAGCACAGCATAGAGGTTGTGCAGGCAGTTGCACACTCTTGGGGGTTATGTACTCTTGGTATTGGTTATAGCGTGGGTGTTTGAAAAACAACTTTCTTTTTTAAAGGGGCAGCACAGCATAGAGGGTGTGCAGGCAGTTGCACACTCTTGGGGGTTATGTACTCTTGGTATTGGTTATAGCGTGGGTGTTTGAAAAACAACTTTCTTTTTTAATTTCTTACATGCGATAAATCAAGTGTGACATATCATATGCATGTGTGCAGAGGTAAGAAGGCCATACATGCAACGTATCGCTGTTGTGCGCGCGGCTGTTCATAGTCCCATAGGTATACCATGTGGCTATACAGCACGAGTCGCAGTCAACTTCGCGATAAATAACGACTGCGCATATAACGACAATTCGCGAATACCGACAGAATTTCCATGCCTAGAGCAAAGTCCCATCTAACTGTAAATACATATAATGGGACTTGGGGTATAAGGACACTTCGAGAATAAGGATACTTTTCTGATGCCCCGCCGAGTGTCATAAGTTGACTGTACACGACACCAACAGTTGAACCTGCAGCACTACGATGCAATGCGAGTCGGATCAGAACTTCATTGGACAGTCTTATGCCTACTTCAGAAGTACAGGCGATACACATTGCACTACTCTGGCATGTTTTGCTACATAAAGTCCATTCTTAGGACCGATATACTCTCTATGTGATAACTTTGCTTGTCAGAATAAAATGTTCACTTGAAACCCACGTTATGATCGTGAAAATATGAGAGTTCATCCTTTCAGGCAGTTTATTCTTTTACACGACCACACTATAACCAATACGCACTGTGCTTGCACTTGCTCACAGCCAGAACTGGTCACGTGGATCGCCCCGGGAAGTGGGAGAGAGACCCAAAAGGAGTCTTGGAAAGATGACTCAATCAGCTATTGAACCGCCCAGCGGCCGACAACCCCTGAAACCCCCCAACTATGGGTGGACTTGGAAATGATCCCACTTATGGGCTCACCATACCTCAGTAAATGGGTGAGGACAAGGTGATGGAGCAGTCCCTTCAAAGTTGAACGCGGATATTCTAAGTTCATCATCAAAGCTGCCTTACATACAACACACAACAAAAATCCACTTCACGCAAGCGTGACTCCACACCACCCGTAATTACTCCATATCACCCTAGTCTTAGGGGTCGTCCGCGATTATCGAAAGTTTTTTCCAATCCGTAGTAGCTTCGAAAGTGGGTGGGTGGGTCAAGGCCAGTTACGGATTGAAAAACTTCCGAAATGACACGTGCGCGTGCCACGTGTACGTCTACGTGTAGCCCCTGTTTTCCACGCGCGGCTGCGCGCGAACTGTCTACTACAAATATTTTTGTAGTTCTGGCAGTTTCTGCGCCCCCGCGCGCGCTTCCTTGGCTGCTCGCTAGTCCTGGGCCGGGGATCATATAGTTCGGCGCATTCGACGGCGAGTCGACACTTTCTATTTTTGAGTTTCACTGTCTCCTTCGTCCAGAGTACCGTCTTCCATGCACTCCTTTGAAGTCCTTCCGTCTAGCGCTGGCGCTGACGACTGTTATTGACTATGTCCAGACAGGCGACGTTGTTTGGAAAGGCGGTGAAGAAGCAGCCCTTTTTCAAAACCGCTGGTGACTCTGATTATTACAGAACAATAAATTGCTTGTGGACCAGCACTGATTGAGTTTGTTCCATATGTGTTGGGTTGTGTGTCCATCAATAATATTTTATTACGGACTGGGGGGGGGGGGGGGTGGGTGGGTGGGTGGGTGAGGAAAATAAGCTACTACGGATTGGAAAAAACTTTCGATAATTGCGGACGACCCCTTATGGGTCTAAACAAAACATTGCGAGACTTGTGGATCAAGCAGAAACTCGACACCAAGCTCGGTCAACCACCATTTATTGCATGGAAGAAGACCAAGAGCCTCTCGAGTTAATTGACACACAAACACGTGTAATTTCACACCTCGAATTCTTGAGTTCTAGAATATCTAACTTTTTGCATTGATAAGGGACCGTTCCATCACTAACTGTTCCATTGGTGTGGTGAGCTATTATTGAAATAGCGAAACAAGCTGGTTACCCACTCCTGGACGGTCCCACTTTTCTTTCATAATTAATTCTCCATTACTCCTCAAATTGTGTTCTTTCCCTTCTTTTGCATTGCTTCGTGTTACATTTTCTATCCACCGCGCTCTTAATCCCGCAGCGTTGCGTTCCGCTTTGTGCTGTGCCACCCTACGACCGCTATGCTTTGCAGCTCCTTTAGCCCTTACCCTTACCCTTACCCTAACCCTAACCCTAACCATCCCGGAAGCCGAACAACATGCCACTGTATGTAAGCAGGAGGTCGAACCATCCACCAATGGTACTGAGAAACCTCCCTAAGGCGATCGAGCGGAGAGTATCAGATATATCGGCCGATCAGCAGACATTCGGCGAGGCGGCGCCGTTATACCAGAACGCACTGAAATAAAGTGGATTCGCTTCAACGATTGAATACCAGGAGAAGGTGACACGTGCTACAGCAAGGAACAGAAAGAATCATAGGAGGAAAGTGTTCTGGTTCAACCCGCCTTTCAGCAAGAATGTTAGTAGGAATGTGGCGGCGACGTTCTTGCTATCGGTGAAGAAGCACTGAATTCCAAGCTGCAAACAGCAAAATAACATCAAAGTCAGCTACAGTTGCATGCACAACGTAACCGCAGTGATAACGGGCACAACAAGATGCTACGAGCCGAAGCGTATTGAAAGCCATGCAACTGCCGCGCTCAATCGGAGTGCCCGCTGAACAGCCGGTGCAACGCCCAAGAAGTCAGTTATGAAGCGTACGTGGCGAGAGAAAACGAGCATAACCTTAGGTGTACATCGGATCTACTGAGCCACCATTCAAGAAGCGACACTACAAGCACAAATTGGACATGAACATCGAGTCGAGGAGGAGCAACACGGAGCTATCCACACATGTATGGCAGCTGAAAGAGAACAGGCAGTATACCATCAAGTGGAGGATTGCAGAGCAAGCTAAAGGGTATAGCAACGTCAGCAAACGGTGCAATCTCTGCGTAACAGAGAAATTCTGTATCATCATCGCCGACAGGAATACCCGCCTGAACAAGAGGGCGAGTTAACCTCCAGATGCCGCCATTCCAACAAGTTCCCGCTCAAAAGGGTAACGTGATGAACGGCAAATACATGAGCCACGCCAGGCTGGGAGTGGCTGTTTTGCCCGTCGGGCCGCGATCGGGGAAGTGGTGATCGGGCCTGGGTTCCGCGGGGCGCAGGAGTGGTGAGCACTCTGCAAGGCTCCTGGCTCACGTGCTTGGCGGATGTTATATTCTGTCGCCGGTTTGTCGATGCCTTGGCGAGTGTGGTAGTCACCCCTTGCCTGGCGTGAGTGATTCCCACTACGCAAAATCCTCATCTCCATTTTTGTTACACCACCTTCGTCATGTGTCATAATGCAGCACACTGAATCTGTACTGCTGTGTTGCCAGGTAATTGCACACTAGCATGTGGGCTACATGCATAGAATGGCACTATTCCTCTACACGATGCTCTACACTTTTAACCCAATGGTATGTAACATCTTTTTTCTCATATATTTATAATCACGCTGATTTTTGCCACCTCCTTTTCCTTGCGCTATCGAAATATTGCACCTCCATCACCTCTGCCCTCTTTTCTGAAACCCCCCTCCGTATATATTCTAGTGAATGCTAGTCTTGGTCATATCATGCTGTCTGGTGAGTGTTTCACATGAAACCCCGAGTAACGGCGAAAAAGGACTTGGTTGCGTCATTGCTGTGGGATCATTGCAACTGGAGATCAGGTAGGTACACGACTGGACCGAGCAAACTTGAAACGATCGCTGGTATGCAAGATACTGGGTTTGGGTGCACGAGTGTAAAGTGTACTGCAGACAGGTTACGTAATGAAGGTAGCGCGCCGCACACTGACCCATAAACAGAGACATACTCTTGGTTGTGGATTCCTGGTACAGTGTAGATTCTAATATGTGTCCATCCTACTGATGAGAAGGCAGTGTTGTTTGTTGCTTTGAATCCCACTCCTCGCACTGGCGTGGAAGGCTTCATTCAACATCAATCTATACAACAGGCGGCCATGCAGTTAAAGCAACCGAAGAGAATCACCCAGCAGACACATCCCCACACACACCTGACCTAAGATGCTTGGAAGGAAAGAAACATCAGGTGCAACACTTGCACACACACATTGCGAGTTGGGGTTGGCAAGATAACCCGTTGTGAACTGCATGCTAGTTAGGTCACTGACAAGCATGCCCTGAAAAACATGCCGGCAACCTGGAGGCTTGAGTTCCCTGGACAATGGCGCTGAGTTCCCTTGATTTTGACTGTTTTCCCTGGACACCGATTTTTTAGCGCATCCATCATAAGCAAATGTATTTTTGTACATGCAGGAGAAACATGAGGACGAACTATGGAGTCCAAAGCCAAGCTGCAAGTAGACTCAAGTAGACTCTTAGATGAGTTGTACTTGAGGACAGGCGCGCTTGCTCTGTGTCTACGATATTCAGAGATTGTATCGGAGACCTACACTCCGACCTCACGTCAGTAGAAGACATCGGTTACGACAATAGCAGTGACTACCTGGATGGAAGTGTAGCTATTCGCCGAAGTATGCAGTTCACAATCCATGCAAGCCGACTCACTTCTCTCCACTGCAACCATGTCACAGATTCCCAGGTCTGAGGTGTAGGTGTCCAGTGCAGCCAGCACATGTGGTGTATTCTCCTGCAGCTACCCGGCACCTGGCATACATGTATGCACGCATTGAAACCAGTAACGTGTGTGGTACATCAGCCGACACGTCCATGAGTCCTCCTCCTCCGCTTCGCTGATTCTGCTGATTCCCATAATAAAGTTATTGTCTCCGAGCCGCTTATCCCTCCTCCAAGAGTGCATACGTGTTGCCTTCTCGGTCACCACCGCCGACAATACAATCACCTCAGATCGTTATCACCCGCTGACCCTCACCAACTTACTGTATCTACATAGCTAGCCGCCACCCTACCGACCACCCTCCCTACCCACCCACCCACTGTGATACCTACCGTCGCGGACATTGAAATCTGTTGAGACGTCAAGTGGCAACGAGGCGCTGCTGGCCTTGCACCTGCTCCGTTTTTACAGCCTGTGCACGTGAACTACAGAGTGCATGTACGCGCTGAAAGCAGTAAGGGTGCCGGGCCCCGGTCATCCCATCAGATTTCCATGTCCACAACGGTACTTGTGCATAGACATGTACATGTGCATAATTATAAATTAAAGACATGTAGAGGGGACGGTTTCAAATAGGACACCGGTTTGCAACGGACTCAATATTCACTTTCTCTCTTGGTATTTTGATTAGAAAACATATGTCACAGTGAGACTACTACTTGTTATACTCCGAGCCAAAATTTCATGGCTCTGCGATGACCAGAAGCGCCATATCAAGCAGGTGAGTTTTTGACGTGTTGCTTCGCACTGCGACTTGAGTTTTACGACTTTCGAAAAATCAACTTCTTGTCGCAGGTAAACAGCGGCTCGCCTCTCGCCAATAAAGCACCGCATACCAATCAAAACTAATGGAAGCACACACAAGGCTTATTGTTACTCTATACTGGCCGTCGTGGAGCGATAGCAATTACCTAATTTCAGACCCAGAGTGAATTTGACGTGCAATCTAAAACGTGTCCGGTTTGGAGCCACCTCTGATTTGAACTTTTTTGAAGCGAAAAATTGGGCAACTTGGAGGCAATGGGTCAACACAAAGGAGTGGCTCAGTTCGATCGACTCTGGCCCCAGAGCAAACTTCAACATTCCAGTTTCCTTCCACAAACATATTTCGAGTGAAAAATCAACGCTGATGATCGGTTTGGGTCTATACAAATTTGGCTGTCAAAACGTCCCGGTATCGAGCCGTCTCCTCTACATGCACCTGTCTACTAATGTCTAGGTACATCCACCTACCTACCCATCCATTATTTTTATACTCTATTTTTACCATCCACTATTTGTATACCGTAATTTCACAAATTGTTGGTGTGCTTTTATTTTCTATGCTTTCGGTGCGTCTGTTTCATGCCTAAAATTTCAATACACCGAACAAACACTAACACATAATCAACTGCTTCTATGTACCTAATTTTCTGTTCACCTAACCTGGCCTTTTTGCCCTCATACCAAAAATATTGAGCACCGAAAATTTCTGAAATTAAGACTGTTCAAGGCTGTGCTTTTGTGATCAATCTATATCTTATGACTTTTCGGATATTGACCAAAAAGGATTCATTTTACGTGCGGCTTTTTCCTAAATCCATATTAGGCCATCATTTTTGAAGTGGTTCTAGTCAGATTTTGAATGTGAATTTTTGCCTGAAAGTACTTCTAGCCCTTTTGATTACAATGAGCTCAAAATCTCAATTTCTCAAATTTGGCACTTGTCGCGTCTTGCATCCAACTTACGCTAACTATTGGATAATATTGACGTCTTTCCTCTTTATATAAAAGAGAAAGGACCAAGGAACTACAAGTTACGCTATACAGTCCACTAACACCACTAGTTCCTTGGTCCTTTCTCTTTTTTATAAATTAATTCTTGGCTCTCCATCCGAGTCCATTCTTTCCTCATTGTTATAGTACCAGAACAGACGGAATCCTACCATTACTAGTCTGGACATCGTCTTCACTATGCGCTTCGGCCTCACTCCTTGGGATAAATAATAATATTGAAGTGTGAGTTTTCCTATGGAGTATCGAAGGATTTAGTAGAGAGGTGCGTTAGGTGCATTATATGCAACCGCTGCACTGTCTGGTGGAGCCATGCACTGTTGAGAGGAGGAAGACCCTGGCCAAGTCAGAGCCCATGAGCGTATACGAGATTCTCGCTCTCATGCGCTCACACACGTACACACGCACGCGCGCGCGCACACACACACACACACACACACACACACACAATCTCTCTCTCTCTCTCTCTCTCTCTCACACACACACACACACACACACACACACTCACTCCTTTCTCGTCCATGCTGACAATATCAAATCTCCACCACCGGTTTTCACTTGCAGAACGTATTAATATAATTATAGTAACTTTCTCCTGATACGCGGTCACCATATCAAGTAATGAAATTATTTTCTCTTGTGGTAACTGCGTGTAGTTTTGAATATGAATACTATTGTGCGTGCCTGTAGCAAAAACTCTTACAATCGTACACGCCTCCCAACCAAATACCGCTCGCTTACTTTGTCAGCTTTAAAAGACTAACAAAATTGTGGGTTTCAAATACTGTAAAACCGGGAAATTTCGGTGGTGTGATATTTTCGGTATTTCCCAAACTGATAAACGGTTCGGTAGCGCAAAACTTTCGGACCGTTTCGGTAAACCAGTTTTCCGTACTGCAGTCAGCATGCATGTACGTATATTTTTGGTGTGTTTTATTTTAGGTAAAAATTACCTTTACCGAAGTTTATTATCAACCAGCACACCACACCGTTGCGTTCTCCGGCCTAATAATCTGGACAAGGCCGAATGCTGCTGCTTACCCCTCTTGACTATAATAATATATGTACCGAAGTTACCGAAAATAGAACTCCACCGAAATTTTCCAGTTTAACATGCCGGTATATATGCCAGGAGAGGGTGGGTCTTGTAGCACTGTATGAAAAACTGTGTGTGAATGTGGGGGCTGTATAGGAAATACACATCAGCAGGACACCACTCACCTGTGGACCGTGGATGCGAATCTCGCCATTCTCCCCAGCGCCGAGCAGCTTCCCCGACTCGATATCCACCACACGGACTTCTGTGTTAGGCACGGGCACGCCCACAGAGCCGTACTTTGTGGCATGCAGTGGTGACGCCATGCAGATTGGACTGAGCTCCGTCATGCCGTAGCCTTGGCGAACCACCGCACCATTGAGCCGCTGTGATGCTTGACGTGCGAGTTCTTCGCCCATGGGCGCTGCACCGCAGAATATGGACTTGACCGACGAAAGGTCGTAGTTGCTTACACGGCTGTCCTGGGCCATGAACAGTGTCAGTGGTGGCACGAAGTGTAGCTGACTGACCCGATGCTTTGCACAGCTCTGCAGGAACAGGTCCGGCTGAAACTTGGCCATGGTGACCACCTTGCCTCCGTGCAGAAGAGCGCTGCCGAGCGTCACCGTCAGACCGTAGATGTGAAAAAACGGCATAACGCCGACGGTGGCCTCCGGCCGATTGTCCCCATGGTATCCATGGTGATTGAATATGTCTCTGCCGGGGGTGTCCGTCTGCTGGCAAATGTTGGCGATCAGGTTGTGATGCGAGAGAGCGATGGGTTTCGGCGCACCCGTCGTTCCACTGGAAAACGGCAATATAGCAGTGTCCCGCATACAGTCATGCACACGATCAGGCGAGCTGTATTTTTGGCCATCGTTCAAGAAGTCAGCAAGCGGAGTCGGCGGAGTGCTAGTGCAATGCGCAGATGGGCTCCCTTCAGGAGCTAAATCAGCCAAAACTACTTCAGCTCCATGCAGAGATGCCTTGCATAGTGCCTGGGACACCGTCTCCAAACCGTCCTGAAATGTGACTATCAGCTTGGGCTGTGTTCGTTGTATCTGATAAGCTAACTCGTCCACGCCATACGCATGGTTACATGGCGAAACTCGCACGCCGGCGGACAGACACCCATACAGGCATACAGCGAACTCGGGACAGTTGTGCAAATAGAACAACGCAACGTCGCCGCGCTGTATGCCCCGGCCGACAAGGGAGCAGCGGAAAGCCTCGTGCATGTCACGCAGGTCACCGTACGTCAGCGCCACCCTGTCCAAACAGTCCACCAGTGCAATGTCGGACGACCGAGCGTGGCGCTTTCCGCCGTCGAGCACATAGTGCGCTGCGGAAATGCTTCCTGACGGGATGTCAACGTCCGGAAATGGACTCCGAACAGTGCGCTGGTCGTCGGCGAGTGACAGCTTGAAAGAGCGTCGAGGCTCGTAATTCGGACGAAGAGCGGCAGAGGCGCTTGCATTTCGGACGCAGGCTCCGTCAGCTTGCACAAGCCACGGTAGCCTGAAGCAGGAGCGGTGCAGAAACATACCAGGGTACATGCCACCATGAACAACAGAGCGCCACTCTCCCTGGTCGTCTGGCAGGGTTAGGCTGTTGTGTGGCTCACCTTATTTCTTGGGATGTGTGCGGAGTACCACCAGAGCTCGTTTGAGCTAGGCCAAGGACCGCTTGTTAGCCGTGGAGCTTGGCATGTAAAAAGATTATGCACGTCAACAAGTGAACGGCTCGGAGTCACGCGCGTGGGCTAGAGCACTTGATGAAGTGTTTTTGTAGAGCTCTGGCTGGTTTCGTCACCGACAGTCTGGTGCCTGCTTCCAAGTCAACACCCAACCGTTACTTGTTGGCGTTGCTCGGGGCTGCTTGAGTGGCCGAGGACTGGTGCATTCGTGGGGTCGGAGACCGCTGCAACGAAGAGGAAGGGCAAGAACATCCTCCTCGACTTTCTGCCATCTTGCGCCGAGTTCCTGGTGAAAACGAGAGGGCTAGTCTTCCTCGAGGCAACTGCACTGAGGCGTTGAAGGCGCAGCACAACTGCGAGTAGATCTACGAGTAAATCTACTGTATCTACTCGTGATAGTGTTGATACAGTCTGTGATTCGTGTAGATCTACGTGGTGATCTTGAAAGAGAGGCGGGACAAGGGTGCCATATTGACACCTTGAAAAGTTAGTTACATGACCCAGGCTGCAGCATGCAGGGCCTTTTTTGAAGGTGTCGATTGAACCGCTCACGTACTAATAAGCCGGAAGTGAGAATACACGTCATGTATCCGCGCTTCCCTGGCCTGGCGGTACCGCGGTGGCGCCTTGCCCTTGCAAAGCTTGGCTTGCACCTCACTCCTCAGGCTCTTGGCTTGCACCTCGGCTCAGGCGCTTGGCTTGCACCTCTGTTGCGTTCCTATTCCTCTGCTACTAAAAATATGGCATACTCACACGAGTAAGTAAAATTGGTTTTTTTTTCGAAAAGGCACAAAAACTAAACCAAGAACATGTGCAATAACATGTTATTTAGAAAGACAGGACAAGTGATTAATTAGTCAGTCCATTGTTCATGATGGTCTCCGACGGTTACGTCGGCAAGCGAGCCTCCGCCACTGCCAAAGCAGCGTGGGCTCCGCAGGAGGGTGCAAATTTCAAACTATACACCTACAACCGCGAATGCACATGATACAGGATTTCAAAAGGCTGAAGGAAATCCTGGTTAATTGGTAACACGCGAGTCTGCAGAGTACCTCTAGCTCACGATGGTGGGAACTACACTCTGCTTTGCACAATGTACACTGTACATGATGTGTTTGTTGTACGAATCAGCCTGAAATAGTCCCGAGCGGGGAGCAGTAAAGATGTCGGTACAGCGCATTTTGCTACTCCCTGGAACGATGTGATGTTACTTCAACTGCCGAAGTGCTGCACTGTTCTGGATGACACTACATGTTTCTAACGCTGATGGCTGATGCCCACAATGCCTAGTGGCAGTGGGTATCTCTCCGGGAGTCTGCATGACGGTCAAGGCATGGATGGTACTAGCCTGACTTTCTGAATCCGTGGATGCCCCATCCACACAGTCACTACTCACTGGGGGGTACATTCAGTCGAAGGACACTGGTTTGAATGCTTTTCTTTCCTTTTGAATCAACATTGAATGAAAGTGGGTTATATTAGCATCCTTCTGATCCAAAGAGACAGTTTGAACGAAAAGAAGCTAGTCTGAGTTTGAAGATTTGGGCGGTTCGGGATCTTGGACTAGACTAGTCTAAAAAGGCAGGATAGTCTCGAACCGTCCTTACCTCACGTGATCACACCAAACCCCGACTGACACGATCGTTTGCCATACATGTACATACTATGCCATGGCGTGCGTCGTCGACAACGAGAAAAGGACAATCGATCACGAGGCCGAGGCAATTGAATTAGAATTTACCGAAAATTAGAAACTGTTTTAGGCTCATCCTGGAAACGGCAACGGTGGACAGAGAAGTAGAGCACATGGAGTGTCTGAAGAGACTGGTACGTGGTAGCTTCTCAGTGACCACTCAACTCGCACTGTCCTGAAGTGCATCGGGCCAAAGCAGGAAGATGTGTCGGCTTGTGGGCGTCGGAGCTCTGCTGGTCTGCACGATCATCGTAGGCCTACTGGCCTTCGCCGATGCGGACGTGCGACCATCAACTGCTGATGAAGCTGATCAGAGTCAGCACTGGCAGCCTGAACAAGACACTTCACTGGAGGAGAACGTGCCGCCGTACTTTCAAACACTGCAGACCGTCAGAGTGGACAGTGATCCGTCCGTCGAATGGCTGCAGTTTGGCCCGGGCATGTCGGGCAACAGCGATCGCGGCTACTGGCATCCGACGGACCCAGACTGGACGTATCAAGGGCCGAACATGGGTAACGCGTACTTTTCCTCCAATCGTGGCACGACCTACTGGGGCATGGTGGAGTATGATGCAGCATACAATGCCACGCAGCTGGGACCTATACAGATCAAGGCTGTAGGATTCTCACACCAGGACGAGAATCTGGGCTTCTGCTCATCAGATAAGTCCGAGGGCATGTGGATGACGAAGGACAAAGGCCGCTCGTGGACGTATCGCTATGACCTGGACGCAACTTGGAATATGTCGCACATCAACTATATCCAGGCGGACCCCACCAATGACTCCATTTGGTATGCCGGTGCTGGAGATGCTTACTATTTCGGCCGGTTCATTTACACCAGTGCCTATCCACATGGCACTCCTGGAGAAAGGAAACCACCGCACGAGCCAGTTGCCATTAGTTTAGATGATGTTGCTGGCACTCCGATGGAGAACATCTCCACGAGTTCAATATGGCGCTCCATGGACAGGGGTGAAACATGGTCACTGCTAGGCGGTACTACAATCCCACATGCAGCGAACATTGTTCGTATCGCGGTGAATCCCCTCGTGCCCAGTCATGTATTCGCCGCCACTACGTACGGACTGTACAAGAGTATAGATCACGGTGATACGTGGACACTGCTGCATGTAGACAACGACATTGTCAGGGACATGGACGTCAGAGTGGACAAAATCAACAAGAAGTTTGAGATTTACGTGATAACCCTGACTATGTGGGAGGCAGACAAGGAAGGTGGAATAACTTCCAGCAGTGGTGGTCTGTTCCTGACTCTGAATGAAGGTGCAACGTGGAAGAGTCTCATTGGTGATATGCATATCAATATGAGTCTCCTCGCTGCCGACTACGAAGTCAAGTCATTCTACTTTAAAACTCTGGGGTACTGGTTTGGAATAAGTCAAGCGGAGGCGCAGAAAACGTACAGCAAGATTCCCGAACATTACCTACATGGGCTGGTGAGAGTACGCGTGGATCCTAACAATGCGTCGCGCATATACGTGATGAATGATTACAAGAGTCAAGTCACTGCCATGCCGGTGGTGATGTGGTGCACACACAATGGCGGAGTGCACTGGGACGCGTGCTGGCGTGGCGGCAAGATCTGGGCGAACACAACGGGAGAGGCAGTGGAGTACTGGAAGTCACGTGGCAATCCCATGGGTGTTAATGTGCACTTGGCGTACCTGGAAAAGATGTGGATCGAAGAGCAGGATGATTACTTTGTCAAGTCGGGTGACATCCTCGATTTCAATGCCGATGGAGCATTTCTAATGGTGCAAGTAGCCAAAGTGGTTACAAACAGTACAGACAACGGACTATCATGGTATTCGTCCCAAGAACAAGAAACATCGCCAGGAAGTGGACATTGGGTTGGAGCAGGGAATAGCAACACGCCGTGCGAGGAACTCATGCAAGACAAGCGCTTTCCGGAAACTCTCTTCATGTGCTCCGGTGAAAACTGGCTGTGGTCAACTACGAGTGACGGGGATCTAGTGCGGAAGAATGCCCAGGCCGGCATGGCCAGGTTCATGCCAAGAGAAGCATCGGTATGCTCTGTTGCCATAGATCCTAGTGACAATCAAACCTTCTACACCCTACACTTTCGGCAATGGAGTGCTGGCTGTCTTGTTCGATCCACCGACAATGGTGCTAGTTGGGCACCGGTCTCGTGCCCAGTGAACTTTCCTAAGAACCAGAGCAACCCTATTATAGTGCAGAACAGTTTGATGTTTGACCCGGACAACTCCAGCACCATCTTCTTCTGCATTCCAGCTCTGAGAGTGGAGTATCACATCCCCATGGCCCCAGGCTTTGACGACTTTGGTGTGTACGTAAGTACCAATGGCGGAAAGTCATTCGGCAGACGCAACAACGGTCTTCCTGACAACCTCAATGTCAACAAGATCCTCTTCAATCCGAACAATAGCACAGAGTTTTACGCAGCAGTGGCGTTTGTGGCCCTCCAAAACCCTGCCCATGACCCCACCGGAGGGCTGTACATGTCCACAAACAAAGGTTTGCAGTGGAGCAGAGTCGACATACCAGCAGGAATTGGAGGAGTGAATGACGTGGAGGTGGATGAAGACGGAAACCTGTACATTGCATGTGGCTACAGCTATAGTAATGCATCCGGAGGCGGTGTGTGGAGAAGAAGTGCTGGACACGACAGCAAGTGGGAGAAAATCTTCTACATGCCCTTTGTGATTGATGTGGAAATAGCAGCATGGGATACAAAGACTCTTCTGGTCGCTAACAACCCATCGCACACCGTCAACTTCCTGAACCCGGGCGTGTACCTCTCGCACGATGCTGGCGCGTCCTGGAAGAAGATCAATAAGTATGTTTGGCAGCCAGGGCAGCTACGTGATTGCGCAATAGATCAAGTCAAGAGAGGTGTATACTACTGTGCCACGTACGGCAGTGGCTGGTTCAGGGGCCTGGAGTCACCATGAACACTATAGGCATGATAAAAGGAAGGCTTTCTCAGCATGTTGATCTCTTTCTGTCTCTCTCGCTTAGTCACTTCCCGTGTACATATCCAGTGCGATTAGGCTACTAATACCATCTGTAACAGCACCTTGTAGTGCCCCGGCATGGATTGTCTCAATGCACCTTAGCGGGTATGCCATCGTCACGGTGGATGAGCAGGAATTTGCCAAATGTATATTACCATGTACTTGTCGTGTACTAAAACCTGTATATTGTTTTTCGTATGCTTCCTGCTGCAATCTATTTCATGGTGAAACAGTTGACAGATGCGTGGAACCCATTATTTGGGAGACATGCGACCTGTATTATTATATTACCAAACGTACTTTTGTTGCAAAGTTTGAATGGAGCTTGTTACCGTGATCTGAACGTATGATAGCTGTTGTTCCCAAGCACTAGCAGACTATAGCCTTTCTCTTGATTCTGTTTCGCTGTTCAGCTGCATTGCGCATGACGCATTAACGGGTTTTGTTATGATTGAATGTCGGCATTGCCGGCTGGCATGGTGCTCAGTGCTCACCTTGCAGTCCACACTCTATCCACACTCACGGGCTGAGTCTGACAGACTCGCAGATGCTCGGTGTAAAAAGCATGGCTATCTGGCTAGTAAGGCGTGGGGTAGATCTTGTTTCCCGGAACCCCTTTCTCTCCCGTCTGGTGTCGACGTCACCCCCCCCCCCTCTCCCTAGAGGACCCTAGTAGTAGTAGTAGAAGTACTTTTAAAAAAAGAAGTAGATCTGAAGTGAAGGTCTGGGCAGAAATGCGTTTCATACGTAGAATGGTGTCTATAGAAGCCTGATGAGACTCCCTCGGACGCTTTCTTGCCCTCACCGTGCCCTCTGCACATGATGAAGTCCTCCAGTAGGCCTTAGGCAGCAGACTGAGCTCACGAAATCTGGCCACATCCATACCTGCATACTAGTAGTACATGGTAACCATGACAAAGCCTTGTTTTAGTTCATACATGTCATTGCTGTTGGTTCGTCCACCTACAATGACTATGTAGTCCTTGTTTCATGCTGCCAACCATCAACATTGTACATGTACAGTATCTTCCAGCAATCCAGGATCGTTCCCCGGCGGACTCGGCTGTGCTGTACAAGCCATACATGTTCCGTATTCCCCGGAACCAGGTTGCATCAGTACCGTGACTGTAATACCGACTGCGGATACTTTCCGAACCCACGTTCAACAATGGAGACAAATTTTACTGGTTCGAGTTCTCACTCTCAAAAACCCAACTCCATCTTGGATTATCTTGGATGCACTCTAACAATGCCCTAGCAAAAACCTATCAAGAACCTAGCTAGAATTGGATTCAACCACTGTTCACCATGAACTCTTTCCAACACAAGGAGAATAAAAACAACAACAAAACCAAAGCTGCTAGAGCACTGCACGCGGAAAAACTCTGCACGTGAGATGCCGTGCAGCGGGAAAAAGGCCATACATCTGAAGCAAACGTCTCGGGCACAGGAGCACAAGCCCGGGAAAAACAGGGTTGATGATCACATGATTTCACGCATGAGTGATACCATACATGACCTACAGAACTAGAGAATGATTGTAGTGAAAACAGACACATAAATCATACAGTCATGCATGGCTACAGGTGTAGTGCTCGATGAATGCACGCAAAGTGCAGTCCTGTAATGTGACCTGTTGAAACCTGAACGGTACCAGGCGTCACCACGACTCCGACATACCTCCCTCGCGAACGAATCATAGCCTAATCAATGTATGCGAGTGAGACAAACTAATATTCCGAGTGATGTTCTAACTCCTGGGGAACTGCTATTGGATGTCACACCTAACATCATTGTCAAATGCATGCCGTAATGTCACTAGACATATCCGGGAACGAGGATACGTCTTATCTAGCCGGTTGGATGTATTGTTCACTCTGATTGTGGATTGCTTGCTAACACTACAGTCACAGCCTTACTACCTCATCGCCACTGCCGTACCACCATCCACTATTCGCTCAGCTGGTGACATTGTCCACATTGACGTTGGCTGTGGCTGGGCAGTTCTCGGAGTCGAGCTCCACCTCACCCTCTGTTACCTCCAGTGGGATGAGGCGATGAACTGATCGTCGATACTCCTTGCCTTTGATCTTCACGTTGACTGCACGGACGACACCATCTTGCCCTGGGTATGTGGCTGTGACGCGTCCCAGAGGCCATGTCGCGCGCGGAGTACTCTCATCCATGACAAGGAAGACCTCACCCTCCTCGACGTCTTTTGCCTTCCTGTACCACTTGGACCGGACGTTTAGCGCCGGGACCATCTCTCGCAGCCACCTCTTCCAAACTTGCCTTGTCAGCACTTGTAGAAACAGCCAGCGCCGTCTGGGGTGGACCTTCTCCAGATCCTCTGTCTCCGCCTCGAGGTGTGTGACTGCAGCCGCGCGTCCCATCAGGAAGTGGTTTGGCGTCAACGCTTCTGGATCGTCGCTGTCAGATGATACGGTGGTAAGGGGACGGGAATTCAGCATTGCCTCGGCATGTACCAGCGCTGTTGAGAACTCCTCATCCGTGAGGCCAGCCTGGTGCAGCACATGCCAGAGTGCGCGTTTGACTGCCTTGACCATCGTTTCTACTACACCACCGAAGTGGGGCGTTCTCGGTGGGTTGAAATGCCACTGTACATCTCGCAGCTCGGAGTGGGTGGTTAGGCGGTCTTGATCTATCGTGCAGGTGGCTTCGCGCAGCTGTCGCTCTGCGGCGGTGAAGTTCGACCCGTTGTCTGTCACTATGAACTCCGGGGTTCCACGCCTCTTGCAGAATCGGGTCATCGCCATCAAGAACCCATCTGTGTCGAGCGAGTTGACGGGCTCCAGATGTACCGCTCTGGTCAGCAGGCACGAGAATACGCAGATATACCGCTTCTGCTGCACCTTGCCTCGTCCCTGGCGCGTCAGAAATGGACCGGCAAAGTCGATGGTCACCTTGCTGAAGGCGATAAGTGGTGACGAGGTCCGGTAATCCGGCAACCCTCCCATGATTGGAGTCAAAGCCTTCGCGTAGCCTCGTCGGCACTTGACGCACCTGTGGCGATGCTGTCGCACAACGGACTTCCCGTTTATCAGCCAGTACCGGTTGCTGAGGTTGGCCAGCAGGTGGTTGGGACCCATGGAGTGCTGACATCTCTCGTCTTCGTCATCCACGATCAGGGCTGTAACCCGATGTTTCGGTGGCAGGATGATGGGGTGTCTTGTCGTCAGCGGCAGATGGTGTGCAGTGGTGAGTCTCCCACCGACCGTCAGTACGGTTGTGCCATGTACCTCCTCCAGCTGGGGTCGCAGCTTCAGCAATGGCTCGTTGGGATCGGGTTCCTTGCCGGACTCCAGTCGCTTGATGACCTTGCCATACACCTCCTCCTGGGCCTTCCGTACCCAGAACACGTCGGCCGCCTGGACCTCTGCAGGGGAGAGAGCGGGTACTGTCATACCGTTCACTGACTTGGCAGATCCAAACTTGCGTCGTGGAGCGGGTGTTGGTCTGTTGGCGCCAGCCTCCCTCGGTATACGGACGTTACGTACAAAGCGCTGACACCAAGCGGTGACACGGATGAGCCGCGTCCAAGACGAGAAGTTGGAGGGGTCAAGCTGGTACCTCCCTGGAACCGCGCTGAACGACATAGCGGATCGCTTCTTCAGCTCTGCCGGCAGACTACTGGGAACCTCGATCGGCCGCGCCGGGAATGCACTCTCGGGTCCGCGTAAGAACTTCGGGCCATGCCACCAGTCGTCATCGGATGCGAGCTGGGCTGCAGATAGGCCCCGGGTGCCCTTGTCCGCAGGGTTGATTGATGTCGGAACGTGCCTCCACTGACGGGGGTCCGACAGTGCTTGGATCTTGCTGACCCTGTTGCCCACCTCGACTTTGAAACGGCGGCTGTGTGAGTGAAGCCAGTACAGGACATTGAGGCTATCACTCCAGTACGTGATGTCGGACGAGCTGATGCCGAGGGCTTGGGCGACTTGTTCGGCTACCTCGGCGCCGAGTACAGCTGCTCGTAGCTCAAGCATGGGGATCGACTGTCGGTGTAGCGGGGCTGGTTTAGCCTTGGCCATGGCCAGCGTGGACCGAGCCATGCCGTCTGGATAACTCGCCCGTACGTAGACTGCTGTTGCGACTGCTGCGTCGGATGCGTCAACGAACACATGGAGGCTGAGCTCTGCATCGGCCGGATCCCGGTCTGGGTCCTTGAATGACCTGGTGGCTCTCACGGCTTCTAGCTTGGGCAGTTCCTCGAAGAACTTCCTCCAACCCTTAGCCTCAGGCTCTGCGAACTCCTCATCCCA
Source organism: Sycon ciliatum (assembly GCF_964019385.1). NCBI lineage: Eukaryota > Metazoa > Porifera > Calcarea > Leucosolenida > Sycettidae > Sycon > Sycon ciliatum. The sequence continues at coordinate 8,087,468 of NC_088647.1, forward strand.
TTCCAGCCCGCGGAGGCAGGCGTCCTGGAACATGACCTTTGCTCGGATGGTGTAGGGTGACACTTGCCCTCGTGGGTCAAACAGAGAGGCCATCTTGCTCAGGACAGTGCGCTTGGTGTACTGCGTGATGACGGGCACCTGGTACTTGAACGTGAAATGGTCGCTCTCAGCATCCCAGGCGACTCCTAGCGTCTTCACGCAGGGTAGCGTGGGGTGTTGGTGGTCAGCTACCGAGATCAGCGTGTTCGGCGCCCGGTCGGCTTCTGGCACAGACTTCATGACCTCTGCACTGTTCGACATCCACTTCCGTAGATGGAAGCCTCCCTTGGCCAGTGTCTCCTGGACGTCAGTACGTAGGCCCACCGCCGCCTCTGGCGTTGGCGCAGACGCGAGTAGGTCGTCCACATAGAGGTTGTCCATGATGATGGTGCGTGTGGGTGACCCTTCGGCGGCATAGGTGGCCGCGACAGCCTGAACGGCCTTTCCGGCGAGGTATGGCGACGCCTTACACCCGAAGCACACTCGCTGGAATTCGAACACCTTGGCTCTTCCGTCGACCTCCCACAGGAATCGGTGATACCTGCGGTCTCTCTCAGCCAGCTCCACTTGCAGGAACATCTCGCTGATGTCTGCCATCAGAGCCACAGGTTCCTTACAGAACTTGAGTAGGCAACTCACGATGTTGTTCTGTAGTGCTGGGCCGGCGTGCATCTCCTCGTTGATCGAGACGTCGTTCTTCTTGGCCGCCGCGTCAAACACTATCCGCACCTTGGTGGTGGTGCGGTCCTCCTTGATCACGGGAAAGTGGGGCAGGAACCACTGGTCATCCGCATCGTTGTGCACTTCCGTCTCGGGCACCTCGCGGATATACCCCTTCGTCAGGTACTGTTGGATGACACCGGCGTACGCTGCTGCGAGCTCAGGTCGTTTGTACAGGGACCGTTGGAGACTCGCCAGTCGTTGTTGGGCCATCGGTCTGTTCGAGGTCACGTGAGGCTTTCTGTCTTCAGCGACCCACGGGATGCCAATGGTGACACGGTTGTTGTTGAGGCTCATGGTGTCGTCAGTCACCTTCTCGGCTTCACGCTCAGCTCGAGACATGGTCTCTCCCGTGGCTGTAGAGCGGATGGTGTCTAAATTGAACATGCTACGCACCATGGCATTCAGCTCCAGGGTTGGCTTGGTGGGCTCTGCGGTCGCGGCATGTGTGGCGTGGTGGACGGTTGGTTCCGCCGATGTTCCGCTCCCCTCCAGGAGACCGAAACAAATCCATCCGAGTGGTGTCTTTCTTGCGATTGGACCATGGCCAGGCCCACGGCGTTCGGCTAGCGAGGCGTGCAACTGTGGAACGTCAAGGCCCAGTAGGATGTCCACAGTTGGGTTAGCTGGGGTATCCGGATTCATCCCGCGCAGGTGTGGCCAGCTTGCCTTCTGCGCATCCCAGTCCACACGTTGCATGTCGGCGGTTATCTGAGGGAGAACGACCGCCTGCACTGGGGTTGTTGCAGTTGAGTCTTTGTGACAGATCTCTATGGGAGCGATCCTGGACTCGTGCTGCAGACAGCTGCCACCGAGAACAGTCGTGCGCACGGACGTGGTCTCACCGGGTGGGACATTCAGCTTCTCAGCCATGTCGGTGGTGATGAAGCTGCAGGTGGACCCAGAATCCAGCATGATCGTTGCTTGTAGCTCGACGTCTCCACATCTCACTGTCCCCACAGTCGTCATCAGAGCTGGTAGGTTTGCTGGGGTTTCGGCATGCAGGGCGCTCGCTGCAGAAGCCATATTCGCGGTGTTGGTGCGAGCGGCGTTTTGTTGGCTACCGCTGCTAGGCCTGTCAGAGTCGTCCCTGTGGAGCAGCGTGTTGTGTTTGCCTTTGCACTTCCTGCAGTGGCTCGAGGTGCAATTTCTGGCGAAGTGGCCGTCCTGTAGACAGTTCACACACAGGCCCAAGAGGCGCACCAGCTCTGATCGCTTCTGGACGGGTAGCTGTTGGAACTCCTTGCACTGCGCCATTGCGTGCTCTTCCATGCACTTCCTGCAGCTCTTCTTCTTCCTTGGGGAGTCAGAGGTGGCGTCGCGGGTAGTGTCCGCTGTTACTGCGGCCAGGGTCGTTGACCTTCTAGGCGGTGGGGTTGGCTGAACGGCGGCCGTCTTGGTGGAGGTTGGTGTCACCAGAGAGGCGGCTTCCGCTCGTTCGGCCAACCACTCAGACAAAACACCAAGGTCTAGTTCATCCGTACTAAGGCCCTTGGCCTTCACATACTCGCCCCACTGCATTCGATGGGGGAGCGACAGCTTGGCCACCAGCTCATCACGGAGCGCAGGGTTGTTCCTGTGGCCATGGCTCTTTAGCAGCTTCATAGTGAGGACGATGTTCCTCACAGATGTGGCCAAGGAGTGCAGGGCGTCCGTGTCCTCTGCTCTGGCTGGCTTCAGCGCCTTGGCCTGCTCGATTAGCTGTTTCACTACCAATTCCGGCCGGCCGAAACGACGCTCCAGTGTCCGGATGGCCTCGTCTACATTGTCTGGCACGGCCAGGAGCAGCTGTACTGCCTCCTGGGCTGGTCCCTTCAGGCAGGTCTGCAAGCGCTGGACGTTCTCTGCGTTTGAGTATGCGCATTGCTCCGTGCTGCTTCGGTACAGCGCGAGGAACGCGGGCCATTCCTCCGGCTTGCCAGAGAAGATGCAGCTTGCTGCTGGTGGATGACTGGCGTGCAGCCAGCTGTCTGATGCCAGCGTTACTATTCTCGACCTGGGAGGTCTGCCCTTGACGTAGGGCCTGGGTGATTGCACCTACAAACTCACTGGCCAGGTCTGCCATCTGACGCGCAGGATTGCTGTTAACTGTGCTGCCAGTAATAGTACCGGTAGTAGAGGTACAACCACTCATGTACGCGTCTTCGACCTCACTCGCATTACTTGCTGCGCCCTTACCACCGGTACACGTCTCCGTAGCTCTGGCACTAGAGTATCCACGTGGCCCTGACTCTGAGTCGGAGTCTGAGACTGTCATGTAGCCGCGTGCACGTGCACTCGTGTCGCGACGGTGCTTTCGTGGTGCGGGTACTGGCATGGATGCGTGTGGGTGACTGGGTGACGTAGTGCTCGGGATACCGCTATGCCTTGTGCTTGCGGTCGACTCGCAGCGCTCACGTCTCTCCTCGTGGACCTGTGCAGGCTGTGGTTGCACTACCGGTAAGCCTTGTACTTCTCTAACAGGCTCAGTGACACTACCAGACTTCGGCGCTCGTCGTTGTCTGGCACGGCTTTCTCGTAGGGCATACTTCGCTGCGAATAGCCGCTGCCTCAGCTCTGTCATCGATCGGGCCAGCTCATCGTTGCGTTCTCGTTCTGCCGCAAGATCCCTGGCTTGCTTGTCGCACGCTAGCTCGACCATTGCCCTACTCGCCTCAGCTTCCTCTAGGTTCGTCTGCAGTGCGTAAGCGTCTCGCTGGCGCCGCTTCTCGACGATCGCGGATTCATCGATCATCGTCTGAAGCTGTAGTAGTTGCTGCTGATACGCAACTTCCTTGGCCCGGAACTCACGTTCTACACTGCGTAGACTACTGCCAGTACTGGATCTCGGCAGTTGCTGACGCTCTACGAATGTCCTATCCCAGGGCTCGGGCCCTATTCCCCGCTGAATGGACTCGCTTAGATAGTCAGCGTAAGTGGCATCGGCTACAACAGCAGTGGTGTGTTCAATCGTTCTTTGAAGTACCTGTGTCTGTGCCTGTGCCTGCGGTTCTGGTTGATGAAACGGAGGTTCATTCAGGTGTTCATGAATCGGATCTTGGACTACGCATGGCGGTGCCTGGTAGTGGTAGCTGTGTGCCGGAGTGAATGCACGGACATGCTGGACATCTGAGTCCCTCTCTACATGTGCGTCTATCACTACGTCTACCGGTGGTGGTGTGCTAGCCTGACAGGCCTCTGCATGGTGTAGACCTACTGCTGATTCTGACGTTACGTGCGTAGATCTATGGGAAGCCTCTCCTTCTGATGGCTGAGATTCTACACCGACTACCGTGTGTGACTCTGTTGGTGTTGGAACAGCAACTGAACTAGGTGCAACTACATCATCGTCAAAGTCGATAAGCGACGTATCTTGGGCTGCAACCGCCTCATGCAACTCACCCGCTTCCTGGAAGACTTCTTCTCGCATCGCAGGAGAGCTGGAGGTCTCAACGGACCTTTCCCTCAACGTCCCTTCGGCTTCCGACATCGCCTGCTCCGTCAACCGGGCGATTTCCAGCCGCTTTTCCGCCACAGCCTGTTCCGCTTGTAACACGGCTATCCTGGCGCTGAGCCTGTCAGCTGAATTCGCGGTGACGGCTTGGCTCCTACTTTCGGTCATCCTGTCATCTCCACCACTAGCACCAGCGTAGGACTGGGTGTCTGTGTACCCGAGTTTTGGCGCTGCGACGCCTTTCGTCGTGCGCTGACTCCGCCTGAGCTTCTCCATCGTGGACGTGATCCGGCTCGAAGGACCACTATGTTCCGTATTCCCCGGAACCAGGTTGCATCAGTACCGTGACTGTAATACCGACTGCGGATACTTTCCGAACCCACGTTCAACAATGGAGACAAACTTTACTGGTTCGAGTTCTCACTCTCAAAAACCCAACTCCATCTTGGATTATCTTGGATGCACTCTAACAATGCCCTAGCAAAAACCTATCAAGAACCTAGCTAGAATTGGATTCAACCACTGTTCACCATGAACTCTTTCCAACACAAGGAGAATAAAAACAACAACAAAACCAAAGCTGCTAGAGCACTGCACGCGGAAAAACTCTGCACGTGAGATGCCGTGCAGCGGGAAAAAGGCCATACATCTGAAGCAAACGTCTCGTGCACAGGAGCACAAGCCCGGGAAAAACAGGGTTGATGATCACATGATTTCACGCATGAGTGATACCATACATGACCTACAGAACTAGAGAATGATTGTAGTGAAAACAGACACATAAATCATACAGTCATGCATGGCTACAGGTGTAGTGCTCGATGAATGCACGCAAAGTGCAGTCCTGTAATGTGACCTGTTGAAACCTGAACGGTACCAGGCGTCACCACGACTCCGACAATACATGTACGTCATGTACATGTATGGCTTGTACATGTACTAGTACTAGTAGTAGTACACGAGTCACAGAAAACCACGCATTATCAGTTGTCTGAAGATTGCTATAATTATTATAGCAATCTTCAGACAACTGATCACGCGTGGTTTTCTGTGACTCGTGTGTTACTGCTCTGCTTCCGCATTGAGCACTCTATCGAGCCGGAGGACTCAGCTCTCTGTACTAGTAGTATTTATACTAATTACTAATTAAAGTTCATCAACATCAATAGTAAACTATACAATAATAAGCTCACCTGAGAGCTTATTCTCTTGCCAGTCTTGGTGACATTATACAATTACAATAACATGTACATTGTATACCACATGCGCACTATGATGTACACTCAATGACTCATGTATAATGATACGCAGAATAGTCGCAGATTCCGCTGTTCATACATGGCTGTAGACGAAGGCTGCAGAGTGCACCGCATACTGTACATGTACATGTACCTGCTGGCATGGTGTCGTAGCTCAATGAAGCAGTGAAGGAAGATCGGGCGAAAGACTCATGTCCACTGGACGGCATACACATGTACCTGCTGGCATGGTGTCGTAGCTCAATGACAATGAAGCAGTGAAGGAAGATCGGGCGAAAGACTCATGTCCACTGGACGGAGCGTGTCTAACGGAGAGCATCGTGTATAAGGCAAGAGTCACCGCAGATATGGAGAAGAAGGAGTATACTGGATTAACAGCAACAACATTCAAACAACGCTACCATAAGTTAACCACCGATCCTCATTCCGCCACAGACAACACGAGAAGGACACCCGCCTATCGCAGTACGTCTGGACCAAGAAGGATGAAGGGAAGGCATGCAGCATTCAATGCGCGGTACACCGCGGAGCAGCGGCCTACAGCAACAAAAGCAAAAGGTGCAACCTGTGCCTGGCGGAAAAATTGGCAATCGCGCAAGTACCTAAGCACCTCTCTCTCAACAAAAGGAGTGAGCTTGTGTCAAAGTGTCGCCACGAGAATAGGTACTACCTTCGGAACTTCAAACCATCCACAGCCATCACCTAATTAAGTAAGAGCCAACCGGATCCAGTGGTTGTCGCCTTTCACCACTGCTGTCATTCACACTTTTACGTTTGGATTTGTCTCATGATGCAGTCATTCACGCTTTGCACTGCCGCCATTCACAACTTTTAGACTTGCGCCATGCTGCAGCTATTTACACTTTGCTTTGTGAGTATATAAACCAATACTGATCCAGATTTCTCATTACTGTTTTCTGATGATCGCTTAGTGCGTGAAACTCGGAGTAAAAACACTTTCTCTGTCCTCCTATTGTTTAAATTCATAATTATTACAATACAGTTGAACTGTGGTAGTGCTGCATGGCTTAGCTGTTCATACGAATCATAGTTTACCCGTAACTGCATTGGTGAATGTTTACAAAAGTTATGTTAGGTGAAGGCCCGATACGGATATCCGCCAAGCATACCAAAACAGTTTCACACCAACATGGCAAGATTGCGGAATGAGATGGGACGCATCACCAGTACTGCGGTAGTCACTACCATGCATGGCTAGTGCAAAGTACATGCACAGTTAGCTACGATGACATTTATCTACATGTACATGTACATGTAAAACGGGCATGCTTCAAACTGCACCTCCCCCTTGCGCTGGCCGCTGCACCAGGCGTCACTTCACTTCATGAATTCAGTGATGCGAAACGTCTTTTATGTTCGAACTCCGAACTAATCATGCCACACGCACGCAAGACAAGCCATAGCCTAGGCGGCAGAGTCACTTATAGCCATACTCGTGGCATTAGCAGAAGCTCAAGTACATTGTATGGCTGCTCGAGCTACATGTACATGTAGGACTAGTAGTACTCGTAGTAGTGGTAGCACATGGAGTGCATGGAGGATAGCGATGCAGCATTCTGCAATGGCCATACTAGTCTATAGCCACGAAACCATCAACACCCCATAGCCTATCCTGCAGTCCTGGACGCACGGTTTGACATCATCGTAGATACGTTGACAGGAAGAGACCGCAAAAAGACATCCAAGCCCAGCGCCAGTCAGTGCAGTGAGGTGTGAATGAAATCAGTCCGCGACTTCGTCATTTCCGAGTCATGGCTCCATCATTATAATTATCAGTCCATGTTCTTGTTTTGCACATACATGTACATGTACTACCAGGCTAGGTGATTGATTGATTGATTGATTTTATTTGGATTCGCGAGACCAATCGAGCAGGAGTGCTCAATAACAGGGTAGCGAATGGTTGAGTTGTGCTATGTGACAATGACTATTATTATGTAGTGTGTGCGTGGGGTGGTGGTGGTGGTGGGAGGGGGGGGGGGGAGCTGCGGAGGCCCAATACAATGTAAGGGGATGGGAGGAGATAAGGCCAGCGGAGAGTGAAATTCAGAAGAGGGAGGAGAGAATAGCTGAAGTACACGGTTACTGTGCGAATTCAAATACACCAAACAAACAGCAAAACAAGTACACAGCTCACGAGAATAAAGAGGACTGGAGCACAGAATTGAACTGCTGAAGTACACAGCTGACGAGAATAAAGGCAGGAGCACAGAAATGAACGGGAGGCAGTCTACGAAGTGGTGGTACCATCGGTGCATGCACCACGGTACATTATCACATTATCGGCTGTGCAAAGTTCGTGGGTACTGAATACCATGGTATGACCAACTGTGTAGCAGTCTACAACGTGTAGGGAATGGCAGCTCGGCGGAATGCTGAGATGTTGCCCATGGCTCGCACCGTGTCAGGTATATGGTTCCATAACAGGCAACCGCGAGATGCCGGTCGGCATTGGCCTGCTCGGCTTCTGGCTATTGGTTGTTGCAGGCCCAGACTGCGCTGAAGGCGAGTTGCTCCGCAGTTGCGACCAAACAGTGCCTGCAGAGCAGGACTGGCACGGTTATGAACCCACCGCCATACCATCACGAGCAGTTTCTGGCGATATACCTCGTCCACGCGATAACAGAGAGCCTCTCCAAGAGGTCACTGGCCCTGGTAAATCGTTGTCGTCCGAACACCGCCCTTGCTGCGCGGTTTTGGGCCACCTGCAAGCGGTTTAGCTGGTTGTGGGTCAAGCCGGAGCCATATGCTGACGATCCATATATCAAATCCGGCATGATGGCAGATAGGAAGTACACGTGTACTTGCTTCGACTAGCTAGAGTGAGGCAGCGTCACGCCCGCCACAGACTACCACAGACTATCTTCCTAGCAGTGCGTGAGATGCACCGGTCAACTTGCGGTTGCCAGGCCATTCGTTTATCGATCAAGATGCCGAGGTATTTCGCACTGGTGGTGTGCGGAAGGACATCATTTCGACAGCGTACAACCATGTCCGGCTGCTGCCCACTGCTGCTGGTAAAAACCAATACATTGCTCTCCTTTGCATTTAATACAAGACCACGAGCGTCCAGCAAACTTGAGAGGGAGGTAACCGGCAAGCTGAGCGCATCAGACACCTCTTGCGCTGTCCGTCTTGTACATGTCAGGGCGATGTCATCCGCAAACTGCAGTGATGATGCCGGCGCAGATTCAGAGGGGACATCTCTGGTGTATATGGAGAACAGCATGGGTCCTAGTACAGAGCCCTGCGGCGCACCACAAGTGCACGGTACAGTTCTGCCGAGTTGGGAGCCCATAAGAACGCGTTGATGGCGCCCAGACAGATAGTCCCGAAACCATTTCAGGGATGCTGAACAAGTCTTGGACGAGGGTGGCATGCTTCACCTTGTCAAAGGCTTTACTCATATCTAACAGGCATGTTGCTACAACAGAACTATTGTCTCGGGCTTGGAGGACGGTGTCCGAGAGCAGTGCCAGCGCATCTTCGATCGAGTGTCCAGGGCGGAATGCAAACTGGGTGTTAGGGAGAGCTGGGTCGACGAAGTCAACGAGGGCTTTTTATTTTTTTTATTATTCTTCGGAAAACACTGAATTGAGACAAATATATGACGCCATGCTAGACTAATGACTATGTGGAAGGTAATACCGCATACCAGTGTAATGAGAGTTCTCATAATAATAGCAGCAATTCATCATGTATCGTGTTTCAAGACTGTGTTCGAAACTTCATAGCAGTTTCTCCAACTGCAAGAATCGTGCAATATTGTAGGGAGACTCGGCTACAGCTTGACTGACGGATGAAGACGACTGAAGAGCTGCAGAGTGGCGGCTTTGTGCTCTTCCTGGGCAGTCGAAAAGGAAGTGCATTGCATCCTCGACGACGCCAGGGCAGAAGACACAGTGAGGCGAGTGTGCAGCTCCAATGCGGTGGAGGTAGCCATTCAGAAGACTACAGTGGCCGGTCATCAGCTGGTTCAGCTTGCAGGACGCTTTCCGTGTCCGAAGGTCACCGAGCTTCTTGGTGTCGAGCAATGGTGGTGGGTACCGTGTTGCCTTGCGGACTGCAGTCTTGGTGGCTTGCACTGGAAGACGGACGTGACCCTGGGGAACCTGGGTACCAGCCGCAGCCAGGCGATCTACTTTGTCATTGAGGAATAAGCCACAGTGACTGCTAACCCAGACAAGGTGGATGCTGGTAACAAGCTGGCTAATGCTCTTGATAGCCTCAAACACAGGAATCGTATCTGGGCTCATACGGTACGGATCGCCGGCAACAGAATCAGTCAACGAACGACTGTCCGTAACGAGGATGAGGTCTGGCAGCGAGGGTTGACCATCTGTGTTGGTGAGGCCAGCCGTAAGTAGATCTTCTGCCGCAGAGAGACCAGCCACTGCTGCAGTTACCTCGGCGGTGAAGGAAGTTGCTACCACGCCTGCAGGATCGCTTCCACTGCACACTTCAGAGCGTTGGCCATCAGTGACTTTGATGACAAGATAGCCACTTCCTCCTGTACCCTCATCAGTGACACTACCATCTGTCCAGACTTCATATGACTGAGATTGAGCACAAAGAGAGGAAACCTTGTCCAGGCACTCCAGGGCTGCAGACAACCGGACATGCGGGGGATCATCTCTGCTGCAGTCAGTGATGTGGATCGTCAAGTTCTCCACCTTTGCCCATGGCGGTGGTCGCGAAGGCAGCGGGAGAAATTGCTGAGTAGGCAAAGTCTCCTGGGCTAACTGTTGCCAAGTGGTCTTGTCCTGGCGTATGCGTTGAGGAACCCGAGCGGAGAGAACGGTGCGAGCAGGGGTTGGGGTGCTGTGACGAAGAGCAATATTGGCCAAATTCCCAGCCTGGCGTGTGATCTTTGTATGCAGGGACGGAGCACCTGCAACCTCGTAGAGCTTGGTCAGTGGTGTAGAAGGCACACATCCTGTAGCGACGCGGAGGCACTGGTTGTAAGCTGTCTCCAGCAGTCGTTTTCCACTGTTCGTTGTGAGGCCATAGTATGCAGCCGCGCCATATAACCCGGATGATAGTACATACTGGTTGATGGCTTTCTGCACCAGCTTTTCGAGTAGCTTAGAGATCACGGGTAACAGCGACATAGGGTGGTAGTTTGTGGGCACGGATGGGTCTCCGGCCTTGAACAGGGGTGTGACGTGGGCTAGCTTGTTGGTTTGGTTGGTTTTTATTTCACTTCGCACATTCAAACGGGATGACGACCCAATAAAATGACGGCGAAGGCTTAGCCTAGAAGTGGCTATGGAAGAACATAGTAAAAGCTATGGAAGCACATACAAACAATAGGAGGACAGAGGAAGTGTTTTTACTCAGAGTTTCACGCACTAAGCGATCATCAGAAAACAGTAATTGGAAATCTGGATCAGTATTGGTTTATATCCTCACAAAGCAAAGTGTAAATAGCGGCAGTGCAAAGCGTGAATGACAGCAAGTGGTGAAAGGTGACAACCACTGGAGCTGGTTGTCTCTTACTCAATTAGGTGATGGCTGTAGCTGGTTTAAAGTTCCGAAGGTAGTACCTATTCTCATGGCGACACTTCGACACAAGCTCACTCCTTTTGTTTAGAGAGAGGTGCTTGGGTGCTTGCGCGATTGCCAATTTTTCCGCCAGGCACAGGTTGCACCTTTTGCTTTTGTTGCTGTAGGCCGCTGCTCTGCGGTGTACCGCCCATTGAATGCTGCATGCCTTCCCTTCATCCTTTTTGGTCCAGACGTACTGCGATAGGCGGGTGTCCTTCTCGTGTTGTCTGTGGCGGAATGTGTTTTTTGGAAGCACATACATGTAGATAGAGAATAGGATACTAATAACTGCGAGTAAACGAGGGGAGAGAGAGAATACGATGTACATGTATCTGTGATACTACGTGAGGATTACTGAACTGCACGGGGAGGGAGAGCAGAGCGATCAGCAGCAACTCGAACTACTCCCTACAGGCATCATATGGTACACATGCATGCTTAAACTCAGGTAGCAGGGTAATTGTGTGGACCTCACCAGTGAGAGCGTTCCACAGCATGATGCTAGCAGAGCACCAGCAACAGCAAATCTCCGCTGACCGCAGCGGCGGCTACGGTTAGCCTGGCTTAGTACTACAGTCAAATCTGCCGTTAGCGACCTCTGCTGTAGGCGACCATCTACCGTTGGCGACCGATTTTCCGTTCACCGACGGTTTCACATACAAATTGATCTGTCCAGAGCGACCATCTGCTGTGCGCGACCAGCGACCGCGATTTCATGCACGGTGGCTGCATTCAAATCTGCTGTAAGCGACCGCAGCCCACATAAGTCGTTCAGTCAGGTGCGAAACTGTACTTGCCAGTGTGCTGTCAACTGCATGCAAGGTGTGAAAATGCGCTGTCTTCCAAGTGCGCCCCAATATCCAATAAAATGATATGAAAAATCGCATTATTCTCGTCGATTTGCGTACATGGAAGCATAATTATGTGCATGCCCGGTATGCCGGACTTACCATACATCTGCCGTAAGAGACCATCTGCCGTAAGAGACCGCTTTTTCTTGCACCAAGGGGCGGTCGCTTACGACAGATTTGACTGTAGTAGACCATGTTGACTGCTGATGGCGGATAGGGGCCTAGGGCCTAGGCTAGGGCCCTAGGGGTGCCTTGTGCCGGGGTCAGAAGCTGGACGAGCACAGGGCTGGTGCGGGCGTGGATGCACCGCCAGATGGTGATCAATATTTTCTGCCTGTAGAGCTCGCTGACACGGTACAGGGAGTGAGCAGTGAGCAGCGGCTGCATGGCTGTCCGGGGCGGGTTGCCATCGATACAGCGGATGGCTCTGTTTTGCGCGGTTTGCAGTCGTTTCAGTTGACCCTCTCGCATTGCGGCTGAAAAGCAGCAGGAGCCATAAAGCAGGTCGGGCATTATGACCGCCTTCACATAAACCTGACGAGAGCGTCTTGATAGCTTGAAATCTCTGGGCACTTCCCCGCTGGTCGGCGCTGGACAGGGACGCATTAAACAGTGTGACCAGTGAAGGGGCAAGGATATCAGCGCTATGTTTCAGTATAAAAACCGGGTATGTCGTCACTTCCTGTGGCCTTGGTCGTGTTGATTGATCGTAGTAACCGCTCAACTTCCCTGACAGTAGCCAGCGGGAAGGAGATGAGGCATTGCTGTGGTGGTGGTCCGCTTGGTATCTGGAGACTTTGCGGCCGGTTGGTGTCCGTGATAACCTTGTGGAACGCGGTGGTTACTAGGGCATGCGGGCTCCTGGTGTTGACGGCTTCGTCCTGTGACCTGATTGATAACCTACCACATTTGACGAGAATTAGAGTTATTCTCACTGCACTGGGTGCGGAAGTACTCATTGCGTTTTCTGCGGTACGCATTTCAGCATGCAGATCTGGCTCGCTTGAAGTCCTGATGTGCCGCCCAGTCCCCTTTGTTCGCGAGCCATTTCTTGTGGAGTCGGATTTTCCGCTGATTTAGCTGGAACAAGTCTCTATCCGACCAGGGCGGGTTTGATGGCCGTTTCCTCTGACTTGTAGGAATCTGCGGAGCATGCCTAGCGCCTGTCCAGCACGTCCATGAACCATCCATGCCACTGGTGCCACATTTGGTGTACGTCGGATCCAGGTGCAAATGCATACAATTACAAGTAACATAGTTGGCTGCGATGAGGTCATGCCGAAAAGACTCGAAGTCCATCCGGGGTACTACTAGTAGTAGATGGCGAGTGATGCGAAGTGCACGACTAGTAGTTTGCGCAGTGAGGAGATGGAGATGCGCTCTCAGCCTCTCACCAGGAAATGGTCGCTGATGTCACAGGGAATAACACTGCAAGCGGAGACTAGACGTTGGTGGGTCGATCACAGTTCCCATGGGGATGCTCTGGTGTGACACGTGTTGGGGAGATAACGTGATTTTTCGGGCCATATACGTCGCAGAGATCAAGCAAGTGGCGCACCTGATGACTACCTTGGCATACATTTGCGTTGAAGTCACCCAGTAGGGTCATCGACGGTGTCACTTGGGACGCCCGCTCAAGCTCTTGCTCTAGCTCTATCCGAGTCCAGTTGGCGACTGGCTCATTTGGCTGTCGATAGACGCATGCAAGTAGGTGAGGTCCGGACTTACTTGCTCTTGACTTCAATAAACATATTTTATTATGATTTCAGTGCCAGTGGTAGCGTGAATACTCTTCGTTTCCCGTAAAAGGCTAACGCCTATCGTGATATCAGCTCACCAGGGGGATCTCCTATCGCTGTCATCATGGTCACTCGCGCATCTGCGCTGCAGCCTGCCTAGCGCCTGCCAGTGTGAAGTACTGACACTACTGAATCTGTGCTGTGGCGGTGAGTACATGTAGACTGTAGACTGTAGACTAGTCGACTAGTGTACTGTGTAGTACTACAGTACTAGTAAGTAAACATAGAACCCCACCCTGAAACTGAACTCTGAAGTACACTATACAGTACTGAGTACAGTAGTCTGTAATCTCCGAAATCCCTGTTCTCGCCTCATACACAGACATAATACATGTCATGTCATGTATATGTACATGATTGTATAGGTCGATATGGAAGTAGAATGTGCATATTTCTAGAAATATTCGCTGCATAATCAGCATACCGACACCGTGCCAGTGCGTGGCTAGGGTGAGTAGGCTCGGTTTGACCATGTATGTAAAACTGTTGACAGCATGCTGGCATGTGACAGACTTGCACCATCTTGCCAGACAGTGCTTGCTGGTCCGGTGTTCACACGGTGCCACCTGCTAGCGAGTGCGCGGATGTGCAAGTGCACAAGACAGGTAGTAATACTGTCGTGGACATGGAAATCCGGTCAATTGACCAGGGCCGGCGCCCTCAGCGCGTACAGAACGATGCGTGCAGGGCACATGGTGATCCGATCCGATGCGACTAGCGCTAGCGCGCTGCAGCGCATAAAATGCATGCGTGTACCGCTTATCCACGGCTGCCAGCACCGTGCACCCTGGGCCCGCTAGACGTGCGACCGGATTTCCATGTCCACAACAGTACAATACAGTGTACCTGTGCAACATGCAGACCGTAATACATGTACAGTCAATATGCATTAAAATAGTATGCATAAAGTCAATGATTCGGGCACACTGAGCACCGTGGATGAGACCTTCAAATAATTACTTCAAGTATGTTATAAATATAAAGGTCTCGAAGAAACTTTGACGCAATCAGTCGAAAGACTCGAAACAGCTACTATTACTGTACATGTATTAGTACTATTAAATTTTAGTAGTGACTGAGTACGACAAGCATGCACAATAACAATGTGGATCCACCTCGTACATCTATGTAGTGACTAGTGACTAGAGAGTCTAGTGACCTCAAAGTCTTGTGCTGCAGCCTAGGCCCGGCGCCCCGTGCTCTTCTTCTGACAGCTAGCTTTGCTATGCACGTAACCGTTGTGTTTCCCTTGCTCGTGATGCGATGGGTGCTGACTGCTGGTGGATGGAGTGAGTCAGGACATCGCTAGGGAGTCCTTCCAGGCATGCCAGGGTGCTGCGAGTTGTCCTGCTCTTGACAGCTACGAGCATGTATTTCAGGCGGGGAATGCCGAGCGCCTAGCGCCTCTTGTCCACTGCTCGGTAGATAAGCTAGTAAATACCTAGAATCTAACTGCCCGTGACGAATCTGCGATACAGGAGGCTACGCTGCGTGCCTCATTATTTTCCTCAGTAGATCTACTTAGTCTATCCTGCCACGTAAACCGCCCTCTCAGCTCAACATGTCTAACTGCCCGTGACGAATCTGCGCGCGATACAGGAGACTACGCTGCGTGCGTGCCTCATCATTTTCCTCAGTAGTCTATCCTGCCAAGTCAACCGCCCTCTCAGCTCAGCAGGTCTTCTACACCGCCTACAGCTCAGGCTTTTTCAGTTGCGAGCAGGAGGACACAAACGCAGACTGAAGTATTCAATACCAGTAGTGTTCAGAGGGAGACTCCTGTCACGAAGCGGCTTCGAACTGAAACACGCCAGTTGCAACCAGCTGCGGGCTTTCAAAGAGTTTGAGTTTTTCTGAAGAAACTAGTTCTTGCACACTCAGTCCAAGGGCCATTATTAAGGTGGCTCCAATGGTGGTTCCAGTTCACCCTTCAGAACGTCATTAGCGTGGTAGTAGGCCAGGACTCCGTGCTTATAAAGGCAACACTCTTCTCGGTGCTTAGTGCGACGAGAGTCGACGCGCGCAGCGCAGCTTGCTCGCAACTTCAGGAAGCCTACTGTACACACTGCAGCATTGTGGGCGCTAGCCGAAGACATCAGCCGGCATGGTTCTTTCCGCTGACGCGCACAGCTCCACCTCACCTGCACCTGTATATTTACAATGCACAAGAGACCACCAAACTCAAAGCACGTCTTTGCACTGCCCGCGTTTCCACCGAGGTGCATGTCTGTCTTCTGCTACCGGTAGCGATACCAGCATAACACCCGTGGCAATGGCTGTCGCGCGAGAGAAGACTCCACCGACGGCTCAAGCTTCATCTGGGACGAGCTGTTGCAGCAGAAGTCCCAGCAGAAGTCCCATTCAATGCGCCTTAGAAAATGAATCGGTGAGTTGTTCTTGCTTACTTGTTCAAGATGAACGAAGTTTCCTTGAGGCTGAGCAGTCCAGCTCACCCAGCAAGCTCAGCAGTACTCAAGCTCGGTATAGTCCTTTCCCTTGTGACTATGAGTATGAGATCAAGGCTGAATATCCGCCGGGTCCACCGCCTTCGCCAACCTCGCCTTTTAGTTTTTTAGCCATGGATTCAGGCTTGGATTCAGGTGGTCAAGGCAACCCCGACAACATGGCTGGCGGTGGGATTAGCGCGCTCATGGCGGGAATCGTAAGTGACGTGTATGTACATGACTGTCTCTCTGTTGGCAATACTTTTATTTTTAAAATTGTAGTTTTTACAATGTACATGTACTAGAAAAATAAGAGGCATGGCGATAATTGAGTAACTGTGTGTTGCTCCCTGGATGGCTTCTTGCGCTTTCCGCCGCTGACTTGAATCAGTCATTGAGTCAAGTGTCAACTCAAGTCGAGAGGAATAGCGCAATCTCGAACCTAGGCAGCAACACACAATTATTTCTTTCTTTTATACTAAATACCACTACATTATTGTAGACAGGTACTAGGTACTAGGTGTCATAATAATGACATTCTAACAACTTTACAAGTAACAGTTACATCATGCTCCTGCTGTGTGCGATGGCCGGCGGACAGGGCAGGCAGCAGTAAAATACTCGCACACTTAGTATTGAGCCAAGTCCGGCTTTGCTGTTACATTGTACTAGTGTCAGGCAGAGTTTCGAGCAACAGCAAAGAAGGACTTGGTTGTGCCATTGGCATCGCAGCGCTGTGTGAGTATTGACAATTAATTTACACTTGTAGTATCGCATGTGTTGTAGCATGCCTAACCGTAACGTCTTTGTATCATCATGGCATGACATGATCCATAGCTGTCTCGTCGCCGGTGCGCTGAATGTCAACATTAATTTTTAGCTTGAGTCAAGTGCAAGGTAGGACACAAAAGCATGCTGGTGTGCTGGTTGTAGTTTAGACAGTGAGTTTAGACAGAGATAAAGAGTTTGAGCATTGGTGGCCTTGGTCTGACATGACTGGTAAGGCTGTAGCCGCCTGTAGCAGTACTTGCCATGACTGTTTCCACCAGATAGAGTGAGTAGTGCCTAGACTAGTAGTACCACTACTAGAGACCTAGGCTAGAGGTAGCTTCAAGCTTGCATGATAGCTGCTGCTTGCATAATACATGTGACAGTGGATGCGACCTTCCTAGACTAGACACAGTCCCTCCTACACACCTGTTGAGCGGTGGTGTGTGTGGGTGCCGCCCCCCTCCCCCCCTGAGGTAGAGAATAGAGCCCGTTGCTGTTAGAGCTAAGTATTATTACTATGTTCTGGATCATTGAACCATGGCACTCTGCTCCACTACTGCCTGCACACTACTTGTGCGTGTACTTGGTTGAGTGCTGTATTTATTTCACCCTCCCTGTCACAGGCCGTGGCCAGGGAACATACCGGTAGTCGTGGTAGGCCACTATGTGTGTGTGTGGGGGGGGGGCGATAACCAGCCATGGCAGTAAGCAAAAACAATGCCAAATGACAAAATAAAACAAAGAGGCAATACGTGAATAACCTACAGGCTACACAGGGCGAGGCAAAGAGAAACAAATCTGAATGAAGAATTAGCAGTTATTGCTAGAACTCAAGCTTCATGTTGAACTTTTTTTAAATCCTTTAGTGTACAAGATGTTTTACCAAGAGTACATAAACCATGTACTCTTGATTTTACTGATAGAGGCAGGGCCAGCCAGAGCGAATAGGCAGCGAAAACTTGACCAAGATCTGGTATAACTAGTATGCTGATGTAATGAATGCATGACATGCTAACTCCATGCTATGTACCTGTTTTGTTGGATTCATCAGGCATGTGCTCCAATGTACCATCAAAGAGTGTTGTTCTATGCCTGCAAGTGCCGTTAGACCCAGAAATATTGTATATATCACATGCTTTACTGGTCAAAATGTTTGATTGGGGTTTCCAGTTTTTGGAATGGGCTTTTGTTTTTTTTCCGCCCTCCCGCGTACCTTTTCGCGAAAAAAAGGACGTTAAACAATGAATTAACAAAGGGTGGCCTTATGACAAATCATACCTAACCTCCTTGCGGACTACGTGTAGGTCTACTGTACTAGCTAGCAAGAGTTCAGGGGTTCAGGGGTTATTGTACTCTTGCTTTTTGGGTCTTGGTACTTGTAGATCTACTAGGCATGCAGCAGACATGAGCTGCACTGAGCTGATCAGTGAGTACACTGCAAACCTACAATGACTATGCTTCTACTTATCATCAAAAAAGGAGGACTAGTTTATAGGGAGTGCTTTCAGCGAATCTAGTTCTCCTTGTTGCTAAATTAGAATTATTTTGATACCGTATGATAATTGGGACTCCCTGTGTTCTTCTGTACAATCATACATGTACACTAGTAGTTTGAGCTTGAAGTGTGTGGGGACAGTGAGGGCTGCGTCCCACCAGTATGTTCAGTGTGAGCTTTGAAGTCTGAGGAGGGTGTTGAACGGTCTCTGGTGGGATGACAGCTACTTCAGTACATCATTCATAGCTCCATAGGCAGTTAGAGCGTTGCTGGTCTAAACTACTGTATAACTATAAGTACAAATGTTTCGTTCACGACATCTTTCGTTTGATCACTCCACCAGCACTGGCAGCAGGCTTGTTATGCACTAAACTTCGTTTTTGGTCGAGGTCTGTCACCCCGAACGTTCAGAATAAAAACTTTAGTTTGGTACTCGTACAAACTTTAGTTATTTCGTGCCCCCTAACGAATACTAGACATGGTTAGCATTTTACCGTTCACGCTATTTTCGGCGGTAGGCCTGCACCGTTTTTTGTTCACGCGCTAGATCCAACGGTACTCTTACCCCAAACCCAAAAATACCGTCGGTTTGGTACCGTTTCGACGATAGAAAGCTCTTTTTAGCGGGATAACGAAACGGTAAGATTCCAACTAGGGTTACCTCACACGTCTATCGTTGCGTCTGGAGTCGGGACTCGGAGAGCCGAACTGCTAACCATGCTAACCGTGTCTCGAAAACACATCAAAAACAGTAGACTCGCCCTCTACACGCCGACCGTCGAAATAGCGTGAACGGGAAAATGCTAACCATGTCTACTGAGTACAGTATAGCGAAAGTTAATTTCCAAACGAAAATTTGTACTTACACAGTAGCCTAAAGTAAAGGGAAGGTGGCTGGCGTGAGTTCCGGTGGTGACAGTCAATCTTTTCTTCTGATCTTTCCCCTTTTCGAAACCAAAATGAATAATTATTTATTGTTTGGGGGAAAGATGCAAACGGGAAAGAAAGGAAGACATTTTGTAGTGGCCCGGATACTGAGGCAATGCATACAATTAAAATAGAAGAAATCACATGGAAACGAGTTATGAAACAACTATCCACGACTGTAACAAGATAATGCGCAGTTAGGAAGTGTGATAACAGGGCACAACTTGAACTGACTGTTACTGAGACATTCAAATGTCTCAGTAGCAGTCAGTTTTGTGCTCTGTTATCGCACTTTCTGACTACTTATTATCCCAAGTTGTTACAGTCGTGGATAGTTGCATTTATCGAAGAACAGTGAAATAATAATTGGTGGAACCATACCAAGCTTATGGCGGGCAATTACTAGAATTCTGATCTTCTTCTTCGTCCATGTATCAAACATGCCGCATGATGAAATATACCAGAAAAAGTGCCAAATTCTACCAATAGCTCTGCGGTATTATCCAACAAGGGCTAATGATGACCTGCCTCGGGTATACATGTATGGCACCACCGTTTCACAGTGTCCATGTGCAGCGACTGATCCAGCGATCTCTACATGGGGGTTCCAGTATAGTCAAAACTGAATATCTGATACATGTACATGAACACGCATATGGGTGCCAGTAGTACATTTACGAAATTTAGGGGGTTCCGCGGAACTCCTGGAACCCCTCCTGGATCCGCCCCTGATGAGTGATGTGCTGATTGTGTGTGTGTGTGTGTGTGTATTGTCTTGTTCTGCTCTCGCACAGCATACTCTCGAGCAACAACAGGCAGAAACCCAGAGTCGCTTAGACGACCTGGAAGCTGCCATTACGGGGTTGAAAGTTAGTTATCGGGATCGCCGCGTCTCCCAGAATGATGTATCAATGAATTGCCGCCCGGCCCGCAGCCTCAGGCAAGTGTACCGAGACCCAGCCACACAGCGTGAATGTTCACCGAGGTCACCACAGGCACTGCGGCATCAGGCAGGTTCCAAGAGAACGGCGGCCGAGGCAAGCGCACCTGAAGATGTCCCCGATTCCTGGGCGACGGCGATGGCAGGTGGCCCGCTCCGAACGGGTAGCTTGCGCCGACCGGAGAGCCCTGAGAGTGCTTGTGACTCGCCGCGCATGACCCGCCATCAGTCAGCACCAGACATGATGTGTATTCCTGGTCCCGGCGGGACGTGTCTATTGCCGCCTCCAGCTGCTGCTGCCACTTCTGCGCAGCTGAACACGATCGAGGAGTCGGTGGATGGGGATGCCTCTGCTGAAAGCGCCACTGCTGACAAGCCCATGTTGAGTTGCCGGCTAGAGGACGAAAATTAGATGCCACCTGGTGTTGATCTATGATGCCCACGGGTCGTCATGGTGTAGACTAGGGAACCAGCCAGCAATGTAACAGAGATGCTGACGGTTCCAATAATTTATACAAGTTTTAGTGATTCCAAGACCATGCCAGGTGTGGATTGTGCAAATCGAGGTTTGAATCTGTATGGGGTAGAGCTAGCCACAAGCACTGGCCTGCCATCCATCTGAACCTCGATTGAACAAGCACATGTGTGCCTGCAGGTGTGTGTGTGTGTGTGTGTGTGAGAGAGAGAGAGAGAGAGAGTGTGTGTGTGTGCGTGCACGCACGTGTGTGTGTGTGTGTGTGTGTGTGTGTGTGTGTGGTGTAATCCCAGCACAAGTTGCTATGTCTAACATAGCTGTTCGCTATCATCGCTTCCGCGATGGGCATGTCTGAGGTCTGAGGTGTGTGTGTGTGTGTGTGTGTGTGTTTTTTTTTTTTTTTTTTTGTGAGAGAGGGAGAGAGAGAGAGAGCATTAAATTATGTGTGGAACACACACTGTGTGTGTGTGTGTGTGTGTGTGTGTGTGTGTGTGTGCATGCGTATGCATGCATGTATATTGTTACTTGTATAATGTATTTATGAGAGTGTGTGTGTCCACACCCAGACTTGCATGCATTCCATTGCCGCTAAGTTGCCATGTCACCGAGGCAAATTGCATGTTCTCAACCCGTCCCAATCCAGTTCTATTTTCACCTCCATTTTTATCTACTGCTTGACCATGTTATCCTTCATTTTCCACGCTGTGAATTTTTATGGTTTGACAGCCCGTAACCATGGTAACATGAGGCTGAGTGTGCTGCTCAGTGTATACCATGCACCAGCCCATCGTGCTGCACTGAATTGTAAACTCTTCTCTGAAGAATGGAAATGGTGCAATGGCCCCAAAGCGATCTGCACAGGCTGAGGGCAGCTGGCTGAATACGTTTCCCGTCGATAACACACAGCTCACCGCCGGTGCAGATTGTGAGTGAATTGAATTGCGTTTTTTGAAATGCGAGCAGCAGCCAACTCGGTGTACGGTGCGAGGCTTGACACTGAGTTGAAAGCAACGGGAATGCTGGGAATGGCTGGTGTTTCTCATCTTCTAACATCATCACGGTAAAAATGCACACAGCATTCTAGAGGTCTTCCTCTGTCCACACAGGCTGCCATTGCTGGCCACCCGCTCAACAGGCAGAGTTTTCTTAGGCTGAACTGGCGAGGCTTTACTTAGGACTCGAGTTCACGCTAAAGCTGTGTTCACAACTGGCGCGTTGACGCGGTACGCTTGCGGTTCATGCGCGCCCATACGCGCGCTCAAGCTTTCACAAAAAACAGCAATCCGATTCGTATTCAGCACGTGCGACACCTTCGAGTACTAATTTTTGGACCCCGCCAGTCAAAGTGACTGGCATGTAAGCTGGTACGCGCCTGATACGCGCTGAAAATTCCAACTTGCTGGAATTTCCATTTCGGCGCGTATCCATACGCATGACGCCCCAAAAGCCAGCAAAAATACGCACAAACGCGTGGTTTCACGCGTACACGCGCCAGTTGTGAACACAGCTTTAACCGCTTACTACTCAGTATGCATTTGCAATAAAAAAAAGAGAGAAAAAGAAATAATTGGCAGGTTTGCTGCCCTGCCATGCCAAAGCACTATGGCTGTTATCACTCACATGTTACTCACATGGGGGATTTTGGTCTGTTCATAAACCATGTAAACTAGAAGGTCACAGTCTAGGCTTGAAATTATGGTATATATCTATCTCAAGTGGCACAGTAGTACAGTCATCCAGCATACTGCTGCATGGGGTCTCAGCAAACTACTTGAAAGGACGCCAGTCATGCACCATACACGCAAGATCTGCCACAGTCTACCTGGATGCTGTGCGGCCGAGTGCTCGCCCTATTGACTTGTACATGTATTCAGCATGCTCACTCTGTTGCTGCTTTACCGCTGGTTCACCACGGAGCAGTCTCGCCGCAGGCATAACCATGATAACCCGTTTGGCAAGTCCTGCTAGCTGGGCTGGCGAAGGGGTTAAAGGGAAACTGAACGCCAAAAATAAGTATGGCTTATCCGAAGGAGAATTGGGCACTGATTCCGATGAGCTATGTCTCGAGCCGATCAGAGAAGAGGAACTGTGTCAAATTTCATAAATAACACCTCCCATATTTGGAAATTGGCCTTGATGACGTGCGTACTGCTTAGCTGTCACCATGCTGTGCATGTTCAGCAGTGTAATTGAATGGAAGAAAACAATTACTTTGGTGTTTTGCAGCTCTGTTTCGTTCCCTGACGGTAACCAAATCTAGATGTAGGAATCTGTTGAGCAGGAGAGTGACACATGTCTTCCCGAAGGCTGTCCAGGCTGCAGTGGTGATGAAGAAGACACGATCATCACCCCGAGATCGATCGTAGCGAATTGGAAAACTCATGGTGAATTTGCTTCCACTCCAAGGCAATGTCGAGGTATGAAGGGTGCTTGTACTGCCTTCCAAAGTGAAGAGGAGATGAACATGGCTTTGCATAGCTGTTGTTCTATGCCAACTTACCTACTCTTGCTGGTACCGTAGTGGCATATTGCAAATTTCGTGGACGAACAACTCTAGTCACTAGTGGCTAGTGAGCAACACTAACAGGTGAGATTTTTCAATTCGACAAAAATTGTTTTTGTTTGAGAACTGACAGTGGCAGTCATTAGACTCAGTAGGTGTCTTTGCTGCTTCTTTCCCTTCATCGGTAGGGTTGTGCTTGAAGTAAAAATAAATAGAAAATGTGGAACAAAAATCTGATCATGTAATTCGAATTTGAACATCAAAGTATGTGTACATCAAATCACAAAAATGACTGTCAAGGTGGTGCTGTGCATTGAAAAAGACCGGGAGCTGGCAGCAATGGAAAGGGTAGAAACGAAACCAGTAATGCAGAGTATTCATAAGGTAGAGGGAGATAAAAACGGGAGAGGAGTAGTGAGCACTTCAGTTTGAAGTAGTGTCAATAGACAGCATCGTGTTGCATACGTTGTGAATATTGTGTGAATCTAATAATTGTCACGAAATTGATATCCAAAATTATTATCCCCTGAGTAGTATTATGGTGTTCTCCTGTGTTTACATGCAGAGCCTTGACGTTGCTGGACAAGCGACAATATAAATTACATAAACATGTAGCTCGTGATGTGGGATGACTGCCGTATCGCATTGCCAACGCAAACCCATCCTGTGTCAGTGCAGCCATCCAGCAACTTGAACTCCCCGGACCAGATGCCGCTGCAGCTGAACACCATGCCGATGGAAAGCCAGGAGTTGATAACGAAGCATTCTGGTCTGCACAGTACAAGGCAAAGAACAATTATGAATTATAATGCATTGTAATCTTTCCCACAATTCTTTGTAAAAACAAACAAACAGTGCCATTATCACAACACTTGATCAAGCATCTTGATGGAGGTATTTTCTATTGTGCTGGCTCAGCATCTGCACCAGGAAGACCATGTACACTTACACGTATCTTATGTGTGTGTTCGTGCGTGTGTGTTTGTGTATCTGTATGTGCACACGTGTGTGTGGGGGGGGGGGGGATGCACATGTGTATGGGTAGGAATGTGTGTGTGTGGGGGGGGGGGGGGTACACGCACATGTGTATGGATGTGCGCGCTGCATGCGTGTGTCTGTGGGATGGGATGGAGGTGCACGCACATGTGTACATGTGTGTGCGCAATACAGCATGTGTGTATGTGTTCGTTGAACACAGGGTGTACTCTTGATTACATAAACTTCGTGATCATTGTCACGATTTCATGTGCTTTGAAGTTGAACTTCGCAATACATGTACTGATGCTTGATTAGATTTATGTTCCACATGTTCTATTTATTTTATTTTACTTCAAGCACTTGTATTATTCAAGCACAACTCTACCAATGAAGGGAAAGAAGCAGCAAAGACACCTACTGAGTCTAATGACTGCCACTGTCAGTTCTCAAACAAAAACAATTTTTGTCGAATTGAAAAATCTCACCTGTTAGTGTTGCTCACTAGCCACTAGTGACTAGAGTTGTTCGTCCACGAAATTTGCAATATGCCACTACGGTACCAGCAAGAGTAGGTAAGTTGGCATAGAACAACAGCTATGCAAAGCCATGTTCATCTCCTCTTCACTTTGGAAGGCAGTACAAGCACCCTTCATACCTCGACATTGCCTTGGAGTGGAAGCAAATTCACCATGAGTTTTCCAATTCGCTACGATCGATCTCGGGGTGATGATCGTGTCTTCTTCATCACCACTGCAGCCTGGACAGCCTTCGGGAAGACATTGTGTCACTCTCCTGCTCAACAGATTCCTACATCTAGATTTGGTTACCGTCAGGGAACGAAACAGAGCTGCAAAACACCAAAGTAATTGTTTTCTTCCATTCAATTACACTGCTGAACATGCACAGCATGGTGACAGCTAAGCAGTACGCACGTCATCAAGGCCAATTTCCAAATATGGGAGGTGTTATTTATGAAATTTGACACAGTTCCTCTTCTCTGATCGGCTCGAGACATAGCTCATCGGAATCAGTGCCCAATTCTCCTTCGGATAAGCCATACTTATTTTTGGCGTTCAGTTTCCCTTTAACATCCACCCATCGGCTAACATCCAGTCATCCACCCATCACTGCATCGGCCATGACGCGTGCTTTCTCAACGTTGCTGTCTGCATGCCAGCCCTGGGGTTCAGTAGGAATCATAATCTGATAATAGCGTACACTGCCGTACAGTAATGTATGCAGCAGTACTGTCATTTAGAGACAGACAACCATATTGCAGAGTGTTTGCATGCATCGACATATTTATTACAAAAACGTATTACCCATGCCAGATGTGATTCTCCCTACGACTCAATATGTACCACGAAACAGCATAGACGTGTATACTTAGCCTGGGGATGGTCTCTGAATGACACAAACACCACCTGTAATGATATTAAAACACTCAATCTGCGGACAGAACTGTTTCGTCCTAAGCTTTGTGTCATTGTGGACTCGCCAGCGCAGCACAGAGAAAATGAGGCCGAACCTGATAGCAATGAAAAATAAACTTTTCCAAAGCCAGATAACACTTCGAAGTATAAAAGAATCTCGCTTCTGGATGCTGTGCAATCTGCTTCCGATAGAGCTGCTTGGCTCGAAATTGTCAACAGATGCGTTGACCTCACGCAATGAGTGATATGCGAACTGTCATTATTACTCTAATTTCAGAAATTTTCGGTGCTCAATATTTTCGGTATGAGGGCAACAGGCTAGGTTAGGTGAACAGAAATTTTCGGTACAGAGAAGCAGTTCCCTATTGGATTATGTGGTTAGTGTTTGTTCGGTGTATTGAAATTTTAGGTATGAAACAGACGCACCGAAAATAAAAGTACACCGAAAATTTGTGAAATTACAGTATTATTATTAATATTATTTATACAAAAGAGAAAGACCAAGGAACTACAAGTTACGCTATACTGCCCACTAACACCGCCAGTTACTAAACAACCTTGGCTCTTGGCTCTCCATCTGAATATTATTATTATACCAGAATAACAAAGTTCGCACATCCTCACCATCAATGACTTTACAGGCAGTGTATGTGCTTAGAAACAAAACCAGTTTACGAGGCCTTGCTCATTATACCAAGGGCCGGGGCAGATACATGTACAGTGCCTAGCGGAGAGTGGCGGTGATATGCTAAGCTCACAACCAGTGCACGGAATACAGTCTCAAAGTACTACAGTACGAAAACATGATATCATTGTAGAGGCGCCAGTACAGTTCAAACGCATGACAAAAGAGCTAGCCTATGCCTTTCAAAGGGTCAAATCAATGTAGAGTTTCACAACATGCATCCACCATCACAATGACAGTCCTCAAACCAGGCAAGTGATACTGCATAAGTAGAAATATTCGTCTGGAATTTAATTTCGTCTTTTTCGTCCAAGGAGCTTAAATGCCGGACTAATGTCGATTTGGCCAGCTTTTCAATACACTCTTATGATCCATGGGCGAAATTTTCAACCGGACGAACTCCCTGTGTTCGGAGTTGGACGAAATTATTGAGCGACGAAATTTTCTGCCCGTACAGTATACTGTCCCCGGGGAAAATTGCGGAAAAAAATCGCAAAAAAACGTGGGGAAAAACGCGGCATAATATGGCATAATTTGCGGTGAATTTGCGGTAAATATGCGGTGAACAATATTAATTTGAAACTCGGATGTTGAGCCATAAATAAATGTGGAAAGGAAAAGGACATATGGATAGTATCCAGTTACAGTGATGGAGAGTTACTCTTAACTCGTATCCATATGTCCTTTTCCTTTCAACAATATTAAGGTGCGGCAATTTTCAGTGAGTATGTAGTGAAATCAATCAGTTACAAGTCTCTGGTGTAAGCAATCGTCATATTTGAGTAAAAAGCCGCCACGATGAGACGTTGCTGACCGAACAGTGCACTGTGTGTACTTGTAGTGCAACAAAAAAGTTCAAAAAACGTGGGAAAATCGCGGAAAACGCGGTCTTTTAAAAAATCGCAAAAAACGCGGAAAAAAACGCGGCCGCGGAATCGCAATTTTCCCCGGGGACAGAGTATACGAATTGCATGTACATGTACATGGTACAGGAAGAGCTGTGCAATGAAACAGTTGTATTGGACAAGATATTCTTGCCCATAATTCTGTATTTCGACGAGACTTGTGTAGTGCTGAGTATACGTACATACACCCCCCCCCCCCCACACACACACACACACTCGTCATGTACACCCATTGAAAGAGAAGACGACAAAGAAGACAAGGCCTCAAGTGCGCTAGACGCCCACCGGTGCACCGGCTTTCTCTAACTCTTATAGGATAGATAGCAAACACACCCACGCCCACTCACAAACACATCCAGTACCATGTATATGTGCCCGTGGCAAGAGAAACACACAAATCTGCAAATGCACTGGGTGTGCACAAAACACCTACCCACCCACACACACCATACTTCACCATTCATCAAGTCAGAAAACGCAGGTTTAAGTTCAGTGTTCAACACCTTCAACACTTCATCAGGCAATGCGCTCTTTACTGGGTGAGCAAGATCAATCGAAAAAGAAGTGGGAACTAGAATAAAACGTTAAAGACTAGACTATAGACTAGCTGTTAAAATGTGACACACACGCACATTGTGACCATACCTAGATAGGTTAGTTTCATGTCAGATGAAAAAATTAGGAATTACTGCGCGTGTGCAGATTAGGACAGAAGAGTCAAGCAAGATAAGAATCAAGATTGAGATGGAGCCCGACCTACCAACGTGAAGCGGAAGGGCAGAGATTGTTTTCCGCCGAGACGTAGTCTCCATGGTTCATGCAAGAACATTTCACACGGCCCTAGCTGGGCAGAGATAGAAGCCACGACGTGACAGGATCGCATATCAGATGAGAATGTAAGGCATGAGATGGATAGCAGACTCGATACGAGCAGTTACAGCGGAAACGCTGGACACGTAGCCGGTGAAAGGGAGAAAGCGAGGGGATACATTTCTGACGAATCCGATGCGCCAAGAATATTCTCTTTTACACACACCGAAAGTGCATGGGTTAAAATTCAGAAGTTAAAAATGGACTAGTTGAATAGTTACACAGCGAGGGAAAGGCTAGGACTCTTTCACAGATCTAGACATACCTAGGACAAGGGGACAAAGGAGCTAATATTAAACAATGACAGCCAAGATATTCTCAAAAGTACCATGGGTGGTGTTCGTGTCTCTCGCTGATGACATGCTTGAAATGACCCTGCACCAGAGCAGAGCAGAGCACAGCACAGCAGAGCACAGCAGAGCACAGCACAGCAGAGCACAGCACAGCAGAGAGCACAACGGGCTCATTTATTTGGCACGATCATAAAATTAAACAACAATGTTACAGCTTTGCAAAGTGACGCGGATGAGTGATCTTCTATTATCACAATGTCATGATGCTGGGCAAAGTGTCAGTCTCTGAATGTCTGCATCGTCCATCGGCCTCGATGCTTTACTGTCGTCCGCAGATACTTCAACACACACACACACACAAACACACACACACATGCGCGCGCATGCAGCATTGTGCAAATTCAATGGTGCAAACGTGAGACCCTGTCACAAGGCTGTGGGCTGTGGGTGCCTTTGTAGACACTTCGAGAGCGAGTGCGAATACAGAGGATCAACCAGGCATCTTACGCATGGTTTTGTACTGTGTCCGTTGTAATGTTACATGTAGATTTCCTCGCGCTAGTGGAATGCTGCACAGTCACACCTGGCTTAACCGCACACATCCGCTTTCCACGAAAATATCCGGATAGGCGAGGAAACCAGATAACCGAACACCGGTTATGTTGGATGCATCACGTGTGCTGTAAATCTGTAACCAGTTATTTTCTTCCGGATGGCGAAGTATCCGGATAAAAGAGGACCGGATAAGGGCGCATTCACACGCCCGGATAAAACACGGCAGTTGGGAAAGTTGTCATGTCAAAGTGCTCGCGTGATGTTCCTGGCGCGTTTCCGCCAGGAAAAGTTGCCCAGCGCGCGGAGGAGCCCTGGGAAAGATTTTTTGTTGGCGCACCCGGTACGTTCCACAGTACTCTTCATCAAGAAAGTCGTCTGCCTCTCCGGGAGCGTGCATCTCTGCTTTTTTTGTGCCACAGTGGTACTTTGTTCTCCCAGACACCTCTCTGCTCCTGGACGCTTCGGTGGATTGACCACCAACTGCGTTCCCGTCTGAGAGAGGCAGAGCACGCCATGAACATCACGAGCGCTGACGATTGAGAGAACGACGACGACCACGGCGAGAAGTTGAAGAGAGCGGTGTTGGGCGATATGGCAATCTAGAACATGACAGTGACAGGTTAGGTTTGCCCAAAGCGGACGAGGCCCTCTTGAAGAAGTCGAATGTACAAAACCGGCCATGCTCTCTCTCTATCTCTATCGTTCTCTTCCTCTCCTGTACAAATTTTGTTTTTGCCACGCCTGGTTGGCATGGCGAAAAGAGCGCCTTCGGGGATTTGAACGCTTTTTACGAAGTACGCCTGAATGCACCGTAACACTTTTCACGCCAGGTAAGCTGCACCCGTATCCGGTTTTTCCGTGCGTGTGAATGCGCCCTGAGCGAGGTCTGACTGTACCTCCATCACCTCCGCCCCCCTCTTTTCTGAAATCCCCCTCCGTATATATATTCTAGTGAATGCTTCTTGGTCATATCATGCCGTCTGATGAGTGTTTCCTAACACGAAACTCGGAGTAACGGCAGAAAAGGACTTGGTTTTGTCATTGTCGTGTGAGAATTGTAGATAACGTGTGAATGCGGCCATACAGAAGTTAGCAGGTTTCCTTGAGATTCTCATCTCACATCACCATATCAAGCCTACCAGGACCAGGCCCCGTCCACAAGAACTTGGAACAGTGTTGAGCTTGAAGCAGTGCATCTGAAGTCCACTCTGTGCTCTTGCAAATCCGGCATCTTGCACGTGCGAGTGTTGGTCAGGGAGAGAGAGAGGGAGAGAGAGAGAGAGAGAGAGAGAGAGAGAGAGAGAGAGAGAGAGAGAGAGAGAGAGCCTACATAAGCCCGACTGCAAGGAAATAAAAGGAAGAATCAACTTACCCCTTCTCCTGCAAGGCATCGTGGACATGGAGCTGCTGGAGAAGCAAAGCGTGGCTGAAGGCAACAAACAAAGTTCAGAGAAGAACCATCACTTCTACACAGAAAGTCTAACACACTTTCAAAGGGGATTCTTATGATAGTACTAGCAGCACCCCAGGCCAGCGTTGCCTGGCCGAATGTGGCATGCGGGTGAAGCAAGTACATGAACAGCACACGTGCTCAGCACGTGGTGGTGGCCAGACTGCTGAAGTCCTGGTGAGGGAGGTTCCTCTTGGTTGGAAGGAGAAGGAGGGACGTCTGTTACGCCTTCGGGAGGCTGGTCAGGGTTGTCCATCACCTGGTGGCGGATGAAGCGGCTCAAAAAATTCATAAACTTACGAACAAAAGTGCGATGCGCTCTTCACTGCATGCAGATCAGATGCAGAGTGCAGTCAGTGCAGATCTTTTGTATCCTTTTGTTGCAGCTGTTTCTATTTGCAGAGAACGGTTCACGTGGTCCGCAGCGCTTGTGCGGCTGCTAGTGCTACCTATGGCCTAGGCTAGGTGGCTACATGATTCGCACGCTTCGCGTGCTCAGTGCTTCTGCGCGCGGCTGCTACTGCTACTCGTACTGATCGTGTCTGCTATAACTTAAGCGCTACCACCTACACTGTTCGCACGCTTCGCGTGCTCAGCACGTGGTGGTGGCTACACGATTCCAACGCTTCGCGTGCTCAGTGCTTCTGTGGCTGCTTCCGCTAGCTACACGATTCGCACGCTTCGCGTGCTCAGTGCTTCTGCGGCCGCTAGCTACACTGTGCTACACTGTTCGCACGCTTCGCGTGCTCAGGGCAGCGCTGCTCCGCAGCGCTTCAGCGTGACACAAAAACACACGTCACAGGTGCCTCTTCTTTATAAGGAGCGTGACACACACACACACACACAGACACACGTCACAGGTGCCTCTTCTTTATAAGTAAAGATGTACATGACTGTCAACACTCACGTGGGACAAGTCATACAACCCCCCCCCCCAGAGAGGATCCACACAATGACACATTAGTAAGATCCTGGGCTACAACATCACACTAGAAGATATAAGTACATTGACACAAAACACTTAGGATGAAGACCCAGGTCCTCAAAGCCTAAGCATGAAACCAGGATGAGTATCACATGGCAGGTCCACCAATGGGGGGCTCTCTGGCATTGGTTTGGCGTTCAATAAGAGGTTGCAAGGTTTTGTTCATGACATGCACCTGCTGTCAATAGAGCTTTTTTCAAGGACGGACCAATGGTCACTTTGGGGGATCACGTGCGAGAAATTTAGAATCGCTGGTGAACAGGCGAAGCCCAGGTCACATTCAGTTTGCACGGAAATGGACGCAGGGAGGTGAAAGAAGCACTAGGATGGCGCTCAACTTCATGTCCGACACTCGTGCGGACTCAGAACAGCTGCCGGGAAGCACTTCCATGGCTTGGACGAAAAGAGAACTAACTTCAAGATGGCTCCAAGCGCTGGTGGAGACGAACCTGTCACTTTTCGTATACTTTTCAATGCGCCCGTTCACCACAAACTCGGGGTGAGCGCCACGGACGGGCACGGCGCTGCGTCCTTGAAAAAGCTCTATAGAATACGCTGCGCATATCATAAGCAGTATGCATCATCAGAAAGGAGTTGTGAAGCTTTGCTATGGCAACGACAACACTTTTGCTGGTGGAAAAAGTCAGTACATGATGGACCGACTCTCACACAAACCACAACTATTCCTTGGACTGCGCCAATGAAACGGAAATGTTGGGCTGCTTTTATAACAGGCTTGTGTACATGGCACATTTTCTGCTCGTGCATGCCCAAAATACACGTTCATCAAGCTCTCACAGAGTTGGAGTTGTATTCAGGTCGCACAACGGCATCGAGTACTATTTTGAACTCGCCAGTCAACGTGACTGGCATGCATGCCAGAATGCCCTGGAAAAATACAGGCTGGAACTTCCATTTCTGCGCGTTCAAAAGCCAGAAGAATGCGGAGAAGCGCATGGCTACCTGCGCATACGCACCAGTTATGAACACAGCTTTTGAAGCAACAGAGCATGAATGCTTTAGACGTTGGCATACACACGTCTATGTCTCTCTCTCTCCTCTCTCTCTCTCTCTCTCTCTCTCTCTCTCTCTCTCTCTCTCTCTCTCTCTCTCTCTCTCTCTCTCTCTCTCTCTCTCTCTTGAGGTCAGTCCAACGTCCTAATACAAGTGAAGTCATGGTCAATAATGTGTGCACGTTAGTTACATGTGCAGATAATCCATTATCGGGGCATGTAGCAAGGAGTGGGAATACCACTGTCCACTGTCCAGAACTGGTGATCTTACTGCCATGCTGTATGGATTCTGCCCGAATATCAACCGCTTGCATCTGTGAGTGGCATTTGTTCGCCACACACCCCATGCCAAGCTGCAGACTGAGTCTCCGTACCTTTGTTCTCCGGATTCAACTATTTGATCGGCTGATGCTGTACAACTGGAGTGCAAACCCCAATTTTCAAATTTTTAGTGAGTACACACGAAAATCAGCACGTGCAAAATACTTTAAATTTTTAATCTATGTGTGATCTGCAGATCGTTGTCTGATGCTTACCCCTTGCCCGAAGTCGGTGGGTGCTGGGCTGTTGAGCATGGGCGACTGTGTTGTGCTGGATGAACTGCTGCAAGACGACATTAGACTGTGAGGCGCAGGCCCTGATGTCCTGGCTTCCACTACGTCCATACTGCAATCAGTGTTCAACGATTCACCTGCTGCCTGAGAAGTCATTGCCTGCTGCTGGAGCTCCTGGTGCTGCATCATGCCATAAGAGCTGACACCAACGGTCTGATTCAACAATGGAGAGCTGAAATGATGCGTGGCGGGAATCACTGCCGCTTTTGAGCTGAACAGCGCGAGAGAGGTCGGAGGCTGATTCAATGAATCCATTGCCATTGGCATCATAAAGCTGCTATTGGCTTCTGACGTACGGAATCCAGCGTCTCTGCGTTTCTAAAACATTAGGAAACAAACAAAATACGTAGCAGTCTAGTTGCGATACAGTATAGTCAGGCATTTACTTTACATTTTTACACCACTCGACAGGAAAACACCTTCGTACCTCGCAACCTTGAAGTAAACTGGGTTCCTCATTGTTATCCAGTCTCCTCTTCTCAGGCTTGCACCACTCCATTCTTGAGGAACTAACCCAAGGGATGAACACTACTGTCACTGTGCAGTCTGTTCAAAGCCAGGAGCTTCTCTCTCGTCCACTAGGTGTGTGTTGATTTCCCTCAGACACCACTGCAACTCGTAGATATCTCAGCCTACAAGTACAACAAACTGGTTACTTCAACGCAAGAGAGAAGAGAAGAAAAACAAGAACGTGGGGAGGCTCAGGCCGGATACAAATCACATGCTCGCGCTCCCGCGTGCCGTGCATGCACTGCATGCATTTTTTACACGCGCACACACACATCCGTCTACTCTCGACTGTACGATCGTACGAGAGTACTGGATCAGTTCAAACTTCAAACCACCGCGCGCCACGCGCCCGGCCCACGAGCCACGACACGAATCCGTTACGCACTGTGACGTCACGATTAAATCCCATGACGAAGCGCGTGGTAGGAGCTTTTATTTTTTTTAGGGTGCGTTCGTTTTCAACTTTTTGATCTCGGGCTACAGTCATGACAGTAGGGGGCGTTCATTTTTGATCTACAATGACTATGTACATGACTGTATGTACATGATTGTACAGTGCTGGCAACTGAAATCCGACCGTATTCAGGTATTTCAGTTGCCAGCACTGTACATGCACCGGTACATGTTTGGGTAGAGTATACTTCTTTCGGTAGAACTTCAAGTGCTCAAAGTTTTTCGAATACTGTATTAATAATCTACGTGGAGATAAAAGTTTAATAATAGCAATGAAAAGTATGAATGCCGCAGACATCACCACGCAACATGACAATTTGTTCAAGGTTTGGTTTTGTGTGTTTCCAAAATCGATTTTCACGTTCCGATCATCAGTGGAAACTTACCGAACTTACCACAAGTTACCCGTCATGTGTCACACTTCTTTGGATTTTTAACCTTTGTTTTTCCCTTGATCTCTTTAGTTCCGTATTTCCACTGATGATCGGAACGTGAAAATCGATTTTGGAAACACACAAAACCAAACCTTGAACAAATTGTCATGTTGCGTGGTGATGTCTGCGGCATTCATACTTTTCATTGAATACTGTATTATTATTAATTTATTATAGACTACAAAAGAGAAAACGAACTTAGAAGTTGCGATTTCGCGGTAATAGTCAAGTGTCAAGTTCGGCAAGAAGCGTGTGTTCCTAGTTGGAACAATCAACTTCTTTACAAAAGAGAAAGACCAAGGAACTACAAGTT
Organism: Sycon ciliatum; assembly: GCF_964019385.1. Classification (NCBI taxonomy): domain Eukaryota; kingdom Metazoa; phylum Porifera; class Calcarea; order Leucosolenida; family Sycettidae; genus Sycon; species Sycon ciliatum. The sequence continues at coordinate 8,122,183 of NC_088647.1, forward strand.
ACGCTATACTGTCCACTAACACCACCAGTTACTAAACAATCAGCTCATGCGATAACATTGCACGACACTGACCGACGGTACTGACGTTCTACAACTAACTGGATAACAGCTCAGCCTCTAGCACATCTTGGATGCGCACTTCAACAGCCGTCCAACTTGGAAGGTTCTAAGTAAGTTATAGAAATAACATAAGGAGGGGAAGGTGAGCGCAACCAAGATAAGCACGAGCTGAAAGTCTCAGCTGTGAAGGACGTTGGCGGATGTTCATGCATGTCGATGACGATACTGGCAAGACCATTGGACAATACGGTCAAAAGGCTGTTGGAGTGCGCATCCAAGATGTGCTAGAGCTGTTAGCCAGTTAGTTGTAGAACGTCAGTACCGTCGGTCAGTGTCGTGCAATGTTATCGCATGAGCTGATTGTTTAATAACTGGTGGTGTTAGTGGACAGTATAGCGTAACTTGTAGTTCCTTGGTCTTTCTCTTTTGTATAAATTATACCTTGGCTCTCCATCTGAGTACATTCCTGCACACCTGATGAGCCGTCTTTATATACGGCGAAACGATCGTCGTGTGAAACTGCTGCTTGTTACCCCTGCTTTTTGTCCATCTATTTAAAGGGGCACTCCGGCTTCATTTTCGACGCCGAGTTTTCGATGGCAAGACGAAGGTAGGTGAAAGAGAAGACCCCTCGAACAAGAACGAGTCTCCAGAAGCGATCGAGTCGAGCGGGAAGACGACTTTTGAATTTCGCCGAGCGAGCGCTGATGACGTAATGAGGGATTAGCTTGCCGGTGGAAATGCACCTACGCACATACATTTCACATACTTTTTGGCCAATTTTCAATCGAAGAGGAGGTTGTTTTCTATGTTCTCCCAACGTTGTGAGCGATCCCGTCTTCTATACCCTTCCAGGTATCCTGAGGGTCTTCCAGAGGAGAATTTATCTCCAGCAAAGCGTTGTTGATCCGCTAAATTCGTCTCGAGACATATTCACCCAGTACTGATAAATGTAGAATGTTGAATCTGTGATAATTGTTATGTAAGTGACAAATACGAACATTTTGGCCAAAAAAGGTGCCAGTAAGGGGGGGGGGAAGATAGCATGAAAAATATGTGGGGGGGGGCTAGGTGTTGCGAAAAAATTTCACCTCAGTCAAAAAAAATCAGGAGCCAATGTCTACAACATGATAGCATGATTGCACAAACAAAAAGACACCTACGCAGCACGTACAGCAACACCTGCATGATGATTGTACAACAGCCCCTACAGCAACACCCAACAAACAACAACAACAACAATAACCACAGCATCAGCATGAGCAGCAGCAACAACAACAATACTACAGAACATTGAACTTGGTATCAGTGATGAGTCTACACATCGCCCAACAACCGCCATCCATTGTCACTGTTCACCGCTGGCTAGGGGCCAGCGGATAATGCTCCGAAAATGTTTGTATAATGCAGTGTCTGCTCCAGCGCCGGGTGAGCCGGGTAATCCACCCAGTTGGGCGGCGCTTGGACCCGATTGAGAATATAGTACCGGGTCACAGGTAGTAGTAGTAGTAGAATTTATTATTTTACTAGGGAACTCCCAACAGGCGTTGCCTTTTTACTGGGAACCCTAGGAATGACTTGGTGCTTGTGACAAATGCAGAAAGGGGCTTAGCTTGACGACATCCAGGTGGAAGCATGTTCCATCTGTCTGCTGCCAAAAATGAAATAGCATTTAGGCCGTAACGAGACGTAGCTCTGGGTAGGTTCAGAGCGGCTGAAGCTTGACCGCGGGTAGCAGCATTTGTGCGGCATGATGCAGAGCGGGGGTAAATATCGTGCCTAAAAGAGGACTGGTGCAACGAGATAGACACCTAAAAACAAACACAAACAGCTTCAAGTTTACACGGCGAGAGAAAGTATACAGGTTATATTTGGTGAGAATGAAATCGATAGAAGTATGGGGAAGGCCTCTTTTACGGGCAAAGCAAAGCACAATCATCACCATGTATCAGTACAGTGAGTAGTTAAACCCAACACGAATGAAAAATGTGAAATGGAATAAAAACAATATTTGTAAAAAAATAAATAAATTAAAATTAAAATTCAATATCGAACACGAATAAAATAAAATAAACAATATGTAGAAAATAAACAATATCGAACACGGAATTAATTCCGGAACTATCTACTCAACCAATTCATAATGCAATACCCGCACACTGCGTCAGTGATGGAACTCCGCTACCCGATCAACATGCAGAGACCACTCAATCACATGCTTAGATTTAGTTAGAGGCCGCTCTCCACAATGGCCAACTCCCTCATCGCATTAACTGGACGATGGTAGGCCGAACGTGCACCGCGAATGCACATTATGGCTGCCCTGAGCAAAGCGAAGGACAAGCGACACCGCACATAGGCCATTAGCTGGGCATACGGTCGATCGGCAGTTGCCAGCAATGCACACAACCGCTTAATGAATGCAGTACACTCCGGAGCACAACAACCCGCCGTGGTAAAGACTAGAGGGGTAAATGAACCACGGTCGACATTGTTGATACGCTCGGCATACTCACTCTTCTTGCGGCGCTCATGTTGCTTCAGAAGATCACTGACGGGCTTGCTCTTGTATGATGCTGCATCCGGGTGGAAGACCCGGACATCGAAGAACGCATTCTGAGCCCGGGTCCAGAACCCACGAGCTCGGACATCAGCCCGGGCGTCGTTCGCGGTGTTTGTTGATGCCGATAAAAACACCTCGCCTGTGATCGGAGCAAGTACAGGCTCGACTGCCACATCTGAGCATACCTCCGTCAGAAGATCCGCCACGATATCTCTTACTTCATTGTGGCGAATTGTCGGGAAACCTCCGCGGGGGCAAATCATCGCATGCGTGGCGTCGAACGGCTCCCCACACACACAGCTCGCTGGTGTGTCCAAGAGAGACCAACCATAGCGGAGAGCTAGAGCGTCGCGGAAGTCTCCCTTGGACAGATGGTGACCATGGTCTGCCAGAGGCAATACCCCGAGCCAACTCGACACACCTTTCGTGGATAAACTCTCCAGCCGACGAGCCAGGGCAGGAGACGCACTGCTCTTGATCGTGACGAAATCATTCTGCTCCCTCTGACGACGGTCATGCGCTAGCCGTGTCTTCTCGCTTAGGGCTGCCTGGCGAACATCCTCCGTGGAGCTATGGGTGTATTGATCATTCTGGTGTACAATCTCCTCCACCTGAAGGGCCGTTACAGCTCTCGACGCAGGGAGCTCTGCCGTACCCATTTGCTGAAAACACGGCAGGGCCATCCCCCCCAGTCGACAGGGCAGGCGGAGAAGGTTCAATTCTTCTGGTAGGAAGGAATCACGGCCCGCTAGAGCAGGTAGAAGCTCCTCTGTGATCACCTTGTCAAGGTCGGTAAGGCATTGTGCAGGGAAAGGTACTGTACGCAATAGGTAGGTCCACCTACCACGTAAACCATGAGATATTGCAGCATAGGCAGCATGTGGCTCCGTTTTTGCAATCTCTGTAAGCTTCTTCAGCTCTTCCTTCCACTTCGCCACCCGTTGCTGCACACTTTCCGCGACCGCCTCTTCCGATCCAATCTCGGAGCCGAGATAACGCAAGCTCCCCGTGACAATCCGGATCCCTGTCTCGGCAAACACTTGGCGTGCTTCCTGCTCCAGCTCTGGCTTGACAAGGAGCTGGGTCTTTTCGGAGTTCGTGAAGTATCCGTATCGCCGTCCAATTGCCTGCAGCTCGTCCCACCACAACCGGATCTGTCTCAGCCTACCTGCTCCGCTGGAATCATCCGCATACCAGCTCTGCCGGACTGATGTGTGCTGCTCCTGGAGACGAGTGATGATCGGTATGGTGGCAACTGCGTAAAAGGCCATGGAGAGGGGGTCGCCCTGAGTGGTTCCCTCACTCGACTTGACTTCCCCTCCACCTGCAACAAATAAACGTGCAGCCGTTTGATAGGAGTTCGTGATGACGCTGGAGAGGGCAGGACATAGCCGCTGGACATTGTGTAGCGCCGCTTCTCTGTTCAAGCTGTTAAATGCATTGCGAGCATCCACCAACAGCACTCCATCTGTCTCCTCGTCATTGTAAATCTGCTGCACCGCATGCACAGCCGCCTCTATCCCAGCTGGTTGGCCCGCACACTTCTGGATAAATCCGCAGGCTTTCTCAATATCCGGGGCTGCGACACGAAGTACCGCCTTAGCAACAATGCGCCTCAGCACCTCGCCAACCCCGATTGGGCGGACCCCAGGCTTCTTGTCCAGTGCAATTAGCCGACCAGCAAGAAATGGAATGAGGCCCTCCGATGGTATGACACGGGTCGCAAGCAAGCGGGCGCAATCAGCCATTGCTTCGCAAAGGCGTGTTGAGGCTCCTTTGTACGCCAAACACATGCGGCGCCAGGCAGCAGCATCCAGACCGGAAGGGCCAGCGGAGCCTTCTGTGTGCTCGGCGATAGACTTGAGGAGATCCGGGGTCAATGGGTCAAATCGAATGCCGTCCACCTCGGGGGGCTGTCCACTCAACAAGACTTCCGGGCTGGCAGCCAGCCTCTCTGGGTGCTTCTCCTGAAGAAGGTCCCTGACAGAGCTTCGGGTGCCGTCCTTTAGAGTGACCATGTCGTCTATTTTGAGCACTCCACTGTCATCATTCCCGCTATCCAATGAGCGCAGTGCATCGTGTACTCTTCCCTTCCTCATGTGTTCAGCAAACATGCGGGCTCTGTCACTCTCTCCTTGCCTCTTGCCACCCGGCCTAGAGCGAAACAAGGTGTCCTGCAGGCAACGGCCTTCCGCAAGCAGTGCATCCAAATCACCGCCCCGCCACAAAGCCATCCGCCTCTGAAGATGGTCAGCGTTAGCCTTAGCTTTGCTCTTACTGTGAGTCACCTGCAACATCAACGATGGCAAGACCGACAGATTATACATAGCACTCGCATTGGTGCCTGCCGAGTCAACGAAACTGCGAAGTTGTGCGGCAATGAGGTTGACAAAATCCTTTCCAACGGACCCTGTTGGAATCTTGAAAAATCTCTTCCTCCAATGTACAACCTCGTGAAACGCAGAACTGATTGCTGGGCTGGGCGGATCTATCCGAGGTGCAGGTCCCGACGGGCCGGACTGGCTAGAATGGTTGGAGGAAACTCTCTCCGGAGGTGGATCGGGCACAGAGTTAGCCTGACTCCCCAGCAAATCAACTGAAGGTGCAGTAGCCACTAGCGGTGGCATGTCCTGGCTTGGTGTTGACGCTGGCGAAGACGCTGGTGCTGACGAAGATGAAATTGCATGTACTCCATAGCGCTGTGTTTGCGGCTCAGAATTTTCACTGCTGGGGTACACTCTCCTCAGCCATGCAGGGGGCTGATTGTGCCAGTCAGCACCTCGGTCATGGTCGCTAGTCACACCATGACCATGACTGGCAGGCTGAAGCGCTGAGCTATCACCACCCAGACTATCAGGTCGGCTGTTAATAATAGCGCCGACATTAGCGCTGCCACTCAGACCATCGCTCTGGCTGTAGGAAGAGCCAGCTCCGAAACCAGGAGGGGCAGCGACACCTCTTGTCCTGTTTCGACACGTTGATGGAACGTTGCGACTTGGATAGCAATCCACACATGGGTTGTTAGAAATCTTGCACGCACATCTCTGGCACTTCCCTGTTAGTTGACACTGACAGCAAGGCATTACTGCTACAGGAGACGCCAGCTGGAGTAGGGATGCCGGCACGTCATACAGGCGCGAAGACTGGTGATTTCGCTCAGACCTGGACGCCAGAAGCTGGTGAGACTCTGCTAACACAAAGTATGAACAGAAACCAAAGAAAAAAGAGAACAAAACCCAACACAACACGGGAAAACAACAGCAGAGTAGCGATCTCATCCGAGTCTTCTTCTCCAGCTTCTCCTCCAGCCTCCAAGCAAATCCAGCACACCGTCAGAGCTCCAGAACGCCCAACCGACTCCCAACCGATGATGATGAATCGATAGAAGTATACTGATCATGGCCAAACACTCGCCTTAGGCACCTATTGCTGGTTGACTCAAGTTTGTCTCTGAGTTTAGCAGACAAGCAGTGAACATAACATGTGCTGGCATAGTCCAAGGTACTCTGGACAATTGTCAGGTTAAACATGCGGCGGCCGGTCATGGAGACATCGCGGTGCCCGTGGCGTGGCGGAATGAGGCAACATTGCACTGTGCCTTTGCGCACACACGCTCAACCTGCTGCTCGAAGCTGAGCGACGAGTCCAATAGGAGGCCAAGGTACAGAATATGGCTGGACTCGGGGATTACGGTGCCTTTGCAGGTGATGCTGGGGATCACGTCCAGTTGCGCAGTAGGTCGTCTGAGCAGCAGTAGCTGAGACTTTTTGGGATTCAGCACCAGTCCCCGCTCGCTGAGGAAGTCATCCAGATTCAAGAGATCTGTCTGCAGCATTCTGAGCACAGTTGAAGCCTTGCGACCAATGACGTAGAACGCGATGTCGTCCGCAAACAGGAGAGCACGGCAATGTTGAAATTTCTGAGGGGTACGCCGGATATAAATGCAGAAAAGTAAGGGGCCTAACACGGAGCATTGTGGTACACCACGTGAGCAGGGCTCTGTACTGCCTCGGGCATCGCCGACAACGACCTGCTGGGTTCTCCCAGTAAGGTAGTCTGCGAACCAACGCAATGCCACACCTCCGACGCCAACTGAAGCCAGTTCCTGCACGAGCTTGCCATGCTGAACGCGGTCGAAGGCCTTGCTCATGTCTACAAACATGGCTCCACACAGCTGCTTCTTGTCCAAGGCCAGCTGCCAGTCGTTTATTGCATACGCCAAAAGGTCTTCACAGCTGTGATTGCGCCTGTAAGCAAACTGCTCCTCCGGTAGTGCACCGAGTTCCGGATGATTGTCGAAGAATGCAACAAGTTGTCGGTGTACTACCTTCTCAAGCACTTTAGATATCACTGGCAAAAGTGAAACTGGTCGGTAGTTGGAGCCAATAGTTGCGTCGCCAGCTTTGTAGAGTGGGCACACGTGTGCATGCTTAAAACTACTTGGAACTTGGCCTGTATGCAGAGACTTATTGATGATAGCGGTGAGTGGGCCAGCGATCTCTGTGCGGCATCCTTTGAGGAGACATGGTGGTATTTCATCGGAACCTTGTGCTTTGTGGCTGTTCAATGACTTCAAGACATCTTCAACGTACTCTACTGTGACTGGCGTAAACTCGTCGAGAGTGGGAATGTCGACTGGTGGGCTAGGTAGAACAAGTTCAGACGGTCTTGCAGGATCACAAACTACGGTTGCAAATGTGGCTGTCAGGTCGGATATAGTCGCCTTAGGTAGTGATTTGACTTTTTCTCGTCCTGCAAGCTTGTTCAGGATTTGCCACTGGGCTCTGGGGTTCCGTTTGTGGGTGTTGAATACCTTCACGCAGTATTCTGTTTTGAGTTTCTTATTCAAGATGGTTCCCTCGCGCCGTGCTGCCCGGTACTGCTGGAGGAGGGGGCCGTCGGTTGGGTTCCTTCGTAATTTCCTGTGCAAGTTTATTCGAAGCTGAAGAAGCTTTTTCAAGTGTGGCGTAACCCATGGTTGCCGACGAGGCCTGCCAAATCCAGACACCTTGAGCTGAGTGATCGGGGCATTTCTGTCCAGAACATGTCTCAAACACGTGGAAAATTGCTTCACTTGACCGTCCAGGCTGGTGGGCGACTCCGAAGTTCTGAAACTTTCACTGATTTCCTGGCCACATTGGTCAAAATCCATAGAATGGGGTGCAGGCTTCCGAATCAGCCTGTGAGTGTGCGCAGGAATGGGCTCAAGGTTTTGATAGGCACATTGGACAATGATGAGATCGTGATCACTAACACCGTTCATTGAGACTACTTCCGCCTTGACTACAGGGGAGCCGTCTGTAACCAGAGCAAGATCTAGGCAGGTGCGTGCTAAACGAGTGGGTTCAGTGATAACATTTCTGAGGTGATGCTTCGCACAGACACGCTGTAGATGGCGATATCCTGGAGTCGTTGGCTGGAGGACATCAGTATTGAAGTCGCCTAGGATTAATGCATTCGGAGTTTGAAGTGCTAAATCAAGTTCAGAGCTCAACTGGCCCCAGAAATTCACTGTGGCAGACGGCGGGCGATACAAGGTGGACACACTAATGTCTGTTGCACGTGGCTTGGTAGCAAGACGGATACGGACAGTTAATATCTCTACAGTAGATCCTGTAGATCGTTGGATTACGGTTCCAGCAAAGTGAGAATGAACATAAATGCAGACACCGCCACCATGTATAGTGCGATCACAGCGGAAAACATTAAAGTTAGGTATGTTAAGGCGAGCATCGCTAACAGTGGAGTCCAGGTGAGACTCGGTAATGCATAGGACGTGAACTTTATGGTCAGACAATAGTTGTTGAATTTCATGAGTTCTGTTTCTAAGGCTGCATATGTTTATGTGTGCTACTACAAGTGGGCCATGGCCCCATGGGCAGAGTATTTAACGAGACATGCAGAGTGGATATTACTTGGGGTTTTACTTCTTACTTGATTGGGAGCTCCCAGAGGATCCTATCCTTGCATACTGCTCTGACCTGGGCCCATCAAGAGTTGCGTGATCTTCTCTTCTGTAATGGGCTTGCCATCCACTAGGATTTTATCACGGGGAAGGAAACACTTCACGCCGTGTGAACGGAGCTGCTTGTACTTCGGCAGGAGACTTCGACGGGCCTCTCTCTGTTGCATAGTTAGATCGTGGTTTACGTAAACTGGGTTCGTACCATGTTTCAAGCCAAAGCGCGCATCCATCAATTTGGCCTTGGTGGTGGCTGTCATCTTGGCGCGGATCAGCCTTGGTCGATCACCTCCTGGTCGTCCGAGTCGGTCTGCTGCAGTGAAGGTTGATACCTCTATGTCCGGAACAAGTGATGCCAGCACATCCACTAGCGTCTCCTCAGTGTCCTCCTCTATGCCTGAAATAATGACTTTGAAAGGACTGACTACATGGCTTGTACGTGTCAGATACTTCTTCTTCTTTCGTAATTTTCCAATTCCTGTCCTCTCTTTTCTAAATGCGGCTTATCCATTCGCCTGTATATCATTGGGCCTAGTTCCCGTTTATTGTCCGAATTAAAATAAACCAACCAACCAGTTAAAGCATGTGACTCGGCTGGTGAGACAGCGCCAGGTACATGTGTATCCGGCTCCGACTAGGCACCGGCGGATTATGCCGGCATAATTATTGGCATAATTTGATGGTTGAAAATTTGGAGCATAATTTGGCATCCTCTCGGAGGTAGGAGCATAACTACACGATTATACCACAGTTCTAGTATGCGGCTATCCAATTGTGTACAATGCACCTGATCAGTGCTGGTGGTCTGCATGGCAAAGGGTTCGGAGGTCATGCAGATAGTGTTTTCAATGAAAAGCAGGGTAGAAATTATGGCAATACATTATTGTATGCTCGAACTCGTCTTCTTCAAATTTCTTTCTCACACTGGTACAGTACATGTAGCAGAAGATGTGAGTGAATCAGCCTTCATCAGGTATTCCGGGGCGGACGAGATACATGTAGTGGCGGGTAGTCCGCAAAACTCCGTGTACATGTACATGTACATTACATTTGTACATTATGCATGTTACGAAGTCATGACCAGTCTGGATTTTAGCAGCCATGATATGACTCCAGGCTACGGATATTGCTCTAAATTGATATCTAGTTGATGTTCGGTCATGATGGAAGGAGATGTGGAGCTAGGAAGAGATGAGCTGATTATTCGCAGGGTGAGGCCCAGGGTGTAACAGTATAGACTTGATTGATTGGAGAATTCCCCGAATGATGTTCAAACCAGAGGTTATAAAGCAAAAGAAAGGCGAGAACCGCAGGAGTGAGAATAGTAGGAACACAAGGTGTTACCATAAGACAAGCAAGAAGTGTCAAGGTAAAACTATTACACTCTCCCGGCCCCATAGGAAGCCCAAGGTTCTATTAGATAACACAATTCAGTTAGCAGATGCATTGTGGAAAGGGGAATATTAAATAATCACTCATGCACATGCATAACCACATTGAAGTGTAATCCAACTCAACTCCATCACTCTCACAAGGAGATGACGCAAAACTATATCAGTCTATAACATATTACAAAACTATATCAGTCTATAACATATTATTAACTATCTCAGTAAGAGATGCATATGGCTCAGCCCAGTTAGATCAAGGCTGCTGTCGTTGTGAGGCTAGATAGTTCTGCTGCGGTTTAATATTCCGACCAGACTCATCACATAGGTTGCCAGCGGGCTCCCACGTAGCTTCGCTGCTGGGGTAACCCTTCCAATGCACCAGGAAGTGTTGCTCACCACTGCGGTGTCGGTGATTCAAAAAGGCCTCGACAACATAGCGTGTGTGTCCATCTAGATCTGTGAAGGGCGGAGGCGGGGGTTGGTGTCTTCCAGGAATCGTGTTCTCTTCGTAGCGTTTAAGAGTAGTGACATTAAACACGGGATGGCAGCGAAGTTCACGGGGTAGTTCCAAGCGAAAAGCATTCGCTCCAATCTTAGCCTGGATACGATACGGACCAAACCACTTGGGTTGCAACTTCCGAGAGGGCTGGCCACGAGCTTCCGGGGTCAGTAGAAAGTCTCTGTAGACAAGAACGCTATCACCAGCCTTCAAATCACTGGGCGTTCTCGTCTGGTCTGCGTATAGAGCTTGCCTTGCCTGGGCGTCGAGCATTGCATCTCGAGCTATCCTTAGTGCGGCTTCCTGCTCATGAAGCCAATCGACCGAATCACTCCTTTCCCCTCCCGTAAGAATGAATTCGGGCGGGGACTTAGGGTCAAACCCATAGTTCAGATAGAACGGTGTATTAGCTACAGATGACTGTTGTGAACTATTAATTGCAAACTCGCAGAGTGGTAGAAGCGAATCCCAATTGTCCTGTCTCAAGTTCACAAATGCTCTTAGAACATCTCCCACTTGCCGGTTAACTCTCTCTGTCAAACCATCCGTTTGAGGGTGGTTAGCAGTGCTGAATGCCAATTTAGTTCCTAGCTGAGAGAATACTTCTTTGAAAAAAGCTGCAGTGAATCGTGGATCGCGATCGGAAACAATGGTCGAGCTCAGCCCTTGCAGACGAAACACGTTTTGAATGTACAGTTGAGCGCTGCCCTTAGCATCAATCTTCGAGTTTGTTGGAACAAGATGTACGCACTTCGTAAGTCGGTCCACAAAGGTGTAAATTGCGTCGAAGCCACGAGAAGTAAGGGGCAATCCAACAATAAAATCCATTGAGATATCCTGCCAAGGACTATTAGGTATTGGAAGTGACTGGAGAAGCCCTGTTCGTGGCTGACCTCCCTTCGTTCGCTGGCAGAGATCACAGGTTTTGACAAATCTCTTGATATCGAGACCCATTCGGGGCCAGTAGAAAAAACGTGCTAGGCGCAAGTACGTTCGATCACGACCCGGGTGGCCAGCCGTTGCACACTCATGGTGTTCTTGAATGAGCTTTAACCGGACACCGCACTGTGGTATGCACAACCGGTCATTGGGGGATGCCTTGAGGTACAAGCGATCATTGGATTCGCCCCAATAATAGCGATCATGCAAATTACCTCGGAGAGAATGCTTCAATCTTTCTATGATGGGAGTTAGCTCTTTGTCTCTCTGGTAGGCATCTGATATTATATTGGACACGTCATCATTCATTGCTAAAGCATACTCAATAGCATTCAAACGTGGTACTGCATTCTCCACGAGGTTACTCTCATGGAGATCTGGGCGACGCGAAAGGGGATCTGCAGGGTTCTCTCTGCCGGGTCTGTGACGGACTGTGTAGTCATAGTCAGCTAGGAATTCAACCCATTGCGCCTCTCTCTTTGTAATGCTTGGTTTTGTTTTCAGATAAACTACCGCCATGTTGTCTGTAATGACCTCAAAGTGTTGAAAGAGGCCGGTAGATGCGCCAGGTCTTTAGCTTAAACACTACGGCCAATGTTTCTCTTTCTGTAGCTGTAGAATTCTGTTCAGCAGCAGACAATTTTCGGCTAGCATAAGCCACTGGATGCCAGGCATCTTCCTCTAGTTCTTGGAGAAGAACACATCCCAAGGCGAAATCGCTTGCATCTGTTACCACTCTGAATGGTCGGTTCACATCAGCCAGCCGCAATAGGGGCGCATTCAACAAGGCATGCTTTAGCGATTCAAAGGCATGTTGCCGAGAGCTGTTCCACTCGAATCGTCCATGTTTTCCCGTTATCTCCTCCAAGTTCTTAGAGAGCGATGAGTATTGATCTATGAATCGCCTAAAATAATTCGTAAATCCAAGAAATTGCCTCACCTCTGTGACGGAAGTCGGAGCGGGCCAGACCTTTACTGCGGCAATCTTGTTTGGGTCAGGGGCGATGTGCAGTCCATCGATGCAATGTCCCAGGAACCGCACACTCTCCACGCCAAATTCACATTTTGACCGTTTGCAAAATAACTGGTTGTCCCGGAGCACGCTCAATACCGACCGGACATGCTGCATATGCTCCGACCACGTTTTGCTGAAGATGAGTATGTCATCTAGGAACACGACTACGAACTCCCTCAGATATGGTTGAAGAATCGTATTCATCATGGATTGAAATGTTGCCGGTGCATTGGTGAGACCAAATCCCATGACCCTAAATTGGTAATGCCCAAAGGGAATGTTAATCGCGGTTTTGGGCACGTCCTCAGCTTGAATGCGAATCTGATTATACCCTGATCGGAGGTCTAGTTTCGTGAAGTACCCAGTGCCCTGTACGGTATCGAATAAATCATCCACATTGGGCAAGCACGCCTTGTTCTTTAACAGTTATCTTGTTTAGCTCCCTCCAATCACAGACCATGCGTAACGAACCATCAGCTTTCTTGACAAAAAACACCGGTGCACCAAAGGGGGACTTGCTTGGTTCTACGAAACCCTTTTTCAAGAGTTCTGTGAGCTGTTTCTTCAATTATTATTATTATTATTATAGACAACACCTCATGGCATGAGAAGAAAATCAGCCAGTACGGGAGATGTGGGTGTTAACCAACCATGGTGAATAAAAGAAGAAAAGTAATGGTCAAGACGGAGAAGCATGGGAGGGACAGGTGATGGTGAATCTAGTGAGCAGATTTAAATGCGTCCAGGGTACTGGCATTGCGCGTAGTAGCGGGCAGCGCAAGCCAAGCAGAGTAAGCAACAAAGAGTGGAGAGCGTACAAGGGAGGACGTTTTAGCCAAGGGGAGGGCAACAGAGCATCTTGTCTGGGAGCCATCTGTGATTCGGAACCAGTTATACACGTTAAGATGAGGAGGATGTAGAGCTAGTTTAAATTTGTGAGCAAAAGTGCAAATTAATTTTTGACGGTGGGTCGACAGTGGGCAAGCATTTGCAAGGACATACAGGGAAGCAGAAGGGTAGAGAGGGGGTAGACTAAACAGGATACGAAGAAGTTTTCTATGGTGGATTTCGAGATGCTCAGCGAGAACCGAATTCCTCCATTTCTGGCCTGGGCAGGCGATAGGCAGGTCGCGATGGGGGTGATGAGCCTTCCTCCAGGCGGATTTCGTGGTCTACAGACCTCTTTGGTGGGAGTCTAGCTGGCAGATCATCCGGGAAAAGATCGTTATAGCCACGGAACATGGCCTTGAGATCTGGGTGCTCGTTCTGAGTGGATTTGTCGGGAGGTTCCTTGCCAATGCCGTCTTCTACGCTGACCCACGCCAGAACACCTTCGTCTCCACTCCTAAGAGCATGCCTAGCCTGACGACCAGATATGAACATCGCCTCCACAGGAGCGGTCGGTTCGCTTTGACTGGGTGACGCACAAGGCAAACCATTCGAGTTCAACCTGACTTCATTCGTCCGGAAGTTTATGTCTGGATTGTTACGCGTTAACCAAGGTTTCCCCAATATAGCGTCATAGCGATGAAGGGGGAACACCGTGAAGGTTTGGTTATCGCTGAAGTCGCCTACGATAACCTTCAATTCATGGGTCGTCTCCATGGGAAACGAGCTTGATGCTCCATCAGCCAGCGTGACATTCAGGTTTTCCGAGCCAATTTCGGTTGGCAGGTTAACTCTCCTGGCAAACTGTTCGGCAATGAAATCATGGGTCGAGCCCGAATCTATTAACATAAGCGCGCGACGACCGTTGATTTTGCCTTCTACACGCAGGAGCCCATGTTCCGTTTCCACATTGACGCTGGTAACCTGGGCCTCAATAGTTGGTGTAACATCTCGCTTGAAATTGGCTTCGGAGCATTCAGCATCATCGTCAACATCCTCCACAGCGAGGCTACTGAATCGGTTACGGGTAGAGACGGAGCACACACTATACGCAGGTGATGCCTTTTCTTGATGCGTCAGTAATCGCATCGGCCTTACTGACGTCCACCGTTTGGGTGATCTCGATGCTGCGGGCAATTCTGGGCCATATGGCCTGGTCGACGACATGCGAAGCAGCCCCCCTGGGCTCGTAATGTTTCACGTTCCTCAGGGCTTAGTTTTGTTAGCTTTCTGCTACCTGATGGTGGTGCGAATCCCGGCGCGGTCGCCAGTGGTGGTCTGCGCTGAAATCGGCTGTCTGAGGCGACTGCTAGCGCTGCCTGAACGGCGGCTGACAGTGTAGTGGGGTGTTCCTTCACTACCAAGGTCCGCATGTTACCGTGCAGGCCGTTGACAAATAGCAAGGCTCTGGAGAGTTCGTCAAGTTCCGGCACCTGTAAACTTAGCCGAGAAAACTCCGTTACGTACGATTCAATTGACCCACGTTGTTGGATAGAGAACATATCCAACCGCACTCTTTCCCCGTCATAGTGAGGGCCATACACTCGCGCTAGGGCGCTTTTCAAAGAATGCCAATCCGAAAATTGTTCACCTGCTTCCATGGAAGAAATTAGCCAAAGACGCGCATTCCCAGCGAGGTAGCTAGCCGCAAAGTTAACTTGGCTCTCCGGGTCACCTTGAGGTGAGCACTTCAAGGCTAACTCGACCGTAAATACCCACTCTTTGAACTCGGAAGGGTTGCCATGGAAAACATTCGGTTCTCTGGTAACGCGTTTGACGCTCGGGCTTGTCTGGGAGAGAGAACGCGATCGACACGGGGCTAGATCCGGAGGACTTGAGCTTGATGTAGCAGGTAATTGATGTCGTCCAACTGTAGCAGCCACGTTGTCCCGAGCGCGGCGGATCTCACGGAAAGCGGCGTATAGCAGAGCAGTAGCGGCCAGGAGCACAAGGCACGTCAAAGGGCAAACGATGATCTCAACCATCCTCAAGCTACCAGTGTAACAGTATAGACTTGATTGATTGGAGAATTCCCCGAATGATATTCAAACCAGAGGTTATAAAGCAAAAGAAAGGCGAGAACCGCAGGAGTGAAAATAGTAGGAACACAAGGTGTTACCATAAGACAAGCAAGAAGAGTCAAGGTAAAACTATTACAAACTCTGGTCCACAACAGAGTTGCCCCATCGTCTCAGATTGTCGGGCGAAGGCAGAGTATTAAGTATCGCGTTCATTTGGAACGAGAATTATCGTCCTTCCGTAGCCCTCGTATAAGAGTTTCCGCCATGTCATGTCCTCGAACATTGTGTCCGTCCATTTGGTCCAGGCCCCTTGCATTTGTAGGCCTTTTAGGTGCCGTAGCTGCTCCTGGCAGTCACCTTCTCTGATTGTATTGAGGATTTGTTTCCTAGGTTTTACCACGGGTGCTTTTGGTGTCACGAAACCCAGTCCGGCTCTGGAGGGAAATGCTCACCATCAAATGGTGGATAAAAACCGTTTCGACTGCTTTTTAGACAGTAACGGGTAAAGAAAAAAGGAAAAAGAAACTCATCATGATAATGCAATTCGAAGAGATAGGCCCCCAGTACAGTTGGGGTGTGGTTGTGTCCGTATGGTATGGTGTGTCATGTACAGGTAGTTGCGTTGTGATGTATGGTAATTTGTAGGGCGAATGTCGAGAAGGCTATGAAAATAACGATTCGACAAGAACAAGTGACTACGAGAGGTTGGCAAGGTTGGCGATCGTCCACCCCCGGCCCTTTAGAGGCCGGAATGGCGAGTTCAAATCTTGATTTTAAGGACGTCCAACTATCCTCGCTGGGTGGCCGATCGCCCACCAAGTGCTCTACAACCGGTTCACCAAACAGTTTTAATACAACGGCCAGTCGCGCCATGTTCGCTCCCTTCGCCTTAGCCATAGGACATAGCTTGAGTTTAGCGCTGCTTGGCGACAATTCCTCCGCAAAAGCCTGCGCTGTTCCTTAGTGCAGCGCAAGGATCTCGCGAAGGAATCCAAGCTGGTGGATATGGCGCCTCTCGCTCCCACCTCTGCTGTGTGACTTTCCGTATCCCAGCCATTCCTTACACACGCGCTATGAAGGTGACGATAGCGTTCGATTTTGATTTCGCGCGATTGTGCAAAGCGATCTTCACTACATACCGTGAGTTCCAGCCACAGAACTCTTCTCAATTCTTTGGAGAAGAGCACTATGTCTGGACGACAGGTTGTAGGTGCTATGAAGTGGGGGAAAACAAGTTTCTCATCCTTCATGTCCACCAGGACCTGCCAGTCTGCTGAGCTAGTTACGAATTGGTCATTTAGCCGTTTGCGTTGGGAGGGGGGCTGTTTGGGGAGATTCTCTCCTGCCTTGCAGAAAGTTATGTAATCAATTCTCTTCTGTTTACTCTGCGTTTCTGCTGATGCCGTGGCCTTTTGATAAGTTTGGATGGTTTCGTTTACTAGTTTTACTATGCATTTCAGTACGTTGTCGTGGCGCCAGGTATATCTGCCCTGGTGGAGGGCTGTTGGACATGCTGATAATATGTGACGGAGCGTAGCTTGCCTGTTGCATAGAGGGCATTGTTGTTCGACCACAGAGTTACCCCACCTCCTCAGATTGTCAACTGTTGGTAGTGTGTTTAATACACAGTTTAGTTGAAAGGAGAAAGTCCTCCCGTAGCCTTCGTACAACAGTTTTTTCCAAGTGAGATCTTCAAACATCGTGTCTCTCCACTTTAACCAGCTGCCTTGCATTTGCAGGCTTTTGAGGTGGGATAGCTGGTCTTGGCAGTCACCTTCATGAATGGTATTGAGTATTTGTTTTCTAGGTTTGATTTTCTCTTGTTTGTCATGCCTAAAGCCGAGTCCTGCCCTGCCTTGCTGGAGGTTAGTTGGACTAGCTTCAGAGATCGCTGCCTCGGCACATTCCATTTCTTTTATTGCGGAGTATTGTCTTGTGAGCATATACTGTTGTTTGCTGTGATGTTGGTACAGGTTTGCCATGTTCTTGTCGCTGCTGTTCTTGATGATATTCCATCTAATGACCTGTCGTTGCTTCCATAGCGTAGGGATGTACGTTTTGTTGTTGATTTTTATTTTGCTTCGCAAGGCCAAACGGGCAATGGTGCCCAATTCTATGGAAGCGAATTTCAAAAGGGAGAGAGCTACGGGAAGAGAGAGAGAGAGAGAGAGAGAGAGAGAGAGAGAGAGAGAGAGAAAGAGAGAGAGAGAAAGAGAGAGAGAGGGGGGGGGAGGGAGATGATAAGCAATTTTGCAGCGTCAACAGAGCGATTTTGCAGTGTCAACAGAGGGAACACAAAGAGTTCATAAGCGCACAAGCACGCAGATAAGAGTAAATGACGTGGTGTGTGGACGGGAAAAGTCAGACACAGCATTCATTGCAAGGTGTAGGGGATGGAGGCAAGCTTAAATTGCTGGGCAGCCTTGATCTCCCTTACACTCCTTGGGAGAGCGTTCCAGGCCAAGGCTGCCTGAAAGGCCAGGCGAGATCTGCCGGCTTCTGACTGTGCCGAGGGGACAGTGAGGCCCCTGGAAACCTGGTGCCGGGTGGTGCTGCCAGCTGACGTTAAACGTAGGCCGAAGCGCTCCCGAGCGCCGATGAAGAGTATTGCTGGTGCTGCGGGTCTGGGCAAGCCTGCCCATTTCTTTAAGAATGGAAGGCAAATTCTGTGTAGGAGTTTGGCGAAACTGTGGCTGAGATCAAGTATCTCGAGCTGCCATGCTATTTTGGGGATGATTTGATGCTGGTAGAGCCACAACTTCTGGTGTCCGTACAGTCTGGTCTCGGCAACTGTCTTTAGTAGGCATCTTGTGGAGTTTATGAGGTCTTCGCGTTGCGTTATCTCACCTACTGTATCTGTTAGCATCCTGCCTAGAAACTTGAATTGTTGGCCGTTTAGAGCTGGTATTGGAGTTTCCGATATTCTGAGTGCGGGGTCAAAGCAGGTGTATTTGTTGTTGGTCAATTTGGCTGCGTACGACCTGCATTTGTGAGGGGCCGCCTGCATTTTTGACCAGGCAAGGAAACTATCAACCAGATCTAACTTCTTCTGCGCACCATGAGTTCGATTGCTGAAGACTGCTAAATCGTCGGCGAATCCAGTGTTCGAAGCAGTGACAGTTGTGTCACGGAAACTGTACGAAAGGGCTTGGATCGGTTTGGTCTGAAGAGAATCAAGTAGAATTTGGAAACAGATGTTGAAGAGAATAGGGGAAAGTGGGCAACCTTGAAATACGCCGATGCTGTACCGGAAGGTCTGAGTGAGTGGTCTTTTAATGAATGCTGTCAGACGCTCATAGTAAGAGTAAACAAGGTTCCTGATTTTCAGCGGGATGTGGTAGCGTTGCAGTGCCCTCTGGATCAGATTGTGTTTTACTGAGCCAAAGGCGTTCTTTAAATCGATCCATACCATGGCAATCGAACGCTTGTGGCGTTTGGCGTCTTTCATGGCCTCGTGACAAAGAGTGGCGTGTTCAATACAACCGGACATACCCGGCAAGAAGCCTTTCTGGGTCATGCCGTCAAAATACCCATTCGTCAGCATGTGGCGAGTCAGAACTTTTGACAACATGGCGAAGAAAATCTTGCCGTCACAGTTGGATAGGGCAATTGGGCGAAATTTCGCCGGGTCAGAGTCATTGTCACTTTTTGCGAGAAGCGCTACTGAGGCGCACTGCCAAGACAGCGGAATGAAGAAGAAGAAGAAGAAGAAAAAGAAGAAGAAGAAGAAGAAGAAGAAGAAGAAGAAGAAGAAGAAGAAGAAGAAGAAGAAGAAGAAGAAGAAGAAGAAGAAGAAGAAGAAGAAGAAGAAGAAGAAGACAGGGAGCTTCAACTGTACCTCCCAACCACCTCACTCTGGCTGCGTCACCATCACCCTCATACGCCCTAGCGATGCGCTTGTTCATCTCCTTGAGCTTTTCTTCAACCTCGGTGCGGAGCGCATCCTCTTGCCGTCTGGCACTGCGCTCCTCACGCTCCTCGCACTGTCGGAGCCTCTGCTCCACGTATTCCACCAGCTTATCGCCTTCCAATCCATACCGAATTCCGTTGGCGATAAAGTTGGCTTCCAAATCCCATAGTTCCTGTGCCATGCTCGCTTCGTATCCTGGCGTGGTCGCCAAATGTTATGAACCCTCTGATCCTCTATAAGTGTCAGGAACGAACGACCGCACGGCACGAGGACAAATATTGAATCTTAACGGTATATTTCACTCCGATCGAATAATAATAATAATAATAAGTTATAACTAACACTTAGATGACCGGTGCACCAGCTATTTATAGCATGCAAAAGACAGCGTATATCAGAAAAGCATTCAAGTACACATAACATATAGGCGACGAGGAGACAATAACTTTATTGGCGATAAATAGTATAAGCGAAGCGGACATTACGAAATGATCAATGAAAATACATGTATGTTAAAATTGATGTTCCTAATCGATTTTCTTGAGACTATCATCAGGGGAAAATCGTCTCACAATAGAAGCTATGCGAAGAAACAAACTACTTATACGTCTATAGGATAGTGGGAAGTATACAAGGTGAGGTGTGAAAAATAAACTAAAATGGGAGAGAAGACGAAAGAAAGAAAGAAGAAGTTGAGCACCTGAAAGCACGCGTCAAACAACATGTGCCACTGTACCTATTGTCAGATGCAGTCAGAGCCCAGCGACCCGGACGAGGCCGTCCCCGCAAACAGTTGCCTGTTGCACAATTATCTCAGAACCACACTATTCCAGTACCAGTTGAACCCTATACAAGTACACAGGTACGTGAGACTGCAGGAAATGTGCAACGTAAGGGGATGGGAGGAGAGAAGGCCAGCGGAGAGTCAAACTCAGAAGTGGGAGGAGAGAGTAGCTGAAGTACTCGTTTACTGTGCGAATTCAAATAAACCAAACAAACAGCAAAACTAGTCCACAACTCACGAGAATAAAGAGGACTGGAGTACAGAATTGAACTTCTGAAGTACACAGCTGACGAGAATAAAGACAGGAGCACAGAAATGAACGGGAGGCAGTCTACGAAGTGGTGGTACCATCGGTGCATGCACCACGGTACATTATCACAATATCGGCTTTGCAAAGTTCGTGGCTACTGAATACCATGGTATGACCAAGTGTGTAGCAGTCTACAACGTGTAGGGAAGTGCTCGTAGATTTCTTGAACTTAAGGTATTAGAAGCTGTTTTCATCCGTAAACACAATCCTAATCTATGCATTCAGAAAGAAAATGTCACAAAACTGAGACTCTTTACCTAGCATTCACACACCTATTCATTCGCATACACCTACACCTCATAGTTCCTCACTCTATCACACTCACCTGCTTCCGCGCCTTCATTTCACTCACCTTTTGTAGTAGCGCACACCGTTGGAAACTCTCACATCTTTTCTTCTTCTTTCTTTCGTCTTCTCTCCCACTTTAGTTTTTTCACACCTCACCTTGAATACTTCCCACTATCCTATAGACGTACATGTATTTAGAAAAGCGATCCTGTCAGCTTTTCTATTATTGTGTTCACATGGCAAGAAAAACGACACCGCTATGCTACGTAAGTTTCTACGTAAGGTGCTCGGTATTTCACTTAGGCTACGTAAGTCTCTACGTAAGGTGCTCGGTATTAGATCTACCAACGGGTGGTAGCCGCGTGCGGTGCACATGCACGGCAGACATTGTGTTGCAGTGCAGTCCGTGTTCGAACGTTCGGATGTGCATGCGCGAGGAACTTCCTTCTTTGGAACTGCTTCTTCTATGAGCTGTTTCGGATATTTCGTCTCCTGGCCTGGCTTATTTCGTTTCGGCGCTGCTGAGACCTCCTTTCGCGGAATATTACTCAATGACAGGTGAGTTGACAAGTTCCCTTTGATTCATTTGCTTGTGTTGACTCTTTCATTTACGAAAAGTGTGCTGATTTTAGGCGGAATGCAATATAATTTAAAAATAATGGAAAAGCTGACAGGAACTCTTTGTTTCCTTCGATTCATTTTGCTTATGCTCACCCTTTCATTTACGGAAACGTGTGATGATTTTATTCGGATTTAGATCCATTTTTATCTCTTTGCCCTTGTCTACAGTGTGCGAAGAACCGTGCGGCGAGTTCACCTTCTTGACGGTAAGGCTTATGTTAGATGTGTTGTCGAAATACATGTACTCATATTCATTGTACATTGGTACGTTACAAGTAAGGCACTGGTCAGTGGCATACTATCGTTGGCAGTTCCCAATCTGGAGGGAAAGGTTCAAGGACCCATTGACCGAGTTTGCAAAATAAATTCGCATATCAGGGAAAATCTCCATTGTGGAAAGGATCAGTAATTTGTTTGCTTCATACGAAACAAGCCAATGGGTGCAGTCTCGTCTCGTGAAGATCTTGTACTTGTGTGATTGGATTTGTTTACTTGAGTCTGGGCTGTTTGATTTATTATTTGTGAGTACCGCCGAGATTGCACTGCCCCAAATAAAGTTTCGTGCCGCCAAAGCAAGAATTACGATCTGCAATCTGTTTGTAGTACGTACATGTATTATTATTATTATTATTATTATTAACTTTTATTTTACTAGGGTGTTTCCCACAGACCTATGGTCTTCTTACGGGTACCTGCAAGAATGTGCTGTACATGTATCGTACTTTCTCTGTTGCTGTTTCAGTTGCCGTCATGTTTCTAAAGAAAGGTTCAGACTCATTTGTTTCATACGAGACAAGTCAATGAGTTGGTGTGGCTTAGAATCTTTCGCTGTAGAAGAAATCTATCATTCATACTCACCAAAAGATGTGTAAGATTTTATTATTATGGAGTGCCTTGTTTATCTCTCAGTACCTCCAACCATAGCCTTGCTCCTTTTATCCTCAGGATCAGTGTAGTTGTTGGAACGAGGTGTCGGACTCAGCAATGTATTTGTTTACATTTTAATACATGTTTATTGTTCCTCCTTTGCTGTGTTGTTTTAGAAAATCGTGGACTAACAGTTTGAAGTCATTGAACTACTTCCAAAAGTTGTATCGACATCAACAGGATTACGATTTCAGTGCATTATGATGCTGGATGACCTTATCACGAAAACCCATGATTATAAACCATTATAAACACAGAATCAACAAAAACATCTGCGACACGCACCTGGTTACATTTCTGAAATAAATCTGATCGAGGGTGGGGAAATCTGAAATATCTGAAAGGCAAGAAAATTTTATGACAGAGTCATGAAATTCTGCTACAGGAACATGCACAGAATGACCTCCGTATAAAAAAAAGTATCACCACGGTCCACCACTACGTACTCACATGTTTCATCGTCACGCAGCTCCCCACAAAGTACAAATTGTAGTAAAAGCAATTACGTACTAATACGTATAGTAATATGCAGACACATACAACTAGTAGTCACACAAAGTATCTATAATAAGCACACGTACTAGGAATAGTACGTAAGCAGGCTATCTTTATCCTTTTACGCTTGGTCTGATTACCTGCATACACGACTTACACGGCACGGTCTTCCACGGCATGGTCACTTGCACCAGTAACATTGTACATAATTCCACACTGCCTTTATCATCAACACCAGTTCCTGTTAACGCATAACATCTCAGGCTTTGTAGCAGGGAGTAGCACAGTGCCATTGTACCATTGTGCTACTCCCTGCTTGACACAGACTTGCGTCATAGTGACATTTGCGAATAGCTGCCCCTGCAGTATAAAATTTATTTTATTTTGTGTTTCTCTCTGACGACTATAGCATCTGGATTCGGAATAGCCTTACTATCTTGAGACGGGTCAGCCATACCTGAAACATGTTGTTCATTGTGACTAAAACTTGAGTCAACATTATCTATTCCCCTAGAAACGACGTGAATAACTAAATGTAATACAACTAAATGTAATACAAATTAAATTAGGAAGAAATTTTCACTCTTACAAGCCGCCCACGTAAATACTGGACACACTGAAGGTACCCGTGCGAAGGCCAGCTGCTACTTGATATCCTTCGTAGGATTCATCCTCATCACTCAGCAAAGACTGATGGATTCGTTCCCTACATCGTCAAAACAAACTTCAAAAAGTACTGCTCGAAAACTTCTTGACAGCATTCTGCCACTCTCTTCAAGTCGTTCTATGAATTTTTTTGAAAAATGCTACGAAATGCTACGATAAATGGTACGCGAAGTACGATATTTCGTGACGTTTCCCGGGACACAGCGCGCGAAGTACGATATTTCGTGACGTTTCCCGGGACACAGCGCTCCACAGAAAAGTGACCTGAGGCAAAGCTCGCCCGCCTGAATGTGTGGCCGTGTCACCTCCCGGTATTGTACTACTCCCTGGTAACCATGAGGTACTGAGACGATTCTCTTTAGCAAACCACCCACTCCGCTATAAATGCTCAAATAATCTGTCATCTGCCTGCTCCAACTTGACTGTCCTCTTGACAAGTGAAAATCGCTGGCGTTGTCTGGGCCATAAAACCATTATTGGCATTAGTCCAACGCCTCCCTTGCTCCTCATCTCTGCATCTCGTAACGATAGGTCTGGCACATCGAAATCTAAAACTAAAATACTTGGAGCTCTTATTTGTTCAAGCTATATTTTCAGAGCCAGGAAGTTGCAAATGGCAAGAAACCCAGCTTCTCTTCACCATTGGTATCACGAGCTATGATCATTATCAGTGAGCAACGTTACTAGAGGAAAGTCGCTGGAGTGAACAGAAAGCTTTCCAAGCAGCAACGTTTCTTTCTCAGCAAGAACAAATAAAAATGAAAGAAGCAACACCAAGGATTTGTCTATCCCGGTATAGGTACCCGGGTGTGTGTAGCCTCTGGCATGGCAAGGTTCTGCCACAGATTTCCAGTACAACGGCCACGGACAAGTGTCCCACTGAGATGCGGTCGCTCGCCCGGACCGCTCCGACGCGGACACCTGCGAAGAGCAGCCTGTGACGTTTATTTTTTTATGACAGAAAACTGCAAAAATAGTTGGGCTTGTCCCTTTAGTCCTACCCGTTTCCCCGCAGAAGAACATGCATTATGCCATTTTCTGCAAGAAAAGGCTTGCACATCAATGCGTATAATACGGTATTGATATGTACATAAACCGTTTATGTACTCTTGATATGATGTGAAGGCCATCATTTAGTTTAAATTTACATATTGATATAGTATTTATATAGGGCATTCCATTGATTGGTGACAGAAAAAACAAAAGAAATTATAGCAATAAAAACTGCTTTATGGCAGTTTTCTAAAAAAAAGTTATTGTGTTCTAGTCCATGGACCCCGTCTAAAAAGTAAGAAATTAACGAAATATGATAGCCGAAAATTAAAATTTCACACAAAACCTCACAATAATCACACACAGAATGAAAAGCTACATGTAGAAGACCTTTTCCCCTCGTGATCCTCTTTCCTATGCATGCATGACATGCATGTTGCCAATTGTTGGTGCAGTACAAGTTTAGTGTTGAAAGCAGCATTTCAAGTGTTGTGATTATTGTGAGGTTTTGTGTGAAATTTTAATTTTCGGCTATCACATTTCGTTAATTTCTTACTTTTTAGACGGGGTCCATGGACTAGAACACAATAACTTTTTTTTAGAAAACTGCCATAAAGCAGTTTTTATTGCTATAATAAGTAGTGTAGTATCCCTGCCCGACCAATACGGAAGTAGTACGGAACTAATACGGAGCTTTGCCTGATGTATAGTTAGTGTATCTCCGTATGTAAGCGTACGGCGTCTGCTGCATAAACGCTGCTGCGCATTTCTGTTTAGATGAGATTTTGATAATAACGAGCTATTCAACCTCCAGGTGTGCACCGGAGAGAAAGTCAGTTATTTTGCCGTTTCTTCTTTCACTACACAAAGGCACACAATGAAAACCTTAGCAAATTTATTCCGTTGTCTTCTTTCACTAATAATTATATCTCAGGTGTGTACCTGAAAGAAGTAGAATAAAAGTAATTCTTGTTGATTTCACCGCGCCTACCACTCGGCTACCCATTACATTGGTGGCAGCGGTGTATTTTTTAAATAAAACAACGTGATTCGACCCCAGACCCCCATGGCTCAACCTGCTGCAGCTCCCTGCGACGAATCAAGATGAGAATCATGTTTCTTGCCGTCCTGGGCTTGGCCCTGCTTATTAGCTTGCAGCACAGTCAGGGTGCTAGCGTGGATCACCCTTCCCTCCGCATGGCATCCACTGGAGACTCCGATGGCGATTCCAAGCGACCCGCTACCTACATGTATACTACCGGTGGTGATGGCGAAGCTGATGAGGACGACAACAGGCAGGCTACTGCCCAAGACAAGGAGGGTATTCCCCAAGACCAGCAGCGTTTGATTTTCGCCGGCACACAGTCGGAAGCAGGAGCCCACTCTTCACTTGGTACTTCGCCTCCGTGGTGGGATGCAGATTTTCGTCAACACTCTTCCCGGCTAGACCATCACTCTTTACGTCGCGCAAAGCGATGCTATCGACAATGTGAAGACCATGATTCAAGACGAGGAGGGAGGTTATTTGTCTGACGCCGAGCTAGCCGCTCTGAGTGACCGGCTCAAGGAAGATGAAGATAAAACCTGGCTCGCCCTCCGCCATAGCTCTAGCCGCCGCCGTGGTTACTAACGCTGATTCCAGGTATGGCATTTTCTTTCCAGTCTTCCTTCAGTCTCCCTGTTCTCTTCAGTCTTCCTTTATGCGAGTGTGTGAATCCAGTTTAGTTTGGTAGGCGTCTGATCATGGTGAGCCACGGTTTACCCAGCTAACGTGGGACAATGTGTGTGACAACGCCCCTTATAGTTATAGTGTATTCAGTTCGGTTTTTGAACTGCGATGTTCCTGGCGGGTTGTGCCAGCGTAGTGCAGCAAGAGTGCTGTGGTTTCAGGTCCTATTTGGAGGACAGTACTTTCCCTTTTGACCCCGTGAGATCGTGTGAACCTGGTGTGTTTTTACTTTTATTTTATGATTTGTTATCAGTTAATTTCTTCTGTCTACTCTAAACGTTATCATTTCCGATATAATTTGCCATCTTCCGGTTGACGCTGTTGTTCATAACTCTTCACTAATTTTTGAAAATCATGAGGGCGTGATTATCTGTAGGAAGGGTGTAGTATCCCTGCCCGACCAATACGGAAGTAGTACGGAACTAATACGGAGCTTTGCCTGATGTATTTAGAAAAGCGATCCTGTCAGCTTTTCTATTATTGTGTTCACATGGCAAGAAAAACGACACCGCTATGCTACGTAAGTTTCTACGTAAGGTGCTCGGTATTTCACTTAGGCTACGTAAGTCTCTACGTAAGGTGCTCGGTATTAGCTATATTAGATCTACCAACGGGTGGTAGCCGCGTGCTGTGCACGTGTACGGCAGCCATTGTGAATGTGTTGCATGCAGTGCAGTGCAGTCCGTGTTCGGATGTGCATGCGCGAGGAACTTCCTCCTTTGGAACTGCTTCTTGTATGAGCTGTTTCGGTTATTTCGTCTCCTGGCCTGGCTCATTTCTGGCTTATTTCGTTTCTGCGCTACTGAGACCTCCTTTCGCGGAATATTACTCAATGACAGGTGAGTTGACCAGTTCCCTTTGATTCATTTGCTTGTGTTGACTCTTTCATTTACGAAAAGTGTGCTCATTTTGGGCGGAATGCAATAAATAATGGAACAGCTGACAGGATCTCTTTTCTAAATTTAGCTTTTCCGCTGCCGAGGCCTCCTTTTACGGAATACTCGATGACAGGTGATCCCTGAGTTGAAACCGGTCACCTTCGATTCATTTGCTTATGGTCACCCTTTCATTTACGGAAACGTTTGCTGATTTTATTCGGATTTAGATCCATTTTTATCTCTTTGTCCTTGTCTACAGTGTGCGAAGAACGCGAGTTCACCTTCTTGACGGTAAGGCTTATGTTAGATGTGTTGTCGAAATACTCATATTCATTGTTCATTGGTACGTTACAAGTAAGGCACTGGTTAATGGCATACTATCGTTGGCAGTTCCCAATCTGGAGGGAAAGGTTCAAGGACCCATTGACCGAGTTTGCAAAATAAATTCGCATATCAGGGAAAATCTCCATTGTGGAGAGGTTCAGTAAACTTGTTTGCTTCATACGAAACAAGTCAAAGGGTGCAGTCTCGTCTCCTCAAGATCTCGTACTTGTATGATTGGATTTGTTTACTCGAGTCTGGGCTGTTTGGTTTATTATTTTGTGAGTTCCGCCGAGATTGCACTGCCCCAAATAAAGTTTCCGCCAAAGCAAGAATTACGATCTGCAAACTGTTTGTAGTACCTGCAAGAATCTGGTTTACATGTATCGTTCTTTCTCTGTTGCTGTTTCAGTTGCCGTCATGTTGCTAAAGAAACGTTCAGTAGAGAGGTTCTGCAAAACGAAAATTCGAACGAAGTTTCGCGACAGTCCTTGCGAAAGTGTGTACGAATTTTTGCACGAACTTTGCGTTCTGCACATTTTCGTAGTTTGCGCGGGCCAAGTGTCCGTACGCCATGACCCGATATTACGAAAGTGTGTACGACTGTTAATTTCGCGTTCCCTGCAAGTTTCGCGTCCAAAGTTGCGAAAGCTCGCGCGAAGTTTCGCACTTCATGACGTGGAACGAAAGTTTGTACGCATTTTCGTTTTGCAGAACCTCTCTTGTGACTCATTTGTTTTATACGAGACGAGTCAATGAGTTGGTGTGGCTTAGAATCTTTCGCTGTAGAAGAAATCTATTCGTATGTCTATTGGAGAAATAATTGTATTCACTGGGTATAAAATAGGTTAAGACAACCTCACAGAATAAATACCATCGGTCCCTTGGTGTTCGTGCTAAAGAGGTTCGACTGGATATCATTCAAACTCACCAAAAGATGTGTACGATTTTATTATTATGGAGTGCCTTGTTTATTTCTCAGTACCTCCAACCATAGCCTTGACCCTTTTATCCTCAGGATCAGTGTAGTTGTTGGAACGAGGTGTCCGACTCGACAATGTATTTGTTTACATTTTAATACATGTTTATTGTTCCTCCTTTGCTGTGTTGTTTTAGAAAATCGTGGACTAACAGTTTGCAGTCATTGAACTACCTCCAAAAGTTGTATCGGCATCA
This sequence comes from Sycon ciliatum, assembly GCF_964019385.1. Taxonomy (NCBI): domain Eukaryota; kingdom Metazoa; phylum Porifera; class Calcarea; order Leucosolenida; family Sycettidae; genus Sycon; species Sycon ciliatum. The sequence goes on from NC_088647.1 coordinate 8,150,619, forward strand.
ACAGGGTTACGATTTCAGTGCAATAATGCAGGATGACCTTATCACGATAACCCATGATTATAAACCATTATAAACACAGAATCAACGAAAACATCTTCGACACGCACCTGGTTACATTTCTCAAATAAATCTGAAATATCTGAAAAGCAAGACAATTTTATGACAGAGTCATGAAATTCTGCTACAGCAACATGCACAGAATGACCTCCGTATAAAATATCACCACGGTCCACCACTACTCACATGTTTCCCCGCAGAAGAACATGCTAGTGCCATCAATGCGTATAATACGGTATTGATATGATGTGAAGGCCATCATTTACATATTAATATAGGGCATTCCATTGATTGGTGACAGAAAAAACAAAAGAAATTATAGCAATAAAAACTGCTTTATGGCAGTTTTCTAAAAAAGGTTATTGTGTTCTAGTCCCATGGACCCCGTCTAAAAAGTAAGAAATTAACGAAATGTGATAGCTGAAAATTAAAATTTCACACAAAACCTCACAATAATTACACACAGAATGAAAAGCTACATGAAGAAGACCTTTTCCCCATCGTGATCCTCTTTCCTATGCATGCATGTTGCCAATTGTTGGTGCAGTACAAGTCTGGTGTTGAAAGCAGCATTTCAAGTGTTGTGATTATTGTGAGGTTTTGTGTGAAATTTTAATTTTCAGCTATCACATTTCGTTAATTTCTTACTTTTTAGACGGGGTCCATGGGACTAGAACACAATAACCTTTTTTAGAAAACTGCCATAAAGCAGTTTTTATTGCTATAATAGTTAGTGTATCTCCGTATGTAAGCGTACGGCGTCTGCTGCATAAAAGCTGCTGCGCATTTCTGTTTAGATGAGATTTTGATAATAACGAGCTATTCAACCTCCAGGTGTGCACCGGAGAGAAAGTCAGTTATTTTGCCGTTTCTTCTTTCACTAATAATTATATCTCAGGTGTGTACCTGAAAGAAGTAGAATAAAAGTAATTCTTGTTGATTTCACCGCGCCTACCACTCGGCTACCGTTACAGTAGTTTGTTTCTCCGCCTAGCTTCTACCAGTATTGTGAGACGATTTTTCCCTGATGATAGTCTCAAGAAAATCGATTAGGAACATCAATTTTACCTACATGTATTCTCATTGATCATTTCGTAATGTCCGCATCGCTTATTCCGGTATTATTAATACACACAATAACATGACATGACAGCGTATAGAGTATATCGCACAAACCGCATAATTATAATTGTATACCATGCAGTAAACATCAGCGGTACGGCGGACTCGAGATACAACAGTGCAACGAATACAATGCCATCAGCGAGAAGGCCTTTCACACTTGAGGACTTGTGCTTTGTGACAGTGAGAGACGACCTCAGATCGAGATCCCTACCATTTGCAGAAATCCTGAAAACACGTGGTAAGAAGTTATTTTGCCGCTCTACATCCTCTGCTTGCGCTGTCTTCTTCTCCTGAGGTTGCGTGGAGACAAATGGTTGGCCACAATAATCTTTTCTGATAGCACTTGGCTGTAGGCCTTGCATTACAATCGTCCACGACGAACTGCATTCCACGTACCGTCGTTCATCAAGAGTTTGCGGACGATATCGTTCTCGAGGCCTCTGGGAGTCAAGCTGTGGTGTGCACCTCTCTAAGCACCGCCATCACCAATCTGTCAACTTGGCTTGAGGACCGTGGCCTTATTAAGCTGAACCAGACGAAGACTCAGGTCTTGCATATAACACCTCGTGGTGGGCAGCAGAATGCAGAACCGCTCCAGATCCGTTGCGACGGGAAACTGCTAACAATTGTGTCACAGGCTCGCTACCTTGGTGTTATTGTTGATAATGACCTCTCCTGGGATGGCCACGTCGACCACACCATTCGCCAAGTTCGACGCTCCATTGGTGCGCTATGGCGCTCACGTCAAAGCTTGACAGTCTCCTCGAAGAAGCTATTTTATCATGCAATGATCATGTCCAGACTAACATACGCATCCAATGCAATCTATCCGTCTCTGATGGCCAGAAACATGGACGCCCTCACTCGAATGACGAAAGCTGCAATCCGTGCCTTCTTTGGCTTTCCACCGTGGACTTCCACTGCAGGGCTCTGCGAGAGACTCTGTCTTCCTACCCTCGAGGACGCCCTGGCAGCGAAAATCCCAATATTCGTTCGCCGCTGCATTCATGGCCGTTCAAGTGTCCTGTTTAGGAATTACTACGCCAGAACACAGAGTGATCGCACCCGTGGAGCTGACCAAAACCTATTGCAGGTAGATCTACCCTTCTGGCCCGGTCCTTCTGGTCGAGGTACGATCCAGTTCATTGGTGCCATTCTCTGGAACAAGACACCGCCCATGATGCGCTGTGAACCTTGTCACGCTCATTTCTGTGCTCTCTCGAAAGCGTCCAAGTATTCAAAATAGGTCACTTTTTTATCTGGTCACCAATGGTCAATCCTTCGGTCAGTTACGTTTTCGGTTTTCAACAGGGTTCTTTTTCCCGCAGATCTATTTGTAACCTATTCAGTTACTGACCTTCGGTGACTTCTTTCACTTGTGATTTTTTTCTCCTCCCCTCCCCATTACTATTATTATTATTATTATTAAATTTGTCATGTCGCTCGCATGTATAAAAGAAGGCGCCATCGCCTGTTTGTGTTGCGACTTTAAATAAAACTCAACAACAACAACAACAACAACAACAACAACAACTGTACGTGCTTCACCAGGAAAGTAAGACACGCGCTGCTGAGCACTCAAATCGACTTCGTCCTGCGTCCATGAGAAATTCTAGTTCTTTTCGAGCCTGTCCATATGTGTACAGCACAGTTTAATATACAGGTGAAATCCTGATAATTCGAACCTCAAAATGCCAGGGAAAAATTTCTAATTATCCGGACATTCTAATTATCCAAACATGAACCCACAACACAATAATTATGTATGTCAAAATGCTCTCACGGTCACGCAGATTTGCGCTATAGACCTAAGACACAAATTTTACGGACACTGAACTGACCGGCACGGCCTGCTCGTGCAAACTGAACTGACCGGCACGGCCTGCTCGTGCAAACTGAACTGACCGGCACGGCCTGCTCGTGCAAACTGAACTGACCGGCACGGCCTGCTCGTGCAAACTGAACTGACCGGCACGGCCTGCTCGTGCAAACTGAACTGACCGGCACGGCCTGCTCGTGCAAACTGAACTGACCGGCACGGCCTGCTCGTGCAAACTGAACTGACCGGCACGGCCTGCTCGTGCAAACTGAACTGACCGGCACGGCCTGCTCGTGCAAACTGAACTGACCGGCACGGCCTGCTCGTGCAAACTGAACTGACCGGCACGGCCTGCTCGTGCAAACTGAACTGACCGGCACGGCCTGCTCGTGCAAACTGAACTGACCGGCACGGCCTGCTCGTGCAAACTGAACTGACCGGCACGGCCTGCTCGTGCAAACTGAACTGACCGGCACGGCCTGCTCGTGCAAACTGAACTGACCGGCACGGCCTGCTCGTGCAAACTGAACTGACCGGCACGGCCTGCTCGTGCAAACTGAACTGACCGGCACGGCCTGCTCGTGCAAACTGAACTGACCGGCACGGCCTGCTCGTGCAAACTGAACTGACCGGCACGGCCTGCTCGTGCAAACTGAACTGACCGGCACGGCCTGCTCGTGCAAACTGAACTAACCAGTACAGTGAACAGCTGTACAGTGAACTTGGAATTACACTTTGCTAACTCCGAATTATCACCAATTTATCAGCACAAATCCCACACATTTTCTATGCAAGTCACTTAGTGGAATCTGTGGGACTCCCAATTTACCGGACATGTCCAGTTCGAGGTTCGAATTATCAGAATTTTTTATGTGGGAATCGTATTGATAGAAATCGGTCCTGGAAAAACTTCTAATTAAGCGGTATGTTCGAATTAAGCCATATTCGAATTATCAGGATTCCTGTATAATTATTTTTTCAAGCATTTCACTCTGAAAACACACCTCTCTGTAGATAAACCTTGTTATACATACGAGTTCACTGTTTCCGAACACAGTGTCCATGGTGTCCTCCACCTGGTTTCATGCTGTCATACTAACAACATGTACACACCAGTATGATTACGAACAGACCAGTACATGTACTCATGATACTAGTAGTGCATCATTGATGCCAACGCACCCAGTTACTCCCATTCATCCTGGGAAGCTACTTCCAACCGCGCTGCTAACGCGAAGAAAAAGAAGTATCGTCAGGCCTCCGAGGACCTCCGTGGGTCGTTCACACCACTGGTTTGTTCCACGGATGGGGTGCTACATCGCGAATACGCCAGCTATCAGAAGCGACTTGCTGGTCGCCTCGCCCTCAAGTGGGACAAGCCATTTTCTATCATCATGGCTTGGGTGCGAGTTCGCAGCCAATTTGCTGTGATCCATGCAGTCGACCTCCGGCTACGCGGGTCTAGAAGGCGCCTGACAGGCCTGTCGACGCAGGATGGTGCTGGGGTAGGCATCGGCCATTGAAAACTGAATTCCGTCCGTTTTACGTGGAATTTCTTGGAGTTTCCCAATGTATTGTACTTGAATAAAATTCTATTTTAACTTTCATGGTATCTCAATTATTTTTGTCACGTCTACATGACTTTATTTTGCCCGTAAAAGAGGCCGTTACCCCGTAAAAAAAAAAAAAAATGATACTAGTACCTGGAAGTCAGCCCGCAGAGGACATCGCGAGCTGCAAAAGTGCTGGACAGCCAGAAAAGGACACCAACGCGAAAACCAGTACCAACATGCGAGAGTGTTAGAAATTTTTTTAACAGCAAATATCGTGTCGTTCCCGAAGGATGGTGAAGCAAGAAGCAAGGATGGTGAAGCAAGGAAAAAAATTGTAACATGGAATTTGGACAAACGACGAGGAGACAATAATTTGATAACCGCAATCAATAAGACAAGCTGAATTATGCAATGAATATAACTAAATGCGCACTCATATCACAACCATGGGGACGAATCATGTATTCCAGAACGTTTTCTTGTCACAATTATCAATGGAATTCGTGACTAAAGAGAATGATGAAACTACAATAGGATTTATACACTTGGAGTGGAACAGCGAGGATACAAGCATAGTAAGAAAAATAGCACAAACCTAGGAACAATTTGCACAGGTAATAAACTATAGGTGAGGTGAGAAATGATAGGAAATTCAGCAAGTGCAGTGTGACAATGGACATGCATTTGCAAGTGTGTGTGAGTGCGAATTTACTGGAATAGCGTAAGTGCGGTGACATTTTCTTTTTGTTTACAAAGATTTGGATCACGAATGCGAATGTAGACTGCTTCTAGAACTTTCAACTGCTTGAAACTACTTGCAGAACGAACAACACTGAACCAAGAATCATCATAACTTTCACGACACACGGGGTTAGACAACAAATGCAATTTAATTGCCGATGTATTCTTCTTCTTCTCACCGCCTCTGCCTTCACTTGGTTTCTGACCGCCACCGTCCTTCACACCATCTGCACCATCATCGTCATCATCGTCATCGTCCTCTTCATCATCGCTGCCACCTTCACCTGTCGTCGGCTCTCCCAGCAACTGACCACCGAGTTCATCATCGTCACTGCACACGTCGCTTCCACACTCCTCCTCCAGCTGCCCTCGCGTTCTCTTCCTGACCGGTCTTCCCTTGCCATTGCAAAACACCTGACAGTCGTTAACTCTTCCGATGGCATCATCCATATCCGGAGAGTTTCGTTGCATCTTTCCAGTCACCTCTGCAAACCGAGCTGCCGCCAGCCGTTTGCTCCTTCTCAGCTTTGGTGAGTTGCGGTTGTCTGCGTCCGGCGTACCGGTACTCGCTGATAATGAAGATAAGACACAGTGTTCGTCTTTGTTTACATTAATGTTTGTTCCCAATTTCTGCGTGCTGTGTTGGTTTTTCCGAGACACCGTTTGTGGAGCAGAAGCCTCTGCCGGAACGGACAGTGGAGTCGGGTGCTTACGTGGTCGGCCACGCTTTGGTCGGGAGGACCTAGCCGCCTGTGACAATAGTGAGAGCGGCACGTGTTGTTTGATACGTTCGGACAGATGTTGAAGGGTCCTACCAACATACCGACTACCACATTGTCGGCATTCAAAGTAGTAAATGAGGTGACTCAATTGTAGGGTTGGTAGGACATCCTTCAACATCGTGAACGAACGGGATCGTAGTGAACACGGTAACCACATTGGTGGCAAAGTAGGTTTTCTCCACTAGGGATTTCACCACACGGGCCGTGTCCCTCGACTCTTTCCCTTTCCAGGGCAAGCAAAGAAATACGCGGCACGGCAACGGTCCGATAGCTCGTTCCTTAACAACAGGTGTAGTTGTTAGAAGCTTGTCGAGGAGCTGCTGCGGGTAGCCATTCTTCACAAATACGGAGCGTAGAAAATCAAGTTCCTGTTGTAGCTTTGTTGGTGAACATATGCGTTGTGCCCTATTTACAAGGTTACGAACTATTAGTTTGACTTGTACTGGGAAGAGCAGGACGAGTCAAACATCATGTACTGCCCGGTGAAAGTGGGTTTACGGTATACTGTAGTCAATACACCAGTCTGGGTCTTTTCGACTAACACATCCAGAAAGTGCTATTTTTCTTACTATGCTTGTATCCTCGCTGTTCCACTCCAAGTGTATAAATCCTATTGTAGTTTCATCATTCTCTTTAGTCACGAATTCCATTGATAATTGTGACAAGAAAACGTTCTGGAATACATGATTCGTCCCCATGGTTGTGATATGAGTGCGCATTTAGTTATATTCATTGCATTATTAAGATTATTGTCTCCACGTCGCCTTTTTACAAGCTGAATTGACATTTGTGTATACTTTATTCATGCAATGCAAAACGGTGGAGACAATGTGCAATAAAACGATGAAAATAGGAGGAAATAGTGTAGAAAAAGAATCCTTATTTTTCTCTACAATATTTTCTCCTATTTTCATCGTTTTATTGCACATTGTCTCTACCGTTTTGCATTGCATGAATAAAGTATACACAAATTTCGATTCAGCTTGTCTTCTTGATTGCGGGTATCAGTGGATTTTTGGAATCTTTGGAATTCTTTGGAATTGGCACCAATGTCCATCCGTTATTCGCGAATTGTCGTTATACCCGCAGTCGTTATTAGCAAAGTTGACTGTACTGATCAAAAGCTTTCGAAGGACAGGTGTATCGAAATTCGAAGCAAACTTGTAGCAAACTAATGAATCCCGCTCAGTGCAATTCTCAACAAGAGGCAGACGCTAGCTGTATGCGAACTATACCTGTGATCATTGAAATCAGACCTAAATTGGATATTTGGCGCCCTCAACTTACACGGCCCTGGACACCCCAAAAGTGGCATGAATGCTTCTGAACGCCACGCTACACATGTACAAGTACATACTCAGTGATGGACTGGGAACTGGTAGACTCTACAGGGTGCCAGCTTTGCACTTGGAGTCGGATTTCAGTGAGCGCAACTCAGGCCCGTAGCAGCCCCATTTTGGTTGGTCCGGCAAGATCCGACTTCGATGCTCCCCCCCCCCCCCCCCCCCCCCCCTGAGCCCACACTCATACATATGCCGGTACATGTACAAAATGTACATGATTGTACTTCGAAGCAGAGAGCCCTACACATACACAACGCTGAGCCTGGGAAACATTGGCCGCCATCCTACTTGCGTCAATGACCACTCAGGGCCATATTGAAGTGTCACAGCAAGCCAGAATTATGATAAGATGACTCTCACAAACGATATTCAGCATCGATTAACTCTTTTCATCATTATCTCAATCAATATCTGTACTGATGTGTGATGAGAACTCTCAGCTACTTTTTTTTTTTGAATGAGTCAAACGTCATGCACAGTTTCTGTGCCCGTGTCACCTCCCGGTATGTGTAGGGCTCCCTGCTTCGAAGTACATACATAGTCATTGTATCAAGAGTGCATAACCCCCCGTGTACTCTTGATTGTACATGTACATGCATGTAATCGTGACCATGCAGAGTGACATAGGGCGAGAAAAGGAAGAAGGACGTTCGGCATGAGTCAGGAAAAAGGGCATCAGCATGTTGTGTCCGCCCAAACAGAACTTGTTGAAGCCTATGAAGGCATAGCAACCGTATTTAAATGCATGTGATAAAAGAACCAGAATGGACCTTTGGAGGAGGAGAAAGGATATTGCAATGGAATATCTTTGGTACAAACATGTCCCATGTGCACCGAGTGTTATCCTGCTGACAGCATACACTATATGTAGGGTAAAAATCACACCTGCATGCCGAGTGTAGGCCTGACCTATACCATGTATACAGCCCACAACCGTCTATCAATACAAGGCGGCAGGCGCACGGTCATGGCTGGCAGTAAGGCTCTCAGTTTATGGCGTGCACAACACACACAACAAGAAAGGCTCACCGAAGCATTTGCTCTCATTCTAGTACCTGGAAGTCAGCCCCCCCCCCCCCCAAAACCGACACATCCTCCTCTGCCACTGATTTGGGTGCTGTACAGTACATGTACTTACTGCTGCCTTTGCTTCTAGATGCCAGTATAATTATGTGGAGCGAGAAAAGAAAAGAGAGAAAAAAATGAACGCGTCAAAAACCGTCAGCAACAACAGCCACAAACGGATACATGCGCACAGAAATGGACAAGAGCAGAAAGCAGAGGACATCGCCAGCTGCAAAAGTGCTGGACAGCCAGAAAAGGACACCAACGCGAAAACCAGTACCAACATGCGAGAGTGTTAGAAATTTTTTTAACAGCAAATTATCGTGTCGTTCCCGAAGGGAACTCACGACGGCCGCTAACAACAGGTGAAACCTAGCGGCAGATACAACGCCTAAGCTAAAGAGTGCTAGAAGCGTAAAAGAGAGAAACTCGTTGGCTCATGAGATTCACGACACAAGTAATACATTTTATATACTGGTAAGTCGTGAAACACAGAGGCTAAGATGAGAACAGAAAATCGAGAAAAAAATGATAAACACAAAACTAAGCCCCACATTGCATTGCTACATGTACATAGAATGGCATAACAAAAACACAGCTCAGCTCACTCCAGATTCCACGGGCGCCTGGCCACGTGCTCCGGCCCGTCGGTACGGAAAAGTGTAAATGCACCCATGCATGAGAGCGAGACTCTTATCCCGTGGTGGACGGGGGCGAGGTGCTGCACCTTTCTGCTCGCTTCAAAGACACTTGCAGCTTACTGCCATCACTCAAGATCCAGCCATTCATTGTCGAAATGGCTTGTGATGCCGACTGACGGTTGGCGAAACTCACGAAACCTACAAGAAAGATCACAAGAAGCGGTACAAAGGAAGCAACCAGGAAGAAAAAAGAGGCAAAATAAGAAGACAACCTGGTATAAACTACAGAGACTATTATTACAGCAGAGTGCTGATTATCCCAATGTGAACTATCCGAACAATCACTTATCCGAAATGCCTCTCAGCTCTGAATTGAAGGAATAATGCGACAGATTTTGTTGATCAGTCTCCCTACCCGCAGACCCTTTCAAAGACGTGCACAGGAAGTACGGCAATAGTTTGTCTTGAAAAGGTATCCCTGAGCCATCATTTTGAAGAGCTTAAGTGCGTGGATTACCTCAAGCGCTGTCAAAGAACATAAACAATAATGTAAACATGAGGGAATATGCGTGTTGAATGCGTGCCTGAACCATTATCCAAAGCCTATGTAGAGGGCCTTGCACCCGGATCATCACCACCCTACAGTCCACCCACACGCTAGGGCTAAAAACAAGGACAATGAACAATTGCCAGAGTATTTTTTCGTGGAGATGAGAAAGATATGCACGATGAGTGAAAAGAGCATTAACAAACCTTCCTGAACATAACCAATGTTACGTGCAAACATGAACAGACTTCAACATTAATTTTGTAGAATTTGTTCTATTCTTCAATGACCCTCGGCACTATACAACAAAGAATTAATAGAATTAAATAAAGAGAATATTGGAAAATTGAAAAAAACACGTAACTCTAATAGATCAGTCGCGGAAGTGAAGTGCCTGAAAAGAGAAAAATTCGCCAGACCCACCAGGACTCGAACCCGGGACCTTGCTCGTCATGAGCAATGCTCTAACCACTGAGCTATGGGACCAGACTGAACCTAGAAGGCGCTGACAAGTTTTTCACTCCAAAGGCAGCTCACAACACGTGCCACACATACTGATGGCACTTGGGTCTTTTCCCTCCCCCAGGAGACCAACCACGGTCAGTTTCTGGACTCTACCAGAAGTGAAAGAAAGTGATCAATTTTTAAAGGGGGGGGGGGGGAAGAGACCCAAGTGCCAGCAGTATGTGTGGCACGTGTTGTGAGCTGCCTTTGGAGTGAAAAACTTGTCAGCGCCTTCTTGGTTCAGCCTGGTCCCATAGCTCAGTGGTTAGAGCATTGCTCGTGACAAGCAAGGTCCCGGGTTCGAGTCTTGGTGGGTCTGGCGAATTTTTCTCTTTTCAGGCAGTTCACTTCCGCGACAGATCTGTTGAATTTGAAGTTCTCCCAATCCTTTAAAAAACTATAATAGAGTTTTGTAAAAAAAAGAAAGAAAGAAAACGACAACACTTTAACATAGGTGAGAAATGATTTTAAAACTGCTAAAACTCAGACACAGAAGCTGCCAGTTGTTTACAAACGCGTGCAACACATCAGGAAACACTGGTCACGCGTTCACCAGGTGTGGCACCAAACAAGTGCAACGATGGCACATTCTCCTTCTCTACACATAGTTCTGGATCTAATTTACCAATATACAGAGTAGGCAACGAGGCCAGACAATAGCACAGGGCTGTATATTGTTCTGAGTTCTGTTTCAGTTTTAGTACTTCTTAAAATAGTTTCTCATCTATGTTGAAGTGTTGTCTTTTTTCTCAGATGGTGAAGCGAGGAAAAAAAAAGTAACAAGGAATTTGGACAAACGGCGAGGAGACAATAATTTGATAACCGCAATCAATAAGACGAGCTGGATCGACATTTGTGTATACTTTATTCATGCAATACAAAACGGTGGAGTGGAAAGCCGTTGGTTAGCGCTATCGAGCAGTGCTCAAGCTGACTCTCATGTCGTGGAATGTCTCAGTACTCCTTGTCAGCTTTGTGCTAGATTGTGCACATCTGACCATTCATAATCTGGTTTAGTTGGTGGACTCGATCGCATAACTAACTGTTACTTGCGCCCACATTTTTCCATGTTACAATTTTTTCTTCTTTCTTTCTTTTTTACAAACTCTATATAGTTATGCATTTTCCAAATTTCCAACATCCCCTGTACTATCCTGAAGAGAAGGGAAAGAAAACATTTGATAGATGAAAACAAGTGTCCACTTGATTGTGTGAATTCAAGTGCGTCTTTGCATACGAAGGTATAGATCGCGAAACTTGAAAAGACCCAAGTGCCACGTGTCGTGAACTGCCTTTGGAGTGAAAAACTTGTCAGCGCCTTCTAGGTTCAGCCTGGTCCCGTAGCTCAGATATATAGAATTAGTTCTCGATTTTGGTGTACAATCAACTTTGCGTATAACGACACCCGGCGGGGCATCAGAAAAGTGTCGTCACTCGCAAAGTGTCCTTATACCCCAAGTGTACAGGTAGGCTGGACTTTGCTCTGGGCATGGAAATTCTGTCATTATTCGCGAATTGTCGTTATACCCGCAGTCGTTATTAGCGAAGTTGACTGTACTGGTCAAAATCTTTCGAAGGACAGGTATATCGAAATTCGAAGCAAACTTGTAGCAAACTAATGAATCCCGCTCAGTGCAATTCTCAACAAGAGGCAGACGCTAGCTGTATGCGAACTATACCTGTGATCATTGAAATCAGACCTAAATTGGATATTTGGCGCCCTCAACTTGCACGGCCCTTGACACCCCAAAAGTGTCATGAATGCTTCTGAACGCCACGCTACACATGTACGTACTCAGTGATGTACTGGGAACTAGTACAGGGTGCCAGCTTTGCACTTTGGGTCGGATTTCAGTGAGCGCAACTGTACATGTCCCATGTGCACCGAGTACTGTACATTATTATCCTGCTGACAGCATACACGTACATGTAGGGTAGAAATCACACTTGCATGCCGAGTGTAGGCCTGACCTATACAGCCCACAACCATCTACGAATACAAGGCGACATGCACGCGATCATGGTTCGTAGTACATCTGTCAGTCTACGGCACGCACAACACACACAACAAGAAAGGCTCACCGAAGCATTGGCTCTGATATGTGTACTTATCGATGAAAACCTTGGCACTGACAACTTCACCAAAGTTTAAGAACAGCTGGCAGAGGTGAAAATCCATAAAGTAAGCGGGAAGATTGTTGATATATATGTTGCAGCCTTCCGGTCCTGCATACAACAAGAAGAAAGTAAGGAATGAAGTGGAGATGACGTTTCGCATAATACAGTACTTCCCCACATATAAGCGCATGGGCTTATATGTGAACATTTGCCACAAAAAAGATCTTTTTGCTGTGTGAACATGTTCGGATAGGAGCTCATGCACTTACGTGTGCACTAAAGGGTTGTCTGTGTCCTAAACAACGGTGTTACCACAATGCTCAGCTGTATATTCAGCTCCCGGTTGTTTCACCAATAGTGTTCACCTATAAGCGCAGGCGCTTATTAAGGAGGGGGGGGGGGGTGCGCTTATGTCCGGACATAAGCGCATGCGCCTCTATGTGCGGAAGTATGGTAACAACGACCCCGTAAAGTTAAGTAAAGATGACCCAGGCGTATACCGCACACTGGTGCGAAGTATTGCCGCATACCTGGGCAGTGCGGCATTTCCGGGGGAGGGGGATGGGTGCAATGTGCTAATTGCAGAGCTTGCGTTTCCATAAGCAGACATACCATGTTTGCATGCAGTGTCCACACTGGCACACCACACCTCACTTGATCCAGTGTCAGCATACGCGTTGTGCTTGTTCAAGACAAATGCTAGCCGTGTTCCGTCTATTATTTTCTACACACCTCACAAAATACTTATAGCAGCTCACTGTGTAACGATGCAGTAACCATGGCAACAGAGACAAGAGATAGGGATTTCTGGGGGAAGTCCTGTAGCTGTTGCTGTCCTGCAGTCGAAAGCGGCGGAACCAATGGCTCAAGAACTCCATGACTTTCCAGGATGCAGTCCCTTGAGGCGTTATTTTGCAGGAGTGTCAAACACGAATTCATTAATGTTTCATTTTCTTTCCTTGTTGGCCATTCCAAAGCATCCTGTACTCTTCCTGTACAGCCTCCTAGAACACAACAACTTTTCTGATGACCTCCACTTGTGTATGCTTTTGTTTGAAACGTGCAGCAGCTGATATGTTGCTCCCGTTCACCTCCGTCCGGTCAACAACCATCAGTTTGAAACTTCACAGCTTGTTGAAAAACACCGTGATCCCAGTGTAGAAGATCCCAGGTTGATCATAACAGCTGCTCCAGAGTTACAGCAGCTGTGCTGGCTTTGGTGTATACACGGAATGTAACGGTATAGCGGTAGTACCCGGTACCAAATGTAAATAAGCTACCAAGAGTGTGGAACTCTGCATGCAGGGTCTCCGGCGGCGAAACTCACATTACGTATTCCAAGTACGATTAATTTTGTACTACTGTCGTGGACATGGAAATCCAGTCGATTGACGGGGGCCGGCACCCTCAGAGCGTACAGAACGTGACGTCGTTGCATGCAGTGCACATGTTGTAATTGATCCGATGCGACCAGCAGCGCATACATGCATGTGTTTACTGCTTACCTACGGCTGCATGGCCAGCACTCTGTGTGCGTTCGTGTGTGTGTGTGTGTGTGGGGGGGGGGGGTGTGATGGGGAGAAGGAGAGAATTGCTTACCTCGCATTTGAGGTTGGTGTGCAGCTGGGTTGGGGATACACATCAATGGCGGTCGTGGCACTGCTACAATAGGAGCTACGAACGCGGCTGCTGCTGCTGCTGCTGCTGTTGCTGCAATTCCACAGCACATGTGTACACATACATGCGTGCGCACACACACACATGTACACATACACACATATACATACACACATACACAAACACACAAACACCCACACACACATTATACAAACACAAACACACAAACACACACATACACACAAACACACACACGCACACGCACACACACACACACACACACACACACACACACACACACACACACACACACACACACACACACACACACACAAACAGACAAACACACACTAACACACAAAAAAACATGCGCACAGAAAGAAAGGGGGTAAGTGATCGAACATTACTAATGTCATCACGTGTATCACTATTGCTATACATAAGCAGTCAAATATATAAATAGGTGGAGTGGAGGTAATACGCGATGAATAATATCATGTGCGCAATCACATCACAGACATGGCAACCAAAGTAGTCTACTGTTTTACCCTGCAACTGAGGTGGTAGGTTCTGGTGAAGACTGATGTTGGCGCGACATTCCTGAGACTTGTCAAGCGCCATTTCCCAGAAGGATCTGCCCTCAGAAAAATATTTAACAAAAACACGCTCAAAGTCAGCTACAGCTGTTCGCCTAACTTAGCCTCGATAGTCAAGGGCCACAACGCCAAAGTCCTCAGACAGCCGGAAGAAAAGAGATGTAACTGCCGTATCAAAGCAAACTGCCCACTCAACGGGGACTGCAACGCCAGCGAGATAGTGTACGAAGCTACAGTGGACTCCAATCTCAGCCGGAAGAAGTATATCGGCATCTCCGAAACCCCGTTCAAACTCCGGTTCAACAACCACACGTCATCGTTCCGGAATGCCCCACACAGAAACAGCACAGAATTGTCAAAGCATGCATGGGCATTGAAGGAGGCAGGTGAAGACGTCAACATCTCGTGGAGAATCAGGCAGAGATCCAGCGCCTACAAAAGAACCTCGAAGCGGTGCAACCTATGCCTATCGGAGAAGATCGCCATAATGAAGAGTGACAAGGCATCGCTCCTCAACACCAGATGCAGCCTGGTCACAAAATGTCGCCACAGCACCAAGTACCTCCTATCGGAGGTGACCTGAACTGTAGACTGCGCTTGCTATCTGTTACACATACACAGAACTCCTGCTATCTAATGTGCATGCATCCTACTGCCACACTTCACTTTATGCACACCACCCGGCCTGCGCGATTGGTCACACCACCACACTTGCCACACTTATCTTCACCTGTGATTCCCACCTAGACTGGCCAGCGTGCTTCTTTTCTCCACCTGTGATTCCCACCTAGGGTGCGTCTTTTCTGGTATGTACAGGGATACTGATGTGAGAGAAGAGTAAGTTGCCTGAAGAGTGCTTTTGCACGAAACTCAGAGTAGCGACACTGAGAAACTTGGAGATCCTTTGTGTCTGAGTGTATATATATATATATATATATATACTCATATATACATACACACACACACACAAACACAAACACACACAAACACACACACACATAAACACAGACACACACACACCTTTGAAACGAGAGAGCTTGAAAGCTCAGGGCCCTACGCAATGCTTTTTTGCCTAGCTTATGATGCATGATTATTGGAACGGATGGAAATGTCTGGAGCGGTCTGGAGTCGACGGAATGCCTCTTCCGACGTTTCCTGCGACCGGCGCCGACGCGCCCATTCACGCTTATTTCGGGGGCAACAGGATCTCTCTTCCAAAGTCTCCTATGACCGGTGATGACTATTTGCATCGCGTTTTCTTTGTACCCGCCTGGATGCCTTCTCAGCGGTATTTTGCTGCCGACGCATCCTATCACGAATTCGACGGTTCTCCAACTGATGACGTCTTTGCTCCTTCGTTTCATGTTTTTCATGAACACAGCGACACTCGAGGCAGCCAGACGCCGTCAACCATTTCTTGTTCCCCGTTTTGTGTGTGTGTGTGCGTGTGTGTGTGTGTGTGTGTGCACGTGCGCTCGCGTATGTGTGCATGTGTCTGCATGTGTGTGTGCCTTCAGGCACGTGTGCGTGCTTGTGTTGGGGAAAAGGAGAGAGTTGCTTACCTTGCTGTTGAGGTTGGTATGCAGCTGGGTTGGGGTTACCCATCAAGGACGGTGGAGCTACGCCAGTGGATGCTGCTGCTGC
This sequence comes from Sycon ciliatum, assembly GCF_964019385.1. Taxonomy (NCBI): domain Eukaryota; kingdom Metazoa; phylum Porifera; class Calcarea; order Leucosolenida; family Sycettidae; genus Sycon; species Sycon ciliatum. The sequence continues at coordinate 8,166,771 of NC_088647.1, forward strand.
AAGAGCTGCTGCAATACCACAGCACATTTGCATACATACATGCGTGCACACACACACACACACACACTCACACACACACACACACACACACACACACACACACACACACACACACACACACACACACACACACACACACATACACAAACACACACACACACACACACACTCACACACATACACACATAAACACACACACATGCCCCCCCCCACACACACGCACGCATACACACACACACACACACACACACACACACACACACACACACACACACACACACACACACACACACACACACACACACACACACACATGCCGCACACCTTGGAAATAATTTGACCTCCTGATGCCCATCGCCGGAGGCGATGATAGTGATGCTACATCAGGCACCATAGCAACTTGTGCTGGGATTGCACCATTCCACAGCTGGCAAGTCTGAAGTAATGACCACCACTACTCAGCTTTGTCTACACAGCACAGCTACTTGAAGTTGCTTTTCTGGCCAGTGAATCCCTACTTTTTGATCCTTTTGGTCCTATTTCCCCTTTATCTCCCGCACACACATCACACCACCTATGCACCAGTTGTTGATAACCACCCAGGAGAATGAAAGAAAATCAGGAGGAAAAAGAGAAGAAGGACGTGTGTGACAATAATCGTCGGCAATCAAAACCGCAACCTCTCGATTGGA